>NC_088295.1:91332412-91655020 GCF_032854445.1 Liolophura sinensis | reverse complement strand
ACAATGATGAGAAAGGAATCTATTCACAAGTACACATGTACTGTAATGTTCACCTGGTTCAGGAGTACTTTGTTTGTCGGGCACATCTTGAAGAAAAACAATGATTCATTTATTTGTTTGATTAAGGTTTTTCATCGTACTCAAAAAGGAAATGTGTGAAGACAACAGTTCGCAGTTTGCTATTCGTTCGGGGAACAGTCCTCAAATATTTTTAGAATACTGGTAATAAAGCAATTCTACATAAGGAAAAAATAAGCCCTGTTCCCCAGCAAATAGCTAACTGTTAACTACGAACAGTTAACTGTCTTCGCTGACATAAGAAAAGAGACAAGAATTCTTCCATGGATTATATTTTTCAGGACACACCTGTTATGTGACAAACATCTAGAAGGCATTGCAATACGCTGTCTTCGGGTTGCGTGATTACGTGAACAAACTGACGTACCAGCCGCGCAATATGACGTCGCCGATGTACATTATAGCAAGGCTACTTGTCTATGTTTTAACATGGCAGTATTCGTGTATAGACAAAATTACCGGCAAGTTATCATTTAGGGCCCACTCGGTTCTGGCCGACGAGTGATTTTAATTACATAGTGCATTGTTCTTCCGGGCATTTCTGAAGAACCCATCGACAATCCCATGTACAACAATCTGTGTATCACAAATCCAGCGAGTCTAAGCCAGTTGAAATTTTGTTTCATCTTGCTGCAAACTTGGTAGAAATGTAGAACTATCGGCCATACTTTCATTGATTTGATGCTCATATTTAGGAGTTTAATTTGGGCTGCAATTTTGGACTTAAGCCCGAAATGACTTTGTGACACAGTCGCCAGAGCTTTTTACTGACAAAATATATTTCCGTATCGTGTCACTGAGCAACATTGTAACGAATTTATTTTGCAAAAGACACTTCAGCCCACCGGCTGAAGCGACAGGGGAGGGCTTTCACTGCCGAACAAGGGAGATAACCTAGCCAAACAACGTCAATGTCGGCGCGTTCTTCACGTGAAACAGGAGTATTTGGTCTGATGTGAAATAAAAAGTTTTACAGATCATTAAGACGAAGCAGCATTTACCTCAGCTTGGGTGTCCATTATTACATGTCTTATTTTTTTCAGACCTGTAAAACTCCAGAACAACCTCGGCCAAATGTCAACTCATTTTATTCCGAGCATATATGTAGGTTTTACCTTCAATACAGATGGAGATGTCCTTAGTGACCATATCGTCTGAGCCCTGATATTAACCTCACAGGTGATTCTCAGCCCACGGTCCATGTTCTGAGGGTAATGTGTCCGAGTCGAGATTCCGTAAACCGTGCAGACATTTGCACACGGAGGATCGTACTCCATGTTCATGGTGTTCACGGTGACGATCGACCTGTCTGGGTCGTTCAGGCTCTGCTTGTGTTCTGAGACCCCAAGGTGGCCAGCAGCCAGCTGTCCAGCACAGGTCAGCACTAAAGGTTCTCCTGTCTTGCTGGAGTATGGTTGAGGCCCAAACTGAGTCATGACACGGGATTGGCGAATGTAGTACAGTCATATATACTAATTATCGATGACCCTCTGAAGAATATATATATATATATATATATATATATATATATATATATATATATATACAGACATGCCCGTTTTATGGGGTTTTGACTTGAAACCTTCTTGACTGGCAACAAAACTAGACGTGACTTCTGAGGGATATATGCCTATATACATATATAAACCACAAGAAGTTATGAAGTATAAAGTACTGGACATCCGTGTAATTACGTGTAAACTGATTTCAATGCCCCACAGGGTCCTGTACAAATGAAATTTCCATCACTTGTATACACACCGTATCTAGACCCCATTTACATAAAACAGCGATACAGGTCTGCTTCCCCTGGTACCACTCGCTACACAGGAATACGTTAAATATGAAATAAATATGGATGCCCCAAAACCCAGTACTAAGACAGAAACGGTTTTATATGGACCACAGGAACATGTTAATAACGAAATATATACATGTATGGATGCCCCACAACTCAGTGCTAAGACGGAAAAAGTTATACATGAAACTGCTATAACATTCCTGGCGACCTATATACATCTCTAGTAACTGTTTCTCTTTGCATGAATCCGTCTTTCATACTTTATATACTTTGTTAGTTCATTAGTGCTTTGTGTTGAACATCCTTTTGAGGACTGCACGGCCTTGCGAGTGTTGACCGGGAACATCCGTTTGTTTTACACGTCTGTTCTGAGATCCTCCGTGAGTTGTACCTCCGTGGTTGGATTTGTTTTCCTGATAAATGTTAAAGATAGAGAGACATGTACGGAATCTAGCGAAAGCTCTCTTGCAAGAAGGGAGGTAGCCAGGGAACAGATAATTTGACACTTTCTCTAAATTAGTATCATGTGATGAACAGGTAGTGTGTGAAAAATACATGTCCTATGAATTACTCAAAGCTGATTTGCCAAGCCTTTAGTTGAACTCCTAAGATCTGGGACAAAGTGTTGTAAAGCAATAAAGGGGTAATGTAAAAGCAGCATAAGATTTTTGCCGGTTACAGTTACGTGTGATCATTTGGCAGCTATCACACTGTCGTCGTTGTTACGTGTGACCATTTGGCAGCTATCACACTGTCGTTGTTGTTACGTGTGACCATTTGGCAGCTATTACACTGTCGTCGTTGCTCTTTTTTTTTACTCTATATGCTGCACGTCTTGTTTATATTTTAATTATGTTCACTAACTGTGAACAACGATGAATGGAAAGAGAAGACAAGAGGTCAATTCCACAAAGCTGGTTGTGAAAATTTAAAGCCTCTTTACAATGCTCAGTGTTTGGTACCAGAAGAAACGTTTGTCTTAGGATAACGTTGATAAGGTGGGCAAAGTTTTAATTTCTTAAAACTCAAAATACACTTTAAGTTCGCATTCCAAATTTTGACTTAAGTCAGAAATGACTTTTTGGAATCGACCCCTGCTCACAATAAAACGCTAAAATGAAATAAAATTTGGCTTTTCACGCGGAAGGTTTATTTTTTTACGGATACTGACAATTCGTACTTTTGTGCACTACTTTCAAAAATTTCACCACATATTCACTTCTCTTAATACTGGCCCTCTTGTGAGTCTTACCAACAGACACAAAAGCAACAGAAAGTTCAACACAGATGGAGATTTCTTCAATGACCATATCGTATGAGCCCTGGTAGCTGACCTCACAGGTGATTCTCAGCTGACTCTCCGTGTTCTGAGGATAATATGTCAGAGTGAAGCGTCCGTAAACCGCGCAGGCCCTCGTGTCCGGAGGATCATACGTTACATGTCTGGGTCCTTTAGGCTCTACGTGTGTAAAAGACCCAGATGACACACTGTATAACCTTCACATGGCTTTATTCTGAAGAAGAATAAAAAGGAATTTCGTTAGGACATAATCAAAACGTGGCGATCGTCTCAAGGATGGTAAATGAGTGCACGATTTAAATAACAAAAAATCGTAATTAATTTTCATGGGATACTGTAGATTAAATGAAATAAAGTTATACAATGTGTTTAAATGAATTGTGACATGAGTTTGCTTTACACAAATATGAACTAAATGAAAAAAATCTATATATACTTATACAATTGATAACTCTCCAAAACCCCTATACAGTTTTGGAACAAAAATAAAGAAAGTTACAATATATTACACTTTCCAGACACATATTGTCTTTTGACATTTAGGGTTAAGCCCCTAATTTCCATTATTCCAACAAAAAGTAGTCGCCCCTGCTGAGCGTATTCCATCAGGAGTTATCCCCCTTGTTTACATACTTTTGACATCACACACATTCGTGGATTTCTACTACCAAATACGAAAGGAAATATTCCTCTAAGCCACGCACGCTTTCTATCTAGCTTTACTGAAGTTACAAACTATTAAAAGACACAACTATCGTCAAATATACTGAACTGAAACTACTGTTATTTCAATCAGAAATCTAGCGAATACGAAGCGTAATATTACGTAATGTTAATTAAATGGAAACAACAACGACGTCTGAAGGTGACCGATAGACAACTACTTTCCAAGCTAATCTACTAATTAGTACAACGATGTGCTCATTCGGCATAACTATACAAGTAACTATGCTTTCAACAACTATCATATGGCCAAAGGAATCTGAATGATTACATACCTGAAGAAGAATAAAAAGGGAATTTCGTTAGGACATTATCAAAACGTGGCGATCGTCTCAAGGATGGTAAATGAGTGCGCGATCCCACAATCCTTTGCGTCTGAAGTCACGCTGTCCCAAACACACGTATACTCATTCCTTATGTTATTCATTACAGGTTATGAAAAATACTAACAGAAAATTGTGCCACAATGATAGTTAACAAAAAAAATGTTACAAAAAGATGGTTACTTCACTGTGGTGAGATTGAACATGTACCGGTATATGAGGCCTCACACGTGTACCAGGTAACTCCGTTCTGAGACCCCGGATGGCCAGCTGTCCAGCACAGGTCAGAACTAACGGTTCTTCCACCCTGGTTGAGGCCCAAACAGATCATGAAAGTTCTGAAACGGTACCATATTCAAGGATGCTGAAAGTGGTAACTTATTTCGACTGGACGATCTTCACTGTGTCTTTTCTGAAATCCAGTTAATACCCAGGTCAACGCTGGGACGAGCTTGGCGTTTTTAACAGGTATATGCAAAGAACGCCCTCAGCTTTCTCAAGCGCGAGGCCTCGAAGTCAGAAATTACAAAAAACGGCTGTCAAAGTTTTCACTTGAGAGCTTGACCCAGAATAGACAGAAAAGAACAAGAGTAGATCATCAGCCGTAACAAAGAAGCCGGCAGAATCATCAGTGAGGGTAAACGAACTGCAAGCCATCGCGGATGGGGTGACTGGGCTAGTGGACTCCCTCCGAGGACCACGCTAAGAGCGAGAGGCAAAAGTTAAAAAGAGAGGACCTGCGAGACTGCGTGACGAGTATTCAACTGTGTGATGGGCTGATTCCAGCTCAGATGAGAGTGTCAAATGGCGGTACAATCACTACCAGACGCCCCAAGATGTAGTGAGTCTAGCTGAAATGAGAGAGTGGATAGACGAGTGTCATGGCGGTACAATCACTACCAGACACCCAAGGATATGCAGCCTTTATTTATCAGGCACGTCTGTAGATGGACACAGACCCCTATTACAACTTTCGTTTTTCGGTAGGGTTTGTAGTGCTGTGTATTTTAGGGTATAAAGTCTTTTTTTGCTCCCAGGCGGCCATGTTTGGTGTAGGCCTACAGGCGCATGCTTGGTATTAAAATGCTGGAAACTGTCTAAACTTTGAGGAGGTGTGAGCTTTATTGATGAAAGTTTGAAATTCTGGGCGAGAGGACACCAGGCGTGAGGTAGTGATGATGTTGCATGTGACGTCCCCTTGGCGTTGCTAGGCACGCCTCCCAGCTGCCGGCATGGAAAGGTCCAGATTTTGACGGTCAAACTGTGTCAAGATTTTTATGCCTTGTTTCTCACATGCTGGGCCAGGTATGCACCAAAGCTTATTGGCCACGGAATGTTTGAGACTGAACTACAGCGCTAGACGTTAACATTTTGCTCATAGAAAATTAATGGGGGCCTGAGGCCAGATAGTCCGGGGTGATAGACGAGTGTCAACAGACGGTACAATCACTACCAGACTCCCCAGGGTATGCCGCCTACATTGTATCAGGCACGCCTGTAGGTAGTCTGCACAGGGCAATCGAGCAGTTTCTTGCCACACAACACCGGCGAGCCTTGACCTGGTCGGACCTACGGCAGTATGTGATAACAGCCTGCCTGTGGGCAAATGAGGACGAGAGGTTGAAATGATCTACACTTTGGTAGACTAAAACTTGACTACCCTCATGGGAAAATAATGTGGCCTAAACCGAACGTACCAGCTTGTAACCCCCTCATCACGTGACCGGTATCAACAGTAAAGGAAACCACTGGCTACCCGTGCATTGATAGGGTGTTGGACCTGCACCAGAACGTTTTCGACAGCAGCAAACGTCGAAATGGAGGAAAACATCCTAACGTCATATGCACCATTCCAACCGGTGATCACCCGCCCATCAGACTACGTGCGTACCGGCTGTCCCTAACGAAACATGTGGTCAAAAAACAGGTCCGAGAGATTTTAGAGGCTGGAGTAATTAGACCATGGACATCACCATGGGCGTCCCCCGTCACCTGGGTTCCTAAGAAGGATGGTTCAACGCGTTTCTTTATTGACTATAGAAAATTGAACTCACTAGAAAAGACAGTTACCCATTGGCATTAATTAATGATATTTTGATTCTTTAGGAGGTGCTTTTGTTTTTACACAGCCAGATTCGGTTTAGGGACAGAACACTCGATAGTGCTTTTACCTAAGTACTGCAGGCAACGGGTAGTACAGCAAGCACTCGAATGTGCGGGTCATCGTCGTTTACACAAGACGCTAGGTTTAGTTAGGGACTCATTTGTTTGGAAGGGAATGCGAAAGGCTGCGATGTCTATAACTGACAACTGCCCAACAACCTAAATTAACATAAGGGTGAAAGTGAGATCAAGGTACAATGAAATGCCTGTACCAGACTACCCAGGATAACTTATAATCATGGGCTTAATTGGACCCCTTCCATGTTCACCCAAAGAGAACGTATACATAATAACTATAATTAATCATCGTTCGGTTTGGGCTGAGGCTTTCCCTATAAGAGCGAAAACAGCTTGTAATGAGTGTAATAACTTGTAATAACTGATTTAGATAGGGAATTCAATGCATATGAATTTAAAACCAGACTGATATCAGTAGGTATTGATCATAGAAGGACAACTCCTTACCAGCATCAGGCTAACGGGAAAACCGAACGCTTTTACAGAACTTTGAAAGATTTGTGTGTCTGTGTCCGTCTGCCTATGTCGGTCTATCTGTGTCCGCCTGTCTGTGGCCGTCGGTCTGTGTCCGTTCGTTCGTATCCTTGTCCGGGCTATATTTCAAATTGTTTCTATGTGCAGTTTGCATTTTTTTAATGGATTTTTTTTGCTCATTTCTGCAGATGTCATGGGAACCCAAATGCCCTTACCTGATATCTAGTAGATAAGAATAATCTTCGTGTCGGTGCGATAACTTCAATTGTTTTACATGAACAGTTTTAATTCTTGATGACTGCATACATTATGGTTACGGGTTTTAGGCTATTTCGACAAAATCTCTATTCGACAATAATGTTCATTTAAATATGTTAAACAAACATGGTATTCTGCAAAATAGAGTAAGCGGTGTATACAAGCCTTTCAATATCTCCTACAACAGAGCAGTAGCTTTGTTCTTCTCTAGTTGTTGTTCACATTTAATATTTCCTGTAACAGAACACAAGCCCTGGTTACCTTGGTTAAACATTTGTCATTTTGTCTGTAACAGATATGCAGCGTGGTCACTCTGAGATTACATGTCACATTTCCTGTTCTAAAGCAAGAGCTACCCTCGTTCCGCTAATGACGTTTTGCCTACGTGGTTGCACAGAGTTTACTTCTGACATCTATTGTAAGAGAGCACCAGCTTTAGATCACTAGGTTCCCCTGTTTTCACGTCTAACATTTCTTTAATTCAACATCAGCCCTATTTTCGCCATGTTACTCCAGAACGTCTGTTAGTGATCTCCAGCGCATTCATCGTGGTTTTGTCACTTGATTACCCCAACATGTAATAGTAAACCTGCGTTCTAATACCCCTTCTAGCATTTCAGTAGACAAACATGCGCGTTTCCTTGTATTACCGTCCGAGTGGCCTGGATTATAGCTTATATCTGACATGTCATGTAGTGAAGCACCGGACTGACCAACAGACAAACCTCGATTTCATGTCTGAGGACATACGCAGCCATTATCCTCATGCGTGTATATATATGTCAGGAAATGAACAAGTATGTCTTCACCTAAATTAAACCAGTTAAATTTGAAATAAGCTACAGATTGATACAAGGTCGACATCTTCCCGATTCTCTTACGATACATAGTGTCAGTTCCATCTTATTATCCTGTCCGTAGACCTTCTGTAGGTACCGTTACAAGATGGCGTCGTCCCAGTGGCAGGCTATGGGTCTCCAGACCCTCTTGAATATGAAGTAGGTCAAAACACGTGCTAAATTGTGTAATAGAGGCTTCTCGCATTTCACTATAAACTCTTCAGTGGATGACACACAAATCCACGTACTTACACATATCAAGACAATGTACGTGAGACCATTTTATTGAGAACAGAATCGTAAGCGTCAGGACACTGACAGTGGAGTTTCAGTAATATTTACAGAGATTGGCCGTCTCTATTGATACCGCTAAGATGTCTGAAACACGCTAGTGATTTCCATGAAAACCTGACGACAGTCTTACTGCAGTAGCCACTAGTACAGTATTAACACATGTAATGCCCAGAAACAGTTTTATCCTAACAGGGAGTTCACCTTTCGAAAACTTGGAGCTACAATTCAACTAAAACCACTCCAGATTTAGAAAGAATGGCCACAGGGCAAACACCTTGGGCAGGGAAATTGTAGATTTCGCCGTTCTCACTGCATGTTGGTGGGGTCTGAGTGGCAACAAGGCGTCGACATTTCTCGTGTGATGTTTTTCGCAGTAGATGAAGACCTTGTTAACACGTACAAACCGTTGTATAAACATGTAATAAGTTACGAAAGTTAGGTTGTCGTTCAAAATAAAAAAGTTTTATAACAAACAAAGCTGACAATTCCACCACTTTTCTTTTGTTTGAACGGATGGCAAAGTATATTTACCATTCGTTTTGATCCATTGTATAGCGAATACAACAGGAGAAAATTATTACCATGTTCTAAATGGCATTGAATTCAATACACTTCCATTGTTCTTTGGTATTTTTCAAGGTTCTTCGTTGTACCAGATTTAATTAAAAATTACAAAAAATCCTTAACAGAAAATCACTTTATCCCGCGAATAAAATCTATTTCTTCCGCACAGAAATTACGTTACCATATTATGTTAAAAAAGAACATTTCAAAGTAAGCTTACATAAACCTGTACGACATGGAGCGCCCATTTTCCAGCATGGCAATTTCCTCAGCAATCACAATCAGTAAACCAATCGATTTTAATCTCATTGAATACAGCTTCACCCTCTCACTGAATACAGCCCCCCCCCCCCCCCCCTTCGTGTAAGCGATGTTATGTGAACAACTGCCGTCAGCTTCTAAATTTAGCTTGCCACTGTTTACATATGCTGAGTTCAGGGCCTGCTGTCTGCCTCTACCTTAGAATGTTCCAGAATACGCTCAGTTCGGGGCCTGTTTGTTTACAACAAGTGTTCAGGAATTTTCTTATTCTAGAAAATTCCACCAGTCTATATAAGACCTATGAAAGCAGGTCAAAGAGGGGAGAAAGGAGAATTATTGAGAGTTTTGGATGCTTTCACTGTGTGTTACCTTAGTAGGCATTTTGTGTTGAATTTTGGTGTCTCTTATAGCCTCTGGCTTTGTTATATCCTATCTCCACCGAGCACTTGTCCAGTCTGAACTTGTATATTTAATTTGTGCTCTTGTGTACACAGTGCTTATTAGTACACGGACCCTGTGTGTGGAATTTTGTGTATATTTCGTCATACACTAGGTTATACTGTGGATTTTTCCTGTTTTGAATATTGCCTCTGTGTATATTGATGCATTGTGGAATATATGCGTCCGTTTGGACTTGACACTGTTGTACATGTAAGTACTTTAGTATTTGTACAGATACTGCTATCCTTTCTTGTTAAACTTAAGTACTTTAGTATTTGTAAAAGTCTTGTGATCTGTTCTTGTTAAACCTAATAAATTGTTGTAAAATAAAATCTGCTGGTTTTGGTTACTTTTTTGTGCGGCTAAGCTGCCGTGTATTTCGAACAAGCCATCTCTTTATAATACAGACAGTTTGGGTCGTAAAAGCGAATATATCACACCGTTTTCTCCACGTTTAGTTTTCTTCTATGCAGGTTGCCCTCTTTTTGTAGATAAGACGGAAATAACAACAGGATGGGTTAAGAAGATCTTCGTTTCAGACCGAAACTGATTAGAAGGCGCATGTAGAAATTTATTTTCAGAAAAGGATGAGAAATCAGTTTGGGAAGCGGGAAGAAGCTGTTCCCATGGCGAATTAAAATTATTTTTAACTGTGTTCGGAAAAGAAAATATATGCATTCATAGATGAATTAAAATTATCCCAGGCGGAAAACAAACATAAGACTGAAGCATATATTCTGTGACAGGTGCACAATAAAGTTTCAGTTGGAAAGTGGATTCCAGTAAGTTGTCAAAAGAGAGAAATTCTGGTTATATTTATGTGATCACCTAACCAGGTATCAGAGGTGGTTTTGCGCTTGATGATGTTTATGTAGGCACCTAATCGGGGATCAGATGTGGGTTTGCGCTTGATGATATTCATGAGGGCATCTAACCAAGTATCAGATGTGGGTTTGCGCTTGATGATGTTTATGTGGGCACCTAGCCAGGGATCAGAGGTGTATTTGCGCTTGGTGATATTCATGTGGGCATGTAATCAGGGATGAGATGTGGTTTTGCGCTTGATGGTGTTTATGTGGACACGTAACCAAGGATCAGAGGTGGGCCTGCGCGTGGGGATATTGAAAGGGGCATCTCACACGAATCAGAGGCAACTCACATAAAAGCCTTGAGTTTGCGGGCACAAAAATCCCACTATTGTTCGCCAATTACAGTTTTACAGTATGATAAATAAAGTTAACGGCTGCAATATTAACATAGCAATATTCATACAGATTTCAAGAAATGTTATACAGATTGAAAAATTATTACCTAATCTCATTTATTAAAAATTAACAAGAGGAAAAGCAAATACAAAAAAGATATTCCTTCACTTTATATAGCAACTATATTTTGCAGGATATATCATCTTATTTACATCTACATTTATATATTGTTAATATCCCATAAAGCGTCCACAGTGACGTTGATCCTGGACACGTCATAGAGATGACGTCTGTTGCTACTCTGGTCACATCCGAGGCTGAACATAGGCACCATCTGCAGATAGACAAGAACAACTCAGGAGTGAAACTTATTTTTCTAAATCTCCATGATCCGCTGAAGAAAAAAATCTTCTACATACAGTATTGGCTGTTAATCTATTTACATGCTATACGGGCCACCGGATTAATTTTTATCGCGCATTTAGGTTACTGGAAAAAGTAGAGTTTTTTGTTTTATACTTCTCACTTCTGCAAACTGTACTTTAAGAATAAGTGTTAGTTTTACCATTGTTATTTGTGGGGTTCATCCTTTCATACAGCGCTGGCGCTGCAAAGACACAGAAAGACAATGCAATACACAATACACAGCAAACAACTGTCTGTACACAGACCATAGAACAACGTAGACACTATATAACGAGCTTTAGTTTAGTGTTTTATAGTCCAAGGGTCACGTGACTACAAGGCTTTCTACGCCTATTGGTTCCTATTTTAGTCCAGTACCTATTATGTCATAGTGACGTGTTGAACCGGTACAAGATACTGAATTTCTTAGCTATTGTAGACTCAGTTGATTGTAACTAGCATTTAAACAAAGTCTCTGGTGTGTGTCGACATGGTAGCGATAGTCAACTTAGTGGACGATTGATAATGCCTTTTACGTTATCAATACAGTGTGTCATTGTGACAATCAATAACTGTATGGTATGTCACTGTGTCGTGTAATATCAGGTACTGGTCATTACCTGTACATTGTGTCACTGTGAGGTATTATATAACATAACAATCATTACTTGTACAGTGTGTTATTGTGAAGTGTTATATGACGTACTGGTCATTACCTGTACAGTGTGCCATTGTGAAAAGTGTTATATGACGTACTGGTCATTACCTGTACAGTGTGTTATTGTGAAGTGTTATATGACGTACTGGTCATTACCTGTACATCGTGTCACTGTGAGGTATTATATTACATAACAATCATTACCTGTTCAGTGTGTCATTGTGATGTGTTATATCACGTACTGGTCATTACCTGTTCAGTGTGTCATTGTGATGTGTTATATCACGTACTGGTCATTACCTGTTCAGTGTGTCATTGTGAAGTGTTATATCACGTACTGGTCATTACCTGTACAGTGTGTCATTGTGATGTGTTATATCACGTAGGCCTACTGGTCATTACCTGTACAGTGTGTCATTGTGATGTGTTATATCACGTACTGGTCATTACCTGTACAGTGTGTCATTGTGAAGTGTTATATCACGTACTGGTCATTACCTGTACAGTGTGTCATTGTGAAGTGTTATATCACGTACTGGTCATTACCTGTACAGTGTGTCATTGTGATGTGTTATATCACGTACTGGTCATTGCCTGTACAGTGTGTCATTGTGAAGTGTTATATCACGTACTGGTTATTACCTGTACTGTGTGCCATTGTGAAGTGTTATATCACGTACTGGTCATTACCTGTACAGTGTGTCATTGTGAAGTGTTATATCACGTACTGGTCATTACCTGTACAGTGTGTCATTGTGATGTGTTATATCACGTACTGGTCATTACCTGTACAGTGTGTCATTGTGAAGTGTTATATCACGTACTGATAATTACCTGTACAGTGTGTCATTGTGATGTGTTATATCACGTACTGGTCATTACCTGTACAGTGTGCCATTGTGATGTGTTATATCACATACTGGTCATTACCTGTGTAGTGTGTTATTGTGATGTGTCATATCAGATGTTCATTATTACCTTTTTCAGTTCGTCACTGTGGCGTATATATCACATACTGGTCATTACCTGCACAGTGTGACATTGTGGCCTGCCATATCAGGTATTCATCAATAACTTTTCAGTTCGTCACTGTGACCTATTATATCAGATACTAGTCATTACCTGTACAGTGCGTCATTGTGACGTGTTATATCAGATACTGATCAATACCTGTACAGTGTGTCACTGTGACGCTGTATATCAGATACTAGTCATTACCTGTACAGTGTGTCAATGTGACGCGTCATCAGGTATTCATCAATACCTTTTCAGTTCGTCAGTGTGACCTATTATATCAGATACTAGTCATTACCTGTACAGTGCGTCAATGTGACGCGTCACATCACATAATAATCATTATTTGTATAGTGTGTCATTGTGACGTGTCATCAAATATTCATTATTACCTTTTCAGTTCGTCACTGTGACGTATTATATCAGATACTGGTCATTACCTGTACAGTGTGTCATTGTGGCATACTATATGAGATACTGGTCATTACCTGTGCAGTGTGTCACTGTGATGAGTTATATGAGGTACTGGTCATTAGCTGTACAGTAAGTCATTGTGACGTGTTATATGAGATACTGATTATTACCTGTACACTGTGTCATTGTGACGTGTTGTATCAGATACTGTCATTATCTGTACAGCGTGTCATTGTGACGTGTAATATTGGATGCTAGTCATTACCTGTACTGCATGTAACCGTGACGTGTTATATCAGATACTGGTCATTAGCTGTACAGTAAGTCACTGTGACGAGTTAATGAGATATTGATTATTACCTCTACAGTCTATCATTGTGACGTGTTATATTGGATACTAGTCATTACCTGTACTGCTTGTAACTGTGACTTGTTATATCAGATACTTTTCATTACCTGTGCATGTCCCTGTGACCTGTTATATCAGATACTGGTTATTACCTGTACAGTGTGTCATTGTGACGTGTTATATCAGATACTGATCACTACCTGTATAGTGTTTCATGATGACGTGTCATATCAGATACTGATCATTACCTGTACAGTGTGTCATTGTGATGTGTCATATCAGATACTGGTCATTACCTGTACAGTGTGTCATTGTGACGTGTTTTTTAAGATACTGATCATTACCTGTACAGTGTGTCATTGTGACGTGTTTTATCAGATACTGATCACTACATGTAAAGTGTGTCACTGTGACGTGTTAAATCGCATGTTACCACTACAGACATTTAACATATCCTTAAAGCTGTGTGTAATGAATCCATCATAAAATAACTTGATGTTATACATACTGACAACTGACAATACAATACAATACAATACAACACAATACTGACAATAACGATCACCTACCGGACTGAGCTGCATGATCTATCATCTGGTATGGGGCATTGACTGAAAACATGAAAAGAATGATAAATATACCAGAGATCTGCATTATCACTGCAAAATCTTTAACCACCAAGTGTGGCAATATCAAGTAGTGGAAGAAGTAGATCTTAGAGAAAAATTATTAGGCATAGTTGGCGGCTGAGTTGAACTCCAGAGCGTTGGACTTTAGACTGATGCGATCAGACTGCTTTTCAAGGTATGGAGCAAATTTGTTCAGGTCTCTTGACAATGTTTATTCATTTAAATGGTGTTTTATGCCGTACTCAACAATATTTCACTTATACGATGGCGGTCTTGACAATGCGAAGTCTGTAAGTTCACGTGTTATGATGACGGACGGCTGCGGTGAACTCAGAGAAAAATGTGTTCCGATCGCTTGAGAATATGTGATAGCTGCAGTTAAACGGGATTAGTTGGCAGACTGGAACTTACAGTCCCATGAAACAGCAAACCAAAGAATTGATCTACATGACTGGTGTCGACTTCATTATTGTACAAAAACCAGTGAACTGACCTGGGTTCACCTAAAATCCATCTTTCCATGGATTGTGTTGTAATATTCCGATGAAACCTCAACCAACAAACCAGTGAACTGACCTGGTATCACATACCAGCCATGTTTCCATGGATCATGTGGTAGTGTTCCGATGAAACTTCAAACAAGTGAACTGACCTAAGATCACCTACCAGTTATGTTTTATAGACCGTGTTCTACTATTCCGATGGAACCTCAAACCAGTGAACTGACCTGGTATCACATACCAGCCATGTTACCATGTGGTACTGCTCCGATGAAACCTCAAATAAGTGAACTGACCGGAGATCACCTACCAGTTATGTTTCTATGGATCGTGTTGTACTATTCCGATGAAACCTCAACCAGCAAACCAGTGAACTGACCTGGTATCACATACCAGCCATGTTTCCATGGATCATGTGGTAGTGTTCCGATGAAACTTCAAACAAGTGAACTGACCTGAGATCACCTACCAGTTATGTTTCTATGGATCGTGTTTTACTGTTCCGATGGAACTTCAAACAAGTGAACGATACATGTGTGCTCCATGTAACACCTACCTGTGGAATCTTGTTGAACATTATAGTAGTCTGGTGACACTACAAAGAAACAGAAACCGACAAACAATAGGCAATATAAGGATAATACTACTTTTACGTTTCACAGACTTTAAAAGGGTTGATCTGATAAGTCCACTGCGCAATCTTCATTTTTTTTATAAACAAAATAAGATGGGGAGGGAGTGTAATTAATTTTAAACGGATCTCGCACTGTTCAATTTAAGGTTTTATCTGTATCTAGTGGAGGACGAAAACAATAGCGCCGTGTAACATCAGGAGCTTGTTCCACAAAGCCTGCGACAATTTGCGCAAGCGTAATTGTCATCGTAACACATACTAATGTGATACGTTGCCATAACAGTTGCGACTGTCGCACAGTAACCCACGCCTTGTAGAACGGGCCTCAGGAGTTACTTTTGCTGTCAGTATGTGAGATTTTGCTGAATATACCTTCTGCCATTGCGCAGCTAGGATCTTCATTGATGGTTGCGTCTCTTTCTGGTTCTTGAGTCACTGCAAAAGAGTCAGCTCCGAATCGTCAGAAAAAGTCGCTGGATCAAATGGTGATACATTGCAAATTTGTGTGTAATGTAAATTTCAATGATCCTATAGGCCGATAATAAATTATATTTATATAATAAAAGATATGGACGGGAAGAAACCCAGAGCGGCGACGAAATCACATGCCTTAGTTATGTAAGATCAGATGATAAAGACAGAGTGGCAGACGGTCCCATAAGCGATAGTTTCTAGACATGTTTTCCAACTCACCTGTTGGATCTGAGTGGTGTTGTCTTGGCGGGTGGCTCTGCTGGACATACCTGAAGAGTAACATCACATAAACATGATTATTATCAGCATCACTTCTTACCTCCATCAAGTGGGGCTTCCGTGGCTCAGCTGGTTAGCGCGCTAGCGTAGCGTAATGACCCAGGAGTCTCTCACCAATGCGGTCGCAGATTTCCCTCGGGCTCTGCCCGGTTTCCACTTACCATAATGGAAAATATTCTTGAAAACGGAGCAAAACACCAATTAAATAAATAAATAAATACCTCCATCAAGTAAGTCACAATGAGTAATGTGGTCACCTTGTATGAACAAAATGAAAAAAGGTTTTATATTTCTGATATTTGTCATGGAGCGAAAGTGGAAGAGACTGACATGGAGAAGATCATCTGTGTTTTCATGAAGAACAAGCCAAAACGGCTTGCCAAGGTCACTGCACTCCAGGCTACCAAGGGTGTACAGTACATATGCAGTGGTACACAGTTATCTGTGCTAGTGACCCATGCCATTGGTTCAGTGGCTTAAGTGAATAGCTGTCCGTATTAAAAAAATGTGTCTACACTGAGATAATTTCAGAAATGGTGACAAAATATTTTGATGACAACGGAGTTCTTAGTGTGGGAACACTTCTTCAACTTTGACTTTAACTCCTTTCTGTTTCACAAGCTACCCTGTGTCTAGAAAAGGAAAGCGTTTTGTCAAGCTTTGTCCATTTATCCATTTATTTTTTTTGGTTTAACGCAATTCTCAATTGTTTTACATATATTTTAAAGCATAATGGGTTGGGAAAACCGGAGTGCTCGAGGTAAATTACAGACCTTTGGCAAGTTATTGATAGACTTTCCATCGTCCGACGTTCAGGTATGCATGGTCTGTGGAAGATACCATGGACTGACAGACTGTGAAAACGGCCATATGATAGTCGTCAACTGCTTACTGTCACAATGGCCTCAGAAACGATGGAAAATAACATGGACTGACAGACTGTGAAAACGGCCATATGATCGTCGTCAACTGCTTACTGTCACAATGGCCTCAGAAACGATGGTAGATAACATGGACTGGCAGACCGTCAAAACGGTAACATGAGCGTTGTCAGCTGCTTACTGTCACAATGGCCTCAGAAACGATGGAAAATAACACAGACTGACAAACTGTCAAAACGGCAACATGAACGTCCTCAGCTGCTTACTGTCACAATGGCCTCAGAAACGATGGAAAATAACATGGAGTGACAGACTGTGAAAACGGCCACATGATCGTCGTCATCTGCTTACTGTCACAATGGCCTCAGAAACGGTGGAAGATAACATGGACTGACAGACTGTGAAAACGGTCACATGATCATCGTCATCTGCTTACTGTCACAATGGCCTCAGAAACGGTGGAAGATAACATGGACTGACAGACTGTGAAAACGGTCACATGATCATCGTCATCTGCTTACTGTCACAATGGCCTCAGAAACGATGGAAGATAACATGGACTGACAGACTGTGAAAACGGTCACATGATCATCGTCAACTGCTTACTGTCACAATGGCCTCAGAAACGATGGAAGATAACATGGACTGACAGACTGTGAAAACGGTCACATGATCGTCGTCAACTGCTTACTGTCACAATGACCTCAGAAACAATGGAAGATAACATGGACTGACAGACTGTAAAAACGGTCACATGATCATCGTCAACTGCTTACTGTCACAATGGCTTCAGAAACAGTGGAAAATAACATGGACTGACAGACTGTGAAAACGGTCACATGAACGTCGTCAGCTGCTTACTGTCACAATGGCCTCAGAAACGATGGAAGATAACATGGACTGACAGACTGTGAAAACGGTCACATGATCGTCGTCAACTGCTTACTGTCACAATGGCCTCTGAAACGATGGAAGATAACATGGACTGACAGACTGTGAAAACGGTCACATGATCGTCGTCAACTGCTTACTGTCACAATGACCTCAGAAACGATGGAAGGTAACATGGACTGACAGACTGTAAAAACGGTCACATGATCATCGTCAACTGCTTACTGTCACAATGGCTTCAGAAACAGTGGAAAATAACATGGACTGACAGACTGTGAAAACGGTCACATGAACGTCGTCAGCTGCTTACTGTCACAATGGCCTCAGAAACGATGGAAAATAACAAGGACTGACAAACTGTGAAAACGGCCATATGATCGTCGTCAACTGCTTACTGTCACAATGGCCTCTGAAACGATGGAAAATAACATAGACTGACAGACTGTGAAAACAGCCACATGATCGTCGTCAACTGCTTACTGTCACAATGGCCTCTGAAACGATGGAAAATAACATAGACTGACAGACTGTGAAAACAGCCACATGATCGTCGTCAACTGCTTACTGTCACAATGGCCAGAAAAACGATGGAAGATAACATGGACTGACAGACTGTGAAAACGGCCACAAGATCGTCGACAACTGCTTACTGTCACAAAGGCCCCAAAATCGATGGAAGATAACATGGACTGACAGACTGTGAAAACGGTCACATGAGCGTCGTCAACTTCTTACTGTCACAATGGCCTCAGAAACTGTAAATTCCCTGTTTACGCGCGTGTTTTAACCCACACATTGTGGGTCCGACTTGGTTGAAAGTCCAGCACCTCAACCACTCGACGCCGACCGACTCCCCAAGTGGGCACAGAACAAGCCAGTACAGAACAAGTCAGCATTGATTACGCACTAACACGTTACACTTTTCTGTGGTGGTGACTGGATAACATACGTTAAATGCTTGGTTTTTTTCTTGTGCGGCGATTTTTGAATTTAAACGTTTAAAAACAACTGAAGCATCATGCCGAAGACACCAGACATGACACCCCATCCTGTCACATTTTACATCATTTGACCTCAACAACTGAATGTTAAGCCCACACTGAATTAGTATTCATCCAGTATCCTATGTAATATAATTAACTGCACTACAGAGAGAAAACGAGAGCAGCGGTGACGGTGTGATAGACCTACAGCACGGAGGGTAAAACCAGAGCAGCGGCGATGGTGTGATAGACGTACAGCACAGAGAGTAAAACCAGAGCAGCGACGACAGTGTGGTAGACGTACAGCACATAGAGTAAAACACGAGCAGGGACGACAGTGTGATAGATGTATAGTACAGAGCGTAAAACCAGAGCAGCGACGACAGTGTGATAGATGTCCAGCACGGAGAGTAAAACCAGAGCAGTCACGACAGTGTGGTAGACTGCAGCACAAAGAGTAAAATTAGAGCGGCCACGACAGTGTAATAGAGTACAGCACAGAGAGTAAAACCAGAGCAGCCACGACAGTGTGATAGAGTACAGCACAAAGAGCAAACCCAGAGCAGCGACGACTGTGATAGATGTACAGCACAGGGAATAAAACCAGAGCAGGGACGAGAGTGTGGTAAAGTACAGCAGAGAGAGTAAACCCAGAGCAGCGACTACAGTGTGACAGACGTACACCACAGAGAGTAAAACCAGTACAGGGACGACAGTGTGATAGACATACAGCACAGAGAGTAAAACCGGAGAAGAGATGGTAGTATGATAGACGTACAGCAAGGAGAGTAAAACCTGAGCAGCCATGACAGTGTGGTAGAGTGCAGCACAGGGAGTAAAACTAGAGCAGCTACGACATTGTGGTAGACGTACAGCACAGAGGGTAAACCCTGAGCAGCGACGACAGTGTGAAAGACATAGAGTACAGCAAGTAAAACACGAGCAGCAACGGTGTGATAGACGTACAGCACGGAGAGTAAAACCTGAGCAGCCATGACAGTGTGGTAGAGTCCAGCACAGAGAGTAAAACTGGAGCAGCTACGACAGTGTGGTAGACGTACAGCACGGAGAGTAAAACTAGAGCAGCCAGGACAGTGTGATAGACATAGATTACAGCAAGTAAAATCAGAGCAGCGGCGGTGTGATAGAGTACAGCACAGAGAGTAAAACCAGAGCAACCACGATAGTGTAATAATGTACAGTACAGAGAGTAAAACCAGAGCAGCCACGATAGTGTGGTGGAGGTACAGCACAGAGAGTAAAACACGAGGAGGGTCGACAGTGTGATAGATATACAACGCAGAGAGTAAAATCAGAGCAGCGACGACAGTGTGATAGAGTACAGCACAGAGAGCAAAGCTAGAGCGGCCACGACAGTGTGAATGAGTACAGCACAGAGGGTAAAACCAGAGCAGCAACGACAGTGTGATAGGCGTACAACACAGAGAGTAAAACGAAAGCAGCGACGACAGTGTGGTAGATGTATACAGCACAGAGGGTAAACCCAGAGCAGCGACGACAGGGTGATAAACATACAGCATGGAGAGTAAAACCAGAGCCACGGCGTCAGTGTGATAGAGTACAGGACAGAAACTACAACCAGAGCAGCGACTACAGTGTGATAGACGTACAGTCAGAGAGTAAAACGAGAGCAGCGACAACAGTATAAAAGTTCGCATTTGGTCAACGTAATCATTTAAATACGGTATGTTGCCAATTTACCTCAGGTAACTCTAACTTTTCATGTAAATGTTTAAATAGTAGCAAATTACACGCCGACCTAACACTGTGACATGCGCGGAATTAGGTGAAACATATATGCCGTGATGTGGATTGCAAATATGTTAGACTTCACTGGTCGAGAATTAAGGCCCCCAAGGTTTAAAATAACATTGACAGTTTCTGTTACAGTCAGAGTGGACCTTTTATTGAAAGGAAACCATACTTTAAAGCCATCCACGATATCTTTTTACATTAGTATTTTTATGTTAGCGAGATAGAACAACACAAACCAGTGCAATCACGCCTGCGGTTTTACATCAGTAAGCTTATTCATGGTTTATTTATTGCGAAGGAAACAGCCAAGTTAATGCAGACGATAGGGCTTTTCTCTTATTACCATCAAAATTGCCTTCTGGGAATAACCACATAGAATTAGGCAAATCAGTCCAAACCTACCTTCTTGCTTCTGTCACACGGTTCTCCTTTGAACCTATAAAATGAAAAGACGCAACCTTTTAAACAGTGTTACAGGTAATATGAACTGACAACAATTTGCACGAGGTTTTCCTACAAATTCAGATTAAAAAAGCGCCTTATGCAGATACGATAACAGGCGGTTGACACTTAATGTCTTGACATGTTCATTTGCAAACCTGATCTATTAGTGTGTAACCAATGCTGATCTGTGAATGTGTAACCAGTACTACTTTGTGAGTGTCACCAGTGATGACCTGTGAATGTGTAACCAGAACTACTTTGTGAATGTGTAACCAATGATGACCTGTGAATGTGTAACCAGTACTACTTTGTGAGTGTGTCACCAGTGATGACCTGTGAATGTGTAACCAGAACTACTTTGTGAATGTGTAACCAATGATGACCTGTGGATGTGTAACCAGTACTACTTTGTGAGTGTGTCACCAATGCTGACCTGTGAATGTGTAACCAGAACTACTTTGTGAATGTGTAACCAATGATGACCTGTGAATGTGTAACCGGTACTACTTTGTGAGTGTGTAGCCAATGCTGACCTGTAAGTGTGTATCCACTTCTGGCCTGTAACTGTGTAACCAGTACTCATCTGTGAGTGTGTAACCAGTACTGAGTGTGTAGCCAATACTCACCTGTGAGTGTGTAACCGGTACAGTGGAGTATGATGAAGGTGAAGAGAAGAGCCATCAGAGCTCCTCCGCACGCTCCTCCCAGTACGGCCCCGGCAATATCTCCTCCTCCAAACCGCTTACTGACCTCGGCCATGTTATCACATAACTGGCAGACAGGTGGACAGCCATTTACAACTGCAAGTATGTCCGTGAAAAAGTAAGCCTAGTTTTAAGAGAAGTAAACGTCAGGTCATTCTGCTTGTAATAGATTGCATGTCATTGTTATTGTATACTGCATTCCAGTTGCACTGGATGGGAGGCTATGATATATACGTATATATGTCATTCTGCCTGTAATAGATTGTATGTCATTGTTATTGTATACTGCATTCCAGTTGCACTGAATGGGAGGCTATGATATAC
This sequence comes from Liolophura sinensis, assembly GCF_032854445.1. Classification (NCBI taxonomy): domain Eukaryota; kingdom Metazoa; phylum Mollusca; class Polyplacophora; order Chitonida; family Chitonidae; genus Liolophura; species Liolophura sinensis. The sequence goes on along the minus strand of NC_088295.1, from coordinate 91,632,919 downwards.
ACGTATATATGTCATTCTGCCTGTAATAGATTGTATGTCATTGTTATTGTATACTGCATTCCAGTTGCACTGAATGGGAGGCTATGATATACACGTATATTTCTGCCTGTAATAGATTGTATGTCATTGTTATTGTATACTGCATTCCAGTTGCACTGAATGGGAAGCTATGATATACACGTATATATGTCATTCTGCCTGTAATAGATTGTATGTCATTGTTATTGTATACTGCATTCCAGCTGCACTGAATGGGAAGCTATGATATACACGTATATATGTCATTCTGCCTGTAATAGATTGTATGTCATTGTTATTGTATACTGCATTCCAGTTGCACTGAATGGGAAGCTATGATATACACGTATATATGTCATTCTGCCTGTAATAGATTGTATGTCATTGTTATTGTATACTGCATTCCAGCTGCACTGAATGGGAAGCTATGATATACACGTATATATGTCATTCTGCCTGTAATAGATTGTATGTCATTGTTATTGTATACTGCATTCCAGTTGCACTGAATGGGAAGCTATGATATACACGTATATATGTCATTCTGCCTGTAATAGATTGTATGTCATTGTTATTGTATACTGCATTCCAGTTGCACTGAATGGGAAGCTATGATATACACGTATACATGTCATTCTGAATGTAGTAGACCGTTAAAATGGGCTCAGAAAGCCAAAAGTGAAGATATGTCCGTAGACTCATAAACACCCAGTGGGATTAATAAGTTCATTATAGCTGACAGAGTAATTACGGTGTGATTAATGCGTGTGAAAATAAGGGAGTATGATGGTTATTTAACACAGATATATCTGTGGTGTTGTCCACTTCGATGGTACTTTACATGTGTATGCCCAGCATCATATCGGCTGGAGTGCTTTGTGTCCTATTCATTTAGAGACAATGAGTACAGTGACTTAAAAGATGATTTATTTTCAAAAATGCATAATTTTTTTTACATTTTCTGGCATTGCCCGAACATTGAGACTAATTATGTGGACGACCTCATCAACAACTCCCTACAGGACAATCTCACTATCCGTGTACATATGTTACTTACTTCAATACCAGTTTCAGACATTAGATTTTCGAATAAATTAATGAATGCTTGGAGTTTAACGTCGTACTTAAGAACTGTTCAGTCATATGACGACCGTGAGTGCTGCCGCCACTGAAGTATCATGCCGAAGACCCCAGATATGACACCCACCCAGCCACATTATACTGACACTGGACCAACCAGTCCTGTTTCCTTGCTCTAACCTCTCAGGACTGAGCGCCGAGAGATGCAGCAACTGGTACAATTTTTAAAGACTTTGGTATGACCCGACACGGATTTGATCCCAGGTCTTCCAACTTCGAGGCGGACGTTCTAACCATTAGGGCACCGAAGCGACCATAGAATTTCCCAGGCGTTGGTAATATTAACCTATCCATGTGCTGTCTGGAAGTAACGGTCGAAGCATTTCTCTTTCACAGAATCTTTTATCTAAACTAAATGGCCTACAACTATAGGTAAAATTTTCATAGATTTGAAAGACATCAAAGAGTTTAATTTGGGTTACGAATTTAGATCGAAGGTCGAAATGGCTTTGTGACACGTTCCCAAGGCTTTAAATGTGACTGACTCTGCTAGTAACACCGGTTCCTCAGTGAAGAGAAACCCCTCACATTCCGAGCAACTGTGAACTTCCAGAGACGTCGCCAAAAACAGGTAGAAAAGTTTGACAGTTTGTCTCTCACCTGAGATTGCTCGTGAAAGACTCTGGCCATAATGATTCTGAGAGTATGTCACCTGACGCCATTGTTACTGGCACATGTAATACTGCTGTGGATGAGAGATGTCTGGAAATAGGTGATGGCTTGACGCTTGACCTTGCTGTTAACATAGGCCAGAGCTATTAAACCTCCCAAGACAGTCTCAAAATGATGGCTTTTGATGTAGATCCAAGTGTTAATGCTGTGTCTAGTATAGCGAGTGACCAACACAGGTCTAAAAAGGTTGCCAGAAGAAACAGGGTGATGACAGAGAGGGAAACAGACAAACCCTATGAAAATGTGCTCCACCTGTGGCTATGAAAGAAAGTGTCCTGCTAGAGGAAACAGATGTAGTTTTTGTAATGAAAGGAACCATTTCAGAAAAGTTCCAAGTTTTTCAGAAAAAAAAATGTCGCAATAAAACACGCACGAATGTCGTGCAAGAGGTTAGTTCTTTAGGTGAAGATTTCACTCACTTAATAAAGATTGTGTCTGACAGTATTATTACAGACTGGAGGGAAAAAATACACGCTGGCTCACAAACACTGACGAAGGCAGATAGATACAGCTGTTGCCCAATCACTCATACAATACAGCTTGTTCAAGTCCATGATCATTCAACAATCTGTTCTACCAGCAGACAGGAAGTTTCAGTCGCATACACGCCACCCATAAAAGTAGAAGGGCGTGTCACACTTCCCACATGCTACAAAGATAAGAGTGTAGAAGTTCAGTACTACGGAGTACATATAAACCGGCAACCGTTGTTGTTTGGACAGGCTAGTAGTGACTTAGGCCTGATTGAGCGTGTACATAATATCACAGATGAAATAGACAGGTATCCAAAGCTGAAACTAACCCCAGCTACTCTACCTGGAACTTATTCCCTCAAAACTGACCCTTCTTTCCACCCGGTAGTATATGGTCCAAGGTGTCAGCCTAAAGCACTGACTGGTAAGATAATTGAAAAGATGAAGGAGTTCAGGTCATAGAAGAGATAGTTTCATCATTTCCAAACGCAAATGTTTTCTCTGTATTAGACTCCAAATCTGGCTTCTTACAAATCAAGATGGACTATGAGCCTAGTTTGCTGACAACATTTAATAGCCTCATATGTAGATATATGTGGCTCTGACTCCCGTTTGGTATTAAGTCGGCGCCAGAACGCTTCTAGTGAATTATGGACAACAGCTTGAAGGTATCTCGGATGAAAGAGCACTGATGGAGCATCCTCTTTGGAGGGGTGGACGATGAAGATCATGACAGAATCTTCAAAGTCGTTGTAGACTGTGCTACCGAGTACAATCTGGGTATTAAGTTTGATAAACATCAAGTGAAGCTACCTGCTGTGAGCTATGCTGTTCACTTTGTTACCAAACAGGGCCTCAAACCCTCAAAAGCGCGTGCCTTGCGAGAAATGCCTGTGTCAAAGTCAAAAGAAAAATCCGCCGATTTCTTGGAATGGTACAATATCTCAGCAAGTTCATTCCAAATCTCAGTGAAGTTGACGCTCCACTGTAGTAATTAAGATGAATGTTAACGTCTACTGGAGTGGTGCATATCAAACCAGCCTTTACAAGTTGAAAGATTTGTGCAGCAGTCCACCAGTTTAGTCCAAGCATAACACAAATAAAAAGGTAACAATGCAGCGTGATGCCAGTAGCTACGCCGTAGGTGGAATTCTGCTCCAAGATGGCCGCCCCATCGTATACACATCTCGTGCACAGACAGACAAAGACAAAAGATATGCGCAGATAGAAAAAAAGACTCTCGCTATTGAGCACTCATGCAAGAAGTTCCATCATTACATCTTTGGAAAGCCAGTAATAGTGGATAGTGATCACAAGCTTTTGCAGGCGATCTTCTCTAAACGGCTTTGGTCTGCCTCATGACTTCAGACTGTAGCCAATGATGCTGCGTCTCCAGCCGTACCATTTAACTGCCCACTGTTAGCCCAGTGAATGAACTAAATTATACGATCTTGAAAGGTTGGCCAGACACTAGACCAAAAATCCTGCAGTCTATGCGACAGTATTGGGACATTAGGGACGAGTTGTCTGTCTTTGATGGCATGGTGTTTAAGGGTCTTAGAACGGTGGTACCTGTGGAACTCCCAAACATTAATAACTAATAATGGTCTCCAATTTTTAATACAGACGTTTGTGTTGAGCACGGTAACGCACTGCCGCTGACTACTTCATGTGTACAATGTACACATCCGTATTATCTAACAACCCCGCTAGAAAGTTGTGGACTTTCCCCAGCACAGATTACCACGCCCCATAGGCCGGGAAAAGGAATGTTGTATCCTGTGTCATACAACCTCTCTGAAGTCAAACGCTGCTTAAACAGTGGCAAGGAGAAACACCAAGAATATTACAACAAAGACTGTATTGACGACCTTACAGTATTATTACCAGGTGACCCCATGCGCAAGTCGTCTCTACCAGGTTCTAAACGGTGGCTGTGTGCTTCTGTTCTTCATCTCCATAGCAATCCTCGTTCGCATGTTATGGAGAGACGTGGTAAGAAATACCGCAGAAACAGACTTCATCTTCACTTGTCGACATACACGGCCCATCGCCATGAGCCTTGAGAACAAATCCCCAAAGAGCCGTCATAACACACTGTACTTGCCAGGTGTGATTACCCTTTAACTCAGCAAGCACCATGCATCTCAGCCTCCGCCGATGTCATCCTTAAAACATCCCAGTACAACAGGCAGTGATAGTCCAGGACGTAAAATCACTATTAAAACTCAGTTCTGTACCGCACTAGTTGTGATTACCAGAGCTTGTCGTGTCAGATGACCACACAAACGTAAGGACATGTCAGACTGAGAGCTATAATATAACGTAAACACAGTTCTAGTTCTTGAGAGTCTAATACTGCCATCAGAGGATCGTTTCCTTGGTGCAGAGATTATTTTCTGTTGAAGTATTATATTTTGTTTTTCCTCAAGAGACACTGCCAAGAGACTTTATTTCGTGGAACGTAGCTTACCATTAATAGTTTATTACTACACATTGTTCTTTGTTAAAACATGGAGCTGTAATATGTACCGGTACACTTCATGTCAATCACGACATTCATGGCACTGTTAACATTGCTTTACGGTAGTAAATGCATAGCTCAAGCGGCGAGATGGTCAACAGACTTCGTCGTGTTTGTCTTTATTTAGATCGTCCAATTATCACGTTATCCATACATAAACACATCTGCGTGTATTTACATACCTCTACAAGCACACATAAGCATACACCCTTATAGTATTTATCTATGTATATATATATATATATATATATATATATATATATATATATATATATATATATATATATATATATATATATATATATATATATATATATATATATATATATACTATTTACATACCTGAATACATAAAGAATTACATGACCTGTTTAGTGTCACTGATAAATTGGCATAAATATTCTGTGATGGTAGTTTAAAGATTTGGTTAGACTCACCATAGAGAAGTACAAAAGCAATGATCTCTCCTATATGTCCTGACTGTCTAATATTGTTGTGTAATATATCACGTTGTTCCTTATATAAATAACAGCAAATTATATAGTGTTCTGTCGATTCTAACATGTCCGCACTTACAGTCCGGTCTGTCCGTCAAGTGGGTGTTAAACAGGTCCTCATGTAAACTACTACATCCGCTTCTAAATCTAGCTGACAAAATATTGCATGATCTGCTTCTCACTAAGTGCCAGCATGGTATTTTCGATAAACTGAAGATGTTATTTAGTTTTGCCTTAAATTCTTCAGTCGATGACAGCGCCTTGATACATTCAGGTCAGGTATTCTGCTCAAAATTGGTAGCAGGTAAGAACGTTATTTTGAAATTTACTGTTCTATAACACATCGGGGCTAGTTGATTTGGTGCTCTTACAGAATCCGGGTTTCGGAATGCTGTTCTGGGTGTAATATGATTTGATGATCTTACAAAATACGGGTTTCGGGGTGCTGGTCTGGGTGGAATATGATCTGATGATCTCACAGAATACGGGTTTCGGACTGCTGGTCTGGGGAACACGATCTGATTAAGTGTAAATTTCTTGGCTGTGAATAACACGATGAAGGTACACCAAACGGATGGATGCATCCTTGCTTATAAAGAGGAAGTAGTCCAGATTTTTTGTGTAGCAAACTGGTAGAAGTACAAATAGTTAAACCAGTAATTATTCGAATGGATTTATTTTGGACTTTTTTCAGTCTGTTTATCTGTTTATCTTATGTTCGTTGAAGTTTTCCCAGACGACATCTGCGCATTCGAGGCATGGTCTTATAAAACTACTGTACATAATCGTCAAAGATTTCCTGTTTACTATGTATTTTAATCCTCCAAGAGGAGATGATTTTTATAGGCTGTATGAATGAACTGGTCGGTGTGGTTGTTCCCAGGTAACCAAGGCATAAAAAGTAACTCCATCGGCGCCCGATAGCACAGTTGTTAGAGCGTCCGCTTTGGGAGCGCCAGACTCATGGTCAGTTCTGGGTCGAGTCACTAAGAAGTCGTGAAGACTTTAAAGGAGAAAGTTGTACTTCCTCACATAGTGTTCAGCATCATGAAGGCCACCGTCAACCCCAAAACTTTTTATCTTTGCTAGCAATCCTTCATACCAGACTCTGTAGAAACTTTTGAAATGTCAAAAAATATAAAGAATGTATCCCTACCTTCGCCAAGTGCTTTCGCTCCGACGAAATACATATACAGAAGTTCTGTACATTTATCTGGAATCAAACCACATTGTTTCTTAGATACAGAAGCCTTTAGAAATCGTATAATTTGACAAAAATAACTCCTTCAAATATTTTGCTCGGACAACATAAAGAGATATGTGTCTGTAATTATCTTTACCTTACCTAATTAAACTAGTAACGTATTTTCGTTGCTATCAGTATGCAGTATAAACGACTTCTAAATTAGTTTTTCTGCTATGTCTGAATAGCTTTTCACGAATCCTCATCCTGGGTGGTACTCCAGGGTTTGTCACGGGAGTTAATAACAACCATCTTGTTGGGAAATGAATTTTTCGCAGAGTCAATGATATATTTTGTAATTGTAGAGCACCATTCATCCACATCAAATGCTTCATTTTGTCTGGTCCAGTCACATGTTCCTAACAACATCCTGTACTTTCCCCAGTTTGCTTCCAGGTTGCTCCATATCAGTCGTTTATATTTTGTCTTTTTCTGGTAAAATGATCTAAAATTAGCATAAACCTGGTAGTGATCGCTGGAAAAGTTTGAACAGACACTATAATAGGAAACTAGCAAGTGACTATTGCATATTATTGGGTCTAAAAGACTTTTGCTGGACGATTGGGGTGTGGTAGTAGTTATGTCATCCCAAAACTTGCATATATGCTAGCATGTCTTTGAGATAGTGATTTGTTGGCTTTAAAAGGTCCTCGTTCAGATCTCTCATAATAACTATATTTTGTTTACCATTTTGATCGTAGACAGTTTCAGTGCTATTTGTAATTACTTGCCATATGGTAACCGGCCAATTTGGGGAATGAGATATATACCTCCTAATACAGTATCAATATTTCCGTCAATTTGTAACCATACAATGTCTACATGTAACGAGACACGTTTATACATATCCCGCCCAATGCTTAACTTCAGCCATTACGGAGAGATGGGGAAATAACATGGAAGGATAATTTCGCTATCTGTCAAAAGGCTCCCTCTGATAGTAATTAAGTCAACATAAGCAAGATTAGCGTATATATTATCAATTTCATGTTTGAGTCCACATAGATTGATATGTACCATATAGAGCTGTTTGTTGGCAGCCGTGGTGCGACCCGGGCTGATCACAACATCACTTGATAAGGTTAACGTTTATGACGAGTAGAAAGAGAAGTTCGCAAAGTTAGGCCTTAAATAGGAACGATAGCTTAAGGCAAAAGTGAATGGCATATATGTTGTTGAAACACATTTTAAGAGGATATCTATGATAACAAATTCTAAATTTGGACTGTGAAATCTGATATTTATAGCCGTGATTTTTACAGACGGCTACACGGTAACTCTAGAGATCATTACTCATGGTCTAGACATAGTGAGTGAATGTGTTAAAGTGGGTTATCACGTGACTAACTTTTCTCCTCGCTGTTTGAGCCCTAAGATCATTATATACAACACAGATACCAAATGTAGTTAACAGTGCAAGGTTACGAAAAACACATACATGTACAGTACCTTGTAGGTAAACTAACTATTTGAGAAACGATAACGACTAAGGAATCCACTCACAACTACACATGTATAATACTCACCTGGCCCAGAAGGGGTTGGTCTGAATGTCACATCTTGAAAGAAAGAAAACAGACAAAAACAAGTTGTTTGTTGGATTTGCGCTACAGCGGAGATACATCTGGTCCAATGCCCGCTTCCATTAGCTACTATAATCATAGAGGTTAGCTAACGACTAAAAAGTGTTTATTTTGAAGACATCTGACTGGTGACAATTTTCTGATACATTTTTATTCCAGAGAGATTTACAGATCCCATTAGAAATTTCTTGCATAAGAATCAGATAAACACTTTTGTTATTTTCTGTTTTAATTCTACAGTTAATATGTGCAATGAATCACATAACATGTCAAGAGCCTTAAGAATGAAGGATAAGAATGTAAAAGACTCTTCAAATGGAAATAAACTGAAAGGAAGCATTAATTATTTTTATTATAATGACTTTCCATCAATCGTTTTCTTGATTTAATATAGATACAACTGAACTATTTACTGGGGAGACAATAGGGAGATAAGAGGAAATCTACCCACAAATGCACTAATACTCACCGTCCCTGGGGGTGACCATTGCAGGTACAGAGATCAAACCTCGAAAAGAAAAGAACAATAATCGAGAATAATTCATTTTCACCTACATCATATATATATATGTAGTGTTGTCCCCCTCCGTGATACTCTACATGTGTTTTCCCTGGGATCATACTGGCTGGAGTACTTTGCCCTATTTATTCAGAGATCATGAGCACTATTATAATAATAAACATATCTTGTTTCTTTCCTTTAAATCGCCACCTTTGGTTTACTATTTTGTACACATTTCCTTTCATTGACCGACGAGTAATGTTAATTTTATTGTTCTTCCAGGCATGTCTGAAGAGCTAATCAACAATTACTAACTCAACAGGCTCAGTATTCATGTACATTTGGGTCAGGCAATCATTCTTGCTTTTGCTTTGTTCATAACCAGCCACAGACACGGAGTGTTCGAGGCTTTGGTAATAAAAGCTGTCGTCAGTACTTATAGCGCTGTCAAAGCAGTATTATATGTTCATTCAAGATATTTACCTTCCATGAATATGTGTAGTTTTGTTTTTCTATTGGGGCTAGGGAAGGGATCTGTTAATCACAGACCGGGAGAGCCTTTGCCAATCAGTTGCATGTTGCCACAGTTTATATCAGACTTAAAGCTCTTGCTGGCTTCCTCTTTTGTACGTCGAAATTTCTGTGTCAGAAAGCTGCGTGGGTTTCACCAGAGCTTTGCCCCATTTCAACTGACCGTAGTGCGGTAATACACGACCGCCGACTACATCCTGTATAGAATATAAGTATATATCCGTACGGTAATGCACGGCCACTGACCACTTCCGGTATATAATACACGTATCCGTATGGTAATGCACGGCCGCTTATTACTTGGTGTATGCAATGTGCTTATCCGTACGGTAATACACGACCCCCGACTACATCCTGTATAGAATATAAGTATATATCCGTACGGTAGGGGCCTCCGTGGCTCAGTCGGTTAGCGCGCTAGCGCAGCGTAATGACCCAGGAGCCTCTCACCAATGCGGTCGCTGTGAGTTCAAGTCCAGCTCATGCTGGCTTCCTCTCCGGCCGTACGTGGGAAGGTCTGCCAGCAACCTGCGGATGGTCGTGGGTTTCCCCCGGGCTGTGCCCGGTTTCCACCCACCATAATGCTGGCCGCCGTCGTATAAGTGAAATATTCTTGAGTACGGCGTAAAACACCAATCAAAAAAAAAAAAAAAAAAAAAAAAATCCGTACGGTAATGCACGGCCACTGTCAATTTCCTGCATACTATGCGCGTATTCGTACAATAATACACAGCTGGTGACTATTTTCTGTATACAATGTAGGTACCCATACGGTAATGCACGACCGCTGTGTACTTTATGTATACTATCTCGGTATCCGTACTGTAATGCACGGCCGCTGACTACTTCTTGTACACAATCTAGGTATCCGTACGGTAATACACGACCGCTGACTACTTCCTGTGTAGAATATACGTATATATCCGTACTGCAATGCACGGCCGCTGACTACTAGCTGTATACAACGTGCGTATCCGTACGGTAGCGCACAGACGCCGACTACTTCCTGTATACAATTCATGTATCCGTACGGTAATGCACGACCCCTGACTACTTCCTGCATAGAATATACGTATATATACGTACCGTGATGCACTGTCGGTGACACGCATTCGTACGATAATGCACATTATATACTGTAGACAATGTATATATCCGTACGTTAATGCACGGCCGCTGACTACTACCTTTATACAATGTAGGTATCCGTACGGTAGTGCACAGACGCCGACTACTTCCTGTATACAATTCATGTATCCGTACGGTAATGCACGACCCCTGACTACTTCCTTCATAGAATATACGTATACAGATGTACAGCTGATTACTTCCTGTCTACTATGTATGTATATGTCCGGTAATGCACGGCAGCTGACTACTTCATGTTTACAATGTACTTGTCCGTATGGTGATACACGTCCGCTGACTATTTTCTATATACAGTGTATGTATCCGTATGGTAATACACGACCGCTGTCTACTTTCTATATACAGTGTACGTATCCGTAAGGTAATGCATAGCCGCTGACTACTTCCTGTATAGAAAATAGGTATAGATCCGTACGGTAATGCATGGTCCCTGACCATTTCCTGTAAACAATGCATTTATCCGTACGGTAATGCACAGCCGCTGACTACTTCCTGTATAAAATGTACGTATCCGTATGGTAATGCAGGCCCGCTGAATGCATTCTACTTCCTTTATACAATGCACTTGTCCGTATGGTAACACACTGCCGCTGACTACTTCATGTGTACAATGCGTACGTGGGAAGGTCTGCCAGCAACCATCTGGTGGTCGTGGGTTACCCCCGGGCTCTGCCCGGTTTCCTCCCACCATAATGCTGGCCGCCGTCGTATAAGTGAAATATTCTTGAGTACGGCGTAAAACACCAATCAAATAAATAAATAAATAAATGTGTACAATGTACGTATCCGTATTATCTAACAACCCCACTAGAAAGTTGTGGACTTTCCCGGGCACAGATTCCCATGCCCCATAGGCCGAGAAACAAATTGCCAAGCGCAAAAGAATTTTTGTATCCTGTGTCATACGACCTCTCTGAAGTCAAACGCTGCTTAAACAGTGGCAAGGAGAAACACCAAGAATATTACAACAAAGACTGTATTGACGACCTTACAGTATTATTACCAGGTGACCCCATGCGCAAGTCGTCTCTACCAGGTTCTAAACGGTGGTTGTGTGCTACCGTGTGAGAAGACCACTTAAACGTTTGGACATGTCAGAGGGAGAACTATGATATAACGTAAACACAGTTCTAGTTTTTGAGAGTCTACAACTGCTATCACAGGATAGTTTTGAGCTGGTCAACAGACTTCGTCGTGTTTGTCTTTATCTAGATCGTCCAATTGTCACGTTACCCATACATAAACACATCTGCTTGTATTTATATACCACTACAAGCACACATAAACATACACCCTTGTAGTATTTATCTATGTATATATATATACTATTTACATACCTGAATACATAAAGAATTACATGAACTGTTTAGTGTCACTGATAAATTGGCATAGATAGTCTGTGATGGTAGTTTAAAGATTTGGTTAGACTCCCATCACCCTAGAGAAGTACAAAAGCAATGATCTCTCCTATACGTCCTGACTGTCTAATACTGTTTTGTATTATCACGTTGTTCTTTATAGAAATAACAGCAAATTATATAGTGTTCTGTCGATTCTAACATGTCCGCACTTACAGTGCGCTCTGTCCGTCAAGTGGGTGTTAAACAGGTCTTCATTTAAACTACTACATCCGCTTCTAAGTCTAGCTGACAAAATATTGCATGATCTGCTTCTTACTAATAACCAGCATGGTATTTTCGATAAACTTGACATATTGAGCTTTGCCTTAAATTCTTCAGTCGATGACAGCGCTTTGATACATTCGGGTCACGTATTCTGGTGATTAATCCAAGCAGGTAAAAACGGTTTTTTTGGAATGTTCTGTTCTACAATACAATGGGGTGAGTTGATTTGGTGCTCTTACAGAACACGGTTTTCGGGCTACTGTTCTGGGCGGAATATGATCTGATGATCTTACAGAATGCGGGTTTTGGGCTGCTGATCTGGGTGTAATATGATCTGATGATCTTACAGAATACGGGTTTCGGATTACTGTTCAGGTTGGAATATGATCTGCTGATGTAACAGAACACGGCTTTCGGGCTATTGTTCTGGGTGGAATATGATCTGATGATCTTACAGCATAAGGGTTTCGGGCTGCTGGTCTGGGTGTAATATGATCTGATGATTTTACAGAATACGGGTTTCGGGCTGCTGTTCTAGGAAGAATATGATCTGATAATCTTACAAAATACGGGTTTCGGGCTGCTGTTCTGGGTGTAATATGATCTGATGATCTGCCAGAATACGGATTTTGGGCTGCTATTCTGGGTGGAATATGACCTCATGATCTTACAGAATACGGGTTTTGGGCTGCTGGTCTGGGTGTAATATGATCTGATGATTTTACAGAATACGGGTTTCGGGCTGCTGTTCTAGGAAGAATATGATCTGATAATCTTACAGAATACGGGTTTCGGGCTGCTGTTCTGGGTGTAATATGATCTGATGATCTGACAGAATACGGATTTTGGGCTGCTATTCTGGGTGGAATATGACCTCATGATCTTACTGAACACGGGTTTCGGGCTGCTGTTCTGGGTGTAATATGATCTGATGATTTTACAGAATACGGGTTTCGGGCTGCTGGTCTGGGTGTAATATGATGTGATGATCTTACAGAATACGGGTTTCGGGCTTCTGTTCTGGGTGAAATATCATCTGATGATCTTACAGAACACGGGTTTCGGGCTGCTGTTCTGGATGGAATATGATCTGATGATCTTACAGAATACGGGTTTCGGGCTGCTGTTCTGGGAAGAATATGATCTGATAATCTTACAGAACACGGGTTTCGGGCTGCTGTTCTGGATGGAATATGATCTGATGATCTTACAGAATACGGGTTTCGGGCTGCTGTTCTGGGAAGAATATGATCTGATAATCTTACAGAATACGGGTTTTGGGCTGCTGTTCTGGGTGTAATATGATGTGATGATCTTACAGATTACGGGTTTTGGGCTGCTATTCTAGGTGGAATATGATCTGATGATCTGACAGAACACGGGTTTCGGGCTGCTGTTCTGGGTGTAATATGATCTGATGATCTTACAGAATACGGGTTTCGGGCTGCTGGTCTGGGTGGAATATGATGTGATGATCTTACAGAATACGGGTTTCGTGCTGCTGTTCTGGGAGGAATATACTCTGATGATCTTAAAGAATACGTGTTTCGGGCTGCTGTTCTGGGTGAAATATGATCTGATGATCTTACAGAACACGGGTTTCGGGCTGTTGTTCTAGGAAGAATATGATCTGATTATCTTACAGCATACGGGTTTCGGGCTGCTGTTCTGGGTGTAATATGATCTGATGATCTTACAGAATACGGGTTTTGGGCTACTGTTCTGGGTGGAATATGATCTGATGATTTTACAGAACACGGGTTTCGGGCTGTTGTTCTAGGAAGAATATGATCTGATTATCTTACAGAATACGGGTTTCGGGCTGCTGTTCTGGGTGTAATATGATCTGATGATCTTACAGAATACGGGTTTCGGGATGTTGTTCTAGGAAGAATATGATCTGATGACCTTACAGAACACGGGGTTTCGGGCTGCTGTTCTGGAAGGAATACGATCTGATGATCTTACAGAATACGGGTTTCCGGCTGCTGTTCTGGAAGGAATATGATCTGATGATCTTACAGAACACGGGTTTCGGGCTGCTGTTCTGGAAGGAATATGATCTGATGATTTTACAGAATACGCGTTTCCGGCTGCTGTTCTGGATGAAATATGATCTGATGATCTTACGGAATACGGATTTCGGGCTGCTGTTCTGGGTGTAATATGATCTGATGATCTTACAGAACACGGGTTTCCGGCTGCTGGTCTGGATACACCAAACAACGGACGTCTTCGCTTATAAAGAGGAAGTAGTCCAGATTCTTTGTGTAGCAATTTGGTAGAAGTACTGACAGTTAAACCAATAATTATTCGTATGCATTTATTTTAATTTTCTTTCCAGTTTATCTGTTGATATACTGTTCTGTTAGGTTGTCCTAGACTACATGTGCGAATCCGAGGCAAAGTCTTACAAAACATAATAGTCAAAGATTTCCTGTTTATTATGTATTTTAATCGTCTAAGAGGAAATAATTTTTATTCGCTATATGAATGAAGTTGTCAGTATGGTTGTAACCTGGGGTATTAAAAGTAATTTCAAGATGTTTACCCACCGGTCCAGATAGCACAGCGTCCGGGTCATTATGAAGTCTTTTAAGACTTTAAACTAGGAAATTGTAGTTTCCTTGCTTGGCGTTCAGCATTAAGCGGATAATGCAACAACTGGTTGACCCGTATCAGTAGAATGGCTGGGGTCGGGCGGCTTACTTGTTTTTGGTAAGTCGTCTCAGTGATGCAGCACAAGATAAAGAGAGTTGAAAATCCGTCCTGTAACAAGGAGGCACATTACGCGCACCCTAAGGATTCCTTCATCGTCATATGAAAAATTGTTAAGTACGACGTTAAAACCCCAAGCATTCAAGCACCCCAACATGTTTATGTATTAGACATGACTGGATAGTTACACTTTAAAAAGTCAACTGAGGACATGGAGTGTCCTGCGTCACTTTTTAACCCAAAAGTGGTCTGCGTCTTTTGGGTTAAAATTTACCAAAAATGTGGATGACCAGTATTCATTCAACCTATGCATTATGACCAAAATTTGAAGACATCTCATCGAGACCACATATAAGGTAATCTCATCTGAAAAGAGCGTAATGTTATTTACGATACTGGAAGATAAGTCATTTATATATTAATATAAATAATAAGGTCTAAGAACAGAACCATGTGGTACCCCAGCATTTGCCGTCTCAGATTCACGATCGCCTACAACTCATCTCTGTCTTCTATTAGCTAAATAACTTTTGAACAATTCAAGAACGCCACCGTCAATCCCAAGCGTTATATTTTTGCTAACAATCCTTCATACAAGACTCTGTCGAAACTTTTGAAACGTCAAAAAACATAAAGAATGTATATCTTCCTTCGCCAAGTGCTTTCGCTCTAACGAAATACATCACCAGAAGTTCTGTACATTTATCTGGAATCAAACCACATTGTTTCTTAGACACAGAAGTCTTTAGAAATCGTATAATTTGACAAAAATAACTCCTTCAAATATTTTGCTCGGACAACATAAAGAGATATGGGTCTGTAATTATCTTTAGCTTACCTAATTAAACTAGTAACGTATTTTCGTTGCTATCAGTATGCAGTATAAACGACTTCTAAATTAGTTTTTCTGCCATGTCTGAATAGCTTTTCACGAATCCTCATCCTGGGTGGTACTCCAGGGTTTGTCACGGGAGTTAATAACAACCATCTTGTTGGGAAGTCAACGATATATTTTGTAATTGTAGAGCACCATTCATCCACATCAAATGCTTCATTTTGGCTGGTCCAGCCACTTGTTCCTAACAACTTCCTGTACTTTCCCCAGTTTGCTTCCAGATTGTTCCATATCAGTCGTTTATATTTTGTCTTTTTCTGGTAAAATAAACTAAAATTAGCATAAACCTGGTAGTGATCGCTGAAAAGTTTGAACAGAGACTATAATAGGAAACTAGCAAGTGACTATTCCATATTATTGGGTCTAAAGGACTATATTTTGTTTACTATTTTGATCGTAGACAGTTTCAGTGCTATTTGTAATTACTTGCCATATGGTAACCGGCCAATTTGGGGAATGAGATATATACCTCCTAATACACTATCAATATTTCCGTCAATTTGTAACCATACAATGTCTACATGTAAAGAGACACGTTTATGCAAATCCCGCCCAATGCTTAACTTCAGCCATTACGGAGAGATGGGGAAATAACATGGAAGGAGAATTTCGCTATCTGTCAAAAGGCTCCCTCTGATAGTAATTAAGTCAAAATAAGCAAGATTAGCGTATATATTATCAATTTCACGTTTGAGTCGACATGGATTGATATGTACCATATAGAGCTGTTTGTTGGCAGCCGTGGTGCGACCCGGGCTGATCACAACATCACTTGATAAGGTTAACGTTTATGACGAGTAGAAAGAGAAGTTCGCAAAGTTAGGCCTTAAAAAGGAACGATAGCTTAAGGCAAAAGCGAATGGCATATATGTTGTTGAAACACATTTTAAGAGGATATCTATGATAACAAATTCTAAATTTGGACTGTGAAATCTGATTTTTATAGCTGTGTGACCAAACACACTCGTGGCTAGGCGGTAAGTGTTCGTTACTAGATTCAGGCACGGAGTAATATAGTTAGAAAAATACAAGATTTAATACTTGGTTTAATGAGTAAAGGAAACCCCGGGGTAAATCTACAAACTTTGGCAAGGTATTGTCAAACTTTCCCTCATGTGCTGAATGGATATGCACGGCATATTGGTGGAAAGGCAAGTGGTCTTCCAAGAACTTTTCAAGGCAGGGTTTAAACCGCTACCTGGGATGGACTAGAGATCGAAAGACAGGAGTCTCTAACCCCTGGAGCATTGCGCTCTCCCATTAGGAATACACATGTAGGAAACGTGTTTAAAAACATCTAGCTTACCAACAAGACTAAAAGTTTGTGATCAGATCTCACATGCTTACAACTTTTGTATGCTTATCTGTAGAATATCTGTAGATTTTACCTTCAACACAGATGGACATTTCATCACTGACTGTATCAACTGAGCTGCCAGAACTGATTTCACAGCTGATTCTCAGCTCACGGTCTGTGATCTGAGGGTAATACGTCAGAGTGGAGCTTCCGCGAACCGTACAGGCATTTGGAGCCGGAGGATCATACACCAAGTCTGTTTTGTTCACAGTAATTATCACTTTCTGTTGGTCATTCACATTCTGCTTGTACCAGATAGCTTTGTTCTGGGACTGTGGCGTTGCCAGCTGTCCAGAACAGGTCAGCTCTAAGGGTTGTCCCATCTTGGCGTATTTGGGTTGAATTCCAGACTTATCATCAAAGTTCTGACACATTGCACAGTCAGGATCGATGAATGTACTGCAGTCCTGAGCACCTGTAACCTGTATACTCTGTGTCACACCTGCACAAAGAGACAACATTACAGTCATAGCAACCTGTGTCACTCCTGTACAAAGGACTGTAACACAATGTTACAGTGACAACTACCTGTGTGTCACACGTGTAGAAAGAGACAATGGCACATGATCAAAACCTATTAACCCATATATATTAAGTTTAAACCCTGTCTAACCCTGTAGGTAAACAAGGTCACATGCAGATCCATAGTGGGGGTTCAAATTAAGCCACTGTGTATTCCTCAATCAATGTTCTTGTTATTGTCATATTAAGCCCAATGTAGCCTATATTTCAACAATGTCTTAATTTTACCCCAGGAAATGGGACTCCCTCATTAAAAAGCTGTATTTGACTATGTTACGGAATGGGTCGTCTTGGGAATACCCTCTTGAAATCGTTAGAATTTTAAAAATCCACCATTATATTGATATGTGATGGAGCTGCTTTCACTTTCTTCAACGTGCAAAATTACATCTTGAAAATGTCACAAGACGTCTTTATGGCCGTTTTTCACAGATCTGGACAAAAAAGGTATAGATATACATGTATATGCTGTTACAACTTGAAAACGTATAACATAATACATGGTGAATGATTTATATGATTTAGGTAAATAAAGATAATGAGCCAAACATAACATTTATGGGTGGTAAAGATGTGTTCTGGTCAGGGCAATATCCTTCTGTGGTTTGTCAACTGATGCATCTTTTAATTCCAATTTTTGATGTCAATTATGCGTTTTCACTGTTTGAGTATACATATACATGTAAATCAATATACGGTACTTAAGTACAAATGCACTCAATTATGTATCTGTACTGGTCTTCAACAAGTTCAGCACTATCCATAAAATACATCAAACACATCAATCTCAGGTCTCCGAATCCAGCTTATACATGTACTTTTTCATTGCTTTTTCTCTTCCTTTTTCCACTCTTATTATCACTATCAACAATAAAATTTTTGAACACCTGCAGAGCCAATCTCCCGAAAAGTTTGGCACGTAAAAATGCTCTTTCACAAGAACATATATAAAGGCCTTGAAATTATTCTTTTGATACCAAAACCAAAGTTGATCAAAAATCTGAAAAAATGCTTAGATGGCACTATAAGGTGGACGAATCAAGTAAAATGTGTCACTTGAAAAATGATTAACTTCAGCTGAATAACAGTATGGTACTTGAAAAGTGAAGTAGCTTATTGTACATCTAAATGCCACTCTGTCCCTCAAGGTAGGACTAAAGTTGACTGTGAGCAAAATTCTACAGTAAAATGAAACCTTTAGTTCGTGAAAATGTTCTCAGTTACAGCCATCGCCTATTGTGTCACCAGTAAGCCACAACTGCTACATAAAACTTTCAAAATTTGCAATGATGAATCCTAATACTCGCAACAACACAACATATTTCTGTGGAAAAGACTATCTGACCATATCAATTATCAGAGAGTATGCACAATATAACTTCTCACTTCACTTACATACTTAAAATAGATAGAATGTAATAAGGAGCTTGGCCATGAAAACATTATGAAGATCAATTTCACAACAGCTCCAACATCCCCCTATAGGATTTCATGTAATCTTACACAAAGGCCTCTCATAGTCATTCAATGACCAATGCTAAAATCACAGGAGCTCTTATCTACACGTAGCTCCAATCTGGTCTTTCTGCACATACTACAGGCACATGTATATGTCATATGTAAAGAGAGATCAGATTGGAGGGCTCCCATGATAAATAGATAGGAGGATGATCTAACATTTGCGTGCTGCATTGATTTAATTATTTATTTGATTGGCATTTTACGCCATAACTAAGAATATCTTATCAGGTCATAACCCACAGAATATGGGGAAAGGGTCAGTGGGCTTACCATGGGGAAAATTTTAATGTGAAACCAAATATTTTGAAAAAAAAAAAACAACAGACATAAATCAGGCAGGTGTGATTTTTATGTGAATTATACAGTTAACTGGTACATAACTTAGGTCACCAACCAATAAAAACTTGTGAATGCATATTTTTTTATTTATTTGACTTGTGTTTCACGTTGCACTCAAGAGTATTTCTCTTATACAACAAAATGGTGAGAGGAAACTGGCAGAGCTCATGGGAACCCTATGACCATGCCCAAGTTTCTGCAAGACCTTCTTACGTACAGCAGGAGAGAAAGCCAGCACAAGCTGGACATGAACTTACAGCGACCACATTGGTGAGCGGCTCCTGGATCATTGTGCAGTGTGGAGTTAACCAAATTTAAGTCAACCAACACCAAACACAAACCTTTACTTATACCTTTAATACAACCAATGTTCAAGCAGTAAGAGAGAGGTGCGTATATCTAAAATAAATGTGTATATTTTGTAAAATCAATCCCCATTTAGTACATTTGTTGCTGCTAATTGGGAATAAGACCATTGGGAATAGGGCTATATATCAGCCCCTAAAGCAGGTAGGTTATGTTCAGCTTGTATGACCACTTCAGCATTATGGAGGGAGGAACCCACAGCCATCCGCAGGTTGCTGGCAGACTTTCCCAGGTACAACCAAAGAGGAAGCCAGCATGAGCTGAGCTTCCCATTGGTGGGAGGCTCCTGGTCCTCATGCTGCATTGAGATCATAGTGGGGTCAAAATTTTCATGAAGATAGAATGACTAGACAAACTCGAGTTCAGTACTCAGTTGTCATTTGAAAAAAAGATACAAAACATGAACATCTGTTCAAAGTATGGAGCAACTACTGTATATACATAGCATCTAACCTTACCATGTATAGACACATTCTGTACATTTGAAAACAGAGTCGTCCCACTGGCACTTGATGTCATGGTACACCTGAATGAGGCCGGATCGCTACACCTGACTGAATGTATCCTCAGCTCAAAAAACCCACCAGCATCAAATGACGTGGTAACATTAGCCCGCTGCTGAATATCACCGATAGTAGTTCCCCATTTAAGCAGGTATCCTGAATCAAGGTTTAGACTATATTCAAGGAGGTTGTTGTATCCCTCGGCATCATTGGCCTTCTGTAGACCTAGTTTATACAGAAAATCTTCTTGTGAAAGTGACTGTTCTCTACAGGTGATCGTCAGAGTGCTTCCCTCATTCAGGCTGGTCGGGGACACGGATATTTCTACACCTGACACTGCAACATAACAATGTTAGCATTATTATCCAACACTATAAATGATAAGAAATCCAGCATTAGCAAAACAGAAACAACTAAGTGGAAAAGTGAGCAAAGCACACTACATGACACACACACTGTAGCTGCCACCTTTTCTCATGTTTGCAAGGTGAGTGAGTGAGTGAGTGAGTGAGTGTTTAGGGTTTGACGCCGTACTTGACAATTTTTTCATATGACGACAAAGGAGTCCTTAATTTTTTGAATGCATTTAATATGCTTCATTGTGCAGGACAGATTTCCACCACTCTTTTATGTGGTGTTGCTTCACTGAGACGCCTTACCAAAGGCAATTAAGCCACCCCGCCCAAGCCATTTTACTGATACAGGTCAACCAGTTTGTTGCACTATCCCCTTAACGCTGAATACAAAGCAACGAAGCTACAACACCCTCTTCTAAAGTGTGACCCGACCCAGGAGTGGACTGACCCTGGATCTACTGCCCCTGAACCGGCACGTTCACAAGGTGTTTATTAAAGCTATTCAGAAGGCATTATGTAAAGCCATGAAACTGACCAATCCAACTAATATTGTTTCCAAAGTCAAATTAGAAATGTGCATAAATCGCACTGAAAGTTGCCCTTTCAAATGTGAATAGGTTGAGGAATTTTATTATTAGGGTAACAATCTTCCTATATATTAAAATAAATTACACGGGGATAAATTTACACAACATGTACTGTCACACTGCGATACATGACTGTACAGAGGAATGAACTATTCCTGCCCAATAGGTGTGCGCCCACTTGTACGAAGCCCACTTAACGTTATGAGCATGTAACGGCCATGGGTTCGTACCTACATTGCTGGTTGTGAGTTCGTAACGTTAAGGCTTTGTACAAGCAGGACCTGGTCTGTGCATACAGGAGGCCGTTCACGGGTTGAATAGCTCTGGCTGATGAACCAGCAATTCTTCTTTATACAGGCATTCCTCTTGCTGTATATGTTGTCTTTTAAACATATGTATGCTCAAATGATTAATTGCGTCAACTTAATTTATAGCTGTGATTATTTAGACAAAATGTATACATGTTCATAGATCTGAGATATGTTTTATTCTTCTGAGCTTTGCTTTCAGAAATAACGTGGACACTAGGCTGTGAACACGACCAACCAATCTAAGAGCTAACATTTACACATGATCACGTGAAAGAGGGTGAGAACATTTTGTTACAGCAGAATGTCCAGACTTCATTTTCTAATATCTCTCCCAGGTGAAAAGTACTGAAAATGGGGTATACTAATAGTTTTCTTTCACCTGACTAGCTGCCTTACCCTGTGATCATTATATACATCTCCTCAAAGCTTCACATACTTTCAGTCACCAGAAACAACTAAAACTTCTCTCCAGCTACATGTATGTGAAAGGGCAGAGTTTTGTGGGGCCTATTGTCAGCTAGTGAGCCCTCACTTGTGAGGCTGGGACATTGATTCCTCTGCTTCACCACTTTTTTTTTCTATTTTAGCCACCACAAATGACCACAAATAAAAGTGTACTGGCCATTTCCCACTGGACAGTTGGGCCCTTGCCAACACGTATATTGTGCAGTCCCACCAACTTGTATCACATATCGCCACTCTAGTTTCCATTTTATTGCTGATAGTTCAACCGGTATGATACCGGTATCTAAATCGACATTGACTGAAACTCAAGTGAGCAATTGGCTTTGACATCACTTTTAAAAAAATATTAAACTAAAGAGAGTTGAAACAATTTATAACTTCTACACGTCTGTTTGAGTAGCAATGACGGCTTGTAATGGCGCACGTAGATTTTAGCGTAATCTGCCTTTACCGACCTTTAAACGAGTTTCAAAAACATTTCTCTGTCTTACGGTTGAAAATTTTAATGTTGAACTCTGCATATCATAAAATGGCTTTATAATGGTTACTTTCATCATCTATATCAACTGAAATTGACCTGTTAAGGTCTGGAGAAGGTATAAGACTTAATCTGGACTGTGATAGAATAGAAGAAGTGGTGTGAATTACTTCTGAATTTACTGTATGTAAATGTGGTAATTTATAAAATGTAAATTTGGCTTCGCCTACGACCTAATATATAAACTCTTCCACATCGATTTAATGTAAAACTACCGTTAGACTACCCTGACTTATGGTGGCTGACAGCGTCCATTTTTGGCCGCGCCTTCCGCACTCCGCGAAGGGCGCGGTTTAAAGAAAACTATCTGTAATCTGAGACTTTTCCCTTTTAAAATAAACGTTCGCTCCGACAGAAAAAATAGACATTTCGTTTCTTTGTTTATATTTGTCGTCTGCTTTATTCAGTGTAAACAGCAACCTCTAGCCACCCATAGATCTACAATAGACCCGTCCAGAAGTCAAACGGTTCTGTCTCGTGATCGGGGTATTTAACGACTTAGATAATGTACACTTGGCACAATGCCAAGCAGTGCGTTTTATATAATAAAAGGGAATCGAAGGGTAATAGAATATTCGATTTATGTACATGTAATTATTTCATGGATATATTTGCCCCAAATGATAGTTTTCCCCAAAATGTCCCCAATTTTGATATATGTGACTCCATCGATCGGTTGCCTTTTACCCAGTGATCACACAGGTTTCTTGGCCTTCGACAAAATATAAGTCAAATTAGTAAATCAATCCACCCAGAAACAAACCTATTATACTGACTGAAATGATACGTTACAGAAACAAACCTGTTTCACTGAAGGGGTCCGTTACAAAAACAACCACGTGTAATGCCAAGTGAAAGAGAATGTTTAATTTGTGGCTGTCAGAATAGTTCGTCATTTAGTTCGCTTGCATCGCTAGGTGTGTTAGAAACACACAAAACAATTGATGAGGACATTTATTGATTTATTTCTTTCTTTAAAAAAATGTATATATACTACTTAAATGGTGTTTTACGCCGTACTGAAGAATACGTCACTCATACGAAAGCGGCCAGCATTATCGTGGGAGGAAACCAAGCGGGGCCTGGGATAAAGCTACGATTATGAGCAGGCAGCAGATTATTTGGATTTTAACTGACTATTAGGACGAGCAAATTTGTGATGAAAGTTCTGTACTATACCTGTGAGTGTGAGAAACCGAACAACCAAACTCAGCGAGAACAAATTCCAAGGAAACATCTGGAACAAAAAATGTCATTCATGTATATCGGCAGAATGTTGGTGGAATGCTTTGGTGCATAGGGCCTATGTATGGGAAGACAAATGTTGGTGGGGTACTTTTTGGTACATAGGGCCTATGTATGGGAAGACAAATGTTGGTGGGGTACTTTTTGGTACATAGGGCTTATGTATGGGAAGACCTGTTGGTGAGATACTTTGGTGCATAAGGCCTGTGTAAATGTTGGTGGGGCACTATGGTACATAGCATCTATGTATGGGAAGACAAATGCTGGTGGGATACTTTGGTACATAGGGCCTATGTATGGGAAGACAAATGTTGGTGGGATACTTTGGTGCATAGGGCCTATGTATGGGAAGACAAATGTTGGTGGAATACTTTTTGGTACATAGTGCGTATGTATGGGAAGACAAATGTTGGTGGGATACTTTGGTGCATAGGGCCTATGTATGGGAAGACAAATGTTGGTGGAATACTTTTTGGTACATAGGGCCTATGTATGGGAAGACAAATGTTGGTGAGATACTTTGGTGCATAGGGCCTATGTATGGGAAAACAAATGTTGGTGGGATGCTTTGGTACATAGGGCCTATGTATGGGAAGACAAATGTTGGTGGAATACTTTTTGGTACATAGGGCCTATGTATGGGAAGACAAATGTTGGTGGGGTACTTTTTGGTACATAGGGCCTATGTATGGGAAGACAAATGTTGGTGGAATACTTTTTGGTACATAGGGCCTATGTATGGGAAGACAAATGTTGGTGGAATACTTTGGTACATATGTGTGGGAAGGCAAACGTTGGTGGGATACTTTGATGCATATCTGTGGCAAGCCGAATGTTGGGATGTCCGAAGACAAAAATAATAAATGTTTAAAAGAAATGAAATAAATATCATGTGTGATTGCTCAAAACGTTTTTATTACACTTGGCTGACACTAGAATGCAGAAGCTCCACTGTGGGCACTATGTGCATCCGTGGCTATTGGTTCACGACTTGACAGAGCGACAACGCGACATGTATCCGTGGTTATTGGCTCACAGCTTGACGGGGCGACAACGCGACATGTATCCTTGGCTATTGGTTCACGACTTGACAGAGCGACAACGCGACATGTATCCGTGGCTATTGGTTCACAGCTTGACGGGGCGACAACGCCACATGTAACCGTGGTTCGCAGATGGACGGGGCGACAGCGCAACATGTATCCGTGGCTATTGATTCACAGCTTGACAACGCGACATTTTATCCACCATATTTATCAGTAGATGCAGATATTTGGTTATACAATCATAATGTCAGACTGATTCCCGCCCGTTAGTAACGGCCAGTTGACATTGTGATCTAAGACTGTCCAGCCGTTACTAGCTGTCCGCAGACAACGTGTTGTTAGACTGTTGTCCACCCGCTAGTAGCTGTCAGCAGACATGGTGGTGTGAGATTGATGTCCACCTGCTAGTAGCGTCTAGCAGACATCGTGGTGTTAGACTGCTATCCACCCGCTATTAGCTCTCAGCAGACATCGTGGTGTTAGACTGCTGTCCACCCGCCATTAACATCCAGCAGATAGCGTGATGTTAGACTGCAGTCTACCCGCTGGTAGCGGGTAGCTCACAGTAGATCATAGGTCTGTGTACACATATTGACTACCATGTGACGCAGCTGTTGCGGCCCATGTATACGCCAGTATATGTGCAGTACCTACCTTTACAAGGTCACATCTCCGCACTGCTGGCTTTAAGCTCAACAGTCCTCCGTGGAGACTCTAAATAAGTCTACAGGTCAAGGCTGATACATCGACCAGATTTATATCTCAGAACCCACTGTCTGTTCACACAAGAATTATACAGTATAAATGTCGCCAGGACAGGGATACAATGTTTCACTCAGAACAAACTAGTTACAAACTATGTGCAGGGATGTGTAATCTATGGAAGCCGGTTAAGGCCATCACCGCACCATGGCAGTTAGGTATACGCTAAGAATGTCGACAATGAAGGAGACATTGTGTGTGTCTGTGAGCACGCGTGTGTGTGTGTGCGTTGGTGCGTGCAGACTTTTCTAGCTCGTCACAACTCACAATCCGTATGGATCCTCGGTATTGGTCAACTTGGTTATAAAAAGTTATATACTGTGGACTGCGAAACCGTGCCACATTCTCCACGGGTACAACCATGTCCCATTTCGTGGCAGACAGACCAGACGGGAGCGTGTTTGATTCATCTACAGTGGTCGGTATATGTGAGCAAAAAACTCGGTGATCGTATCACCTAGTCGCTATGCTGTAATTCTTGAATAGCACACACCGGGTAGGCCTAATGTATGGATTCGACAACGATTTACAGAGTTTGTCAATACATAATCACGGCAGGTCTTATCGGCATGACGTAACCCCGAGACGGTTCCGCGGTCGACAAGATGAACAGATGGTATAACTTTAATCGAAGTTTCTAAATAAAATTCGCTAAGATAAGATAGCATAAATATTGTGCCTACGGAACATTTCGTGTAAAAATAAAGTCGTTGGAGATATTCTTTAAGGTGTTTTGATATACATGTGAATCTAATCATGTAAGTTTTCATGTAAGTTGGGTTTTCTCTCCTTTTGCCAGGCCGGTGCTCACGTAACGGAGAGCCCAACAACATTTAGTGCACAAACTTATTCAGCGCTACAGGTTCCTACGGCCTAAAGTTTCTCACGTATATTACGCAACATAACTTCCACGTTATTAGGCAACATAACCTCCGAGTTATTAAGCAACATAGCTTCCGCTTTACTGTTAAATTTTCAGCAGGGCGTCGAATCAGTATATTAAATAAAAAGTATATGCTGCAGACGTTTATAAAACAGACCGATTTAGGATTTTGGTATGCGGTCACACACCTTTCACCCGTTCCATGCTGTAACTTACCATTATGAGGAGGGTAACAATGTGACATGTTATTTCTCACTAAAACTGTACCCCCTGTCCCGCACCTCTCCACCCGTGACGGATAAAAAACGTGTTCAGACGTGTTTTATGTCGGTTGATGAATATGGATGGCTGTTAGTGTCACATCAGTATAAAAATTTGGGGACTTATTTCTACCTAGATGTATTACGTCAAATAAGTTTGTCGTACAGGTAAATATCTTCCAAATCAGTATTTCCATCTTGTTCAACAACTGGAGCTGATCGATTCAGCTTTAATATATTGCTGATAAGCCTTAAGCAATGTTCATCCTACGCTCGTAATATCAGTGGCCTTATTTCTTTGTCACTTGGCGTTCAGCATGAAGGGGATAGTGTAAGGACTGGTTGACAACGTATCAGTGTAATGGCTCGGGCGGGGCACCTTACTTGCCTTCGGTAAGGCGTCTCAGTGAAGCAGCACTATATAAAAGAGCGGTGGAAATCCGTCCTCAAACAAGAAGGCACATTACATACACCCTAAGGATTCCTTCGTCGTCATATGACTGAAAAATTGTTGAGTACGACGTTAAACCCCGAGCACTCACTCACTCACTAAGTGGACTATTTCGTCATTCTATACTCAATAAGCCACTGATAAATATAGCCTCGGAAGGCTGGTCAGGCAAATACGGCGGATGTGGGAAAAGATAGACTTATATGTGTGTCGACTGGAGTGGAAAGCCATTGTGCTTTTACTTTGTTGATCGTCTCAAAGACAAGACAACAACAACTGATCAACCAGTTGGTTCGAAATTTTCAAGACTTATTCTGTTGTTATAATATTCTTACCAGCCATCAAGTAGATAAACTTTCTGTCAGTGGCTTTCAGTCGGTAAGTGCACTGGGCAATTTAGTCAAGAACATAAATATGGACCCGTGGTAGAGACGGCAAAGTCTTTTTTTTACTCAAAACGCTCAAAAGAGTTACTTTACTATAAATAAACCCTTGACGGTCAAGTTCCCAGATGAAATGCACCAGGCAAAATGACGTATATAATCGGTACGAGGTATGCTTATGCTTGCAAGTATTTGCAATTGGCTGTATGCTGTAAGGAAGCATACAGCATCCCTTGGGCAATCGCTAGTTCTACATACCTCTACACCCTCGCTATTAACCTTCTACAAGAAAATGAAATAGAACGTTGTACAGCTCTACCCCGTAGTATTAGCAAAGGTGTAGAGGCATG
Organism: Liolophura sinensis; assembly: GCF_032854445.1. Lineage (NCBI taxonomy): Eukaryota > Metazoa > Mollusca > Polyplacophora > Chitonida > Chitonidae > Liolophura > Liolophura sinensis. Next base: position 91,605,104 of record NC_088295.1, on the reverse strand, counting down.
TAGGGTTTGGCGTACGCTATGATATGTTGAAACCGGTGTATGAACATATCATGCAAACAACAACAGGAAGGGAGATAGGACACAAATGTTATGAGTCTCGTGTTTTTCCTTATTACTTGGAAATTTCCCATGTTAGTTACACACAAAACACATTCCTTTAAAAACAGATGTCAAATCTCGCGCTATAACATTTGTTTTTATTTATTCTCACAAGCGTGTATCCGCTTAAGCCTTATTTTCAATTGGCCTGTCACACAGATGTTTTCCAGTTGTACAGTACCTCTGGGTCACCAGTTTAATACCTATATGTATCAACCACTTTTAGATATTTGAAAACTGTCTTTGTTAATTAACAATCGCTGTGACTAGTCGAGTCCAAATGTTGTATTACTGGGTGACATGAACGTGTACTAAATAGATCAAATAAATACAAAGGGTACTGCCTTGCGACAGCCACATGCCATTCACAACTGAAACCCAAGGAAACCGCACATTAGCTGGCGTTCACAGGCTGTATATTGGGAGTTACAACTATAGCCTCATTATAACGGTACCTTCCATGCTAATTAGCCCTGCTGTCGGAGACTACCTTATACATACCCTGAATGCATACGTAAGTGACATCAGCAAAGGTTTTAGGAGAATAAAATAAGCGACTTGTTGAAAGCGCATATTGCAGTATTTATATATTTTATTCGGATCTGACACCGCATTCGAGCTTTTGTGCTTACAGGACGAGGGAAACCACTACTCTGACAAACCTACAAACGCATTAGCAAAGTGCGTATGAGATTCATTGGTTAACTCAGAAACTCAGATTCCATTCTGGAAACTCAAAAATGCTCTAGTGCATGAATCTGAACTCCTCTGTTAGTTTGTCATAGGTATCGCTGAATTACCTCTATCTTAATTCGAAGACCAGACATGTCAAGCAATATGCTAGAGATTTCCCTGAGATTTATAGAAATAAGAAATAATGCTCAAAAGCGATATTGATATTCTATCAGCTTTACGTGATAACGAAAGACTGTGACTCTCAATGTATTCTCCTGCGGTACACTCGTCGTGTTAACAAGCAGCCTGTTACACACCAGGTGTTATTTCCTCCATTCGGAACTGTGCATAGGCTAGCATTGCAACAGGCATCAGATGGAAATGTTTCTGTGTATTGACGTCATTAGAAACCAAAACCGTTACAATTCAGCTTTACTAATATCTGCAGTTATGATTTTTTTACTTAACGAAATGCAGGTGTCTGATTAAGGATGGAAGAGAGCGTAGTGTACAGGACTTTCCATGCTCATTACATTACAGTACGCTCAGTCTGCCTTAGAACCGCATAAAATAAGAGTTGTAAACTGTGAGATTTTTGACGTTGCTTACTCAGGACAAGCGCGTAAAAATGCCATATTTATTTCTTTCCTGTTAACGTGATCGTAATCTGTACCTAAAGAGCAGTGTATACTTCACACGTTCACTTAGCATCGATAGTTCCATAGTACCGATGTGTAGGCCACAAGAGAACTACCTCCCTCTATACGTACCACTTTACATTACACATCATAGACTTTACGATCCAAGAGTATAACTCCGTCGTCATAACCATTCCACAATACACAGGGTTTTCCTCCTTTGTCCTAGAATAACGAGCATGTCATGAACTCTGACATAAAATTGATTCATGACCTGAGGAGGAGAAGATTGTGCTTGAAGACTTAAATTAATCAAGTCGGTGAACATCGAACATCGTGACACATCTACTGGTATTTAGTGGAGCAGACACGGATATGAAAGCTAATTAATTCAATAGAAAATCTTGCCGTCCTGGCGGTTTATTTTGGATACTAATTATCTACCTGTTTTATGATCCGAAACGAGGGAATCCACCGTTGTCTTATTGATGAATATATATGCAAAATATCCTCTTTAAAAATAAACACATACATACAAGGGTGACAGATAGGAGGAAAAGTAAACACATACAAACAAGGGTGACAGAGAGGAGAAAAAGTAAACGCATACATACATGGGTGGCAGACAGGAGAAAAAGTAAAAACATACATACATGAGTGACAGACAGGAGAAAGTCAACACTTACATACAAGGGTGCCAGACAGGAGAAAAGTAAACACATACAGACGAGGGTAACAGACAGGAGGAAAGTAAACACATACAGACGAGGGTAACAGACAGGAGGAAAGTAAACACAAACAAGGATGGCAGACAAAAGGAAAGTAAAAACATACATACAACGATGACAGACAAGAGGAAAGTAAACACTTGCATACAAGGATGATACACAGCAGGAAAGTAAAATCTTACATACAAGGTTGACAGACAGGAGAAAAGTAAACACATACATACAAGGATGACAGACAAGAGGAAAGTAAGAACATACATACATCGGTGGCAGACAGGAGAAAGTAAACACTTACATACAAGGATGACAGACAGGAGAAAGTAAACACTTACATACAAGGGTGACAGAAAGCAGGAAAGTAACACTTACATACAAGGGTGACAGACAAGAGGAAAGTAAGAACATACATACATTGGTGGCAGACAGCAGGAAAGTTAACGCATACATACAAGGGTGACAGACAAGAGAAAGTAAACACTTACATACAAGGGTGACAGACCAGAGGAAAGTAAACACATACATACAAGGGTGACAGACAAGAGAAAAGTAAACACTTACATACAAGGGTGACAGACAGGAGAAAGTAAACACTTACATACACGGGTGACAGACAGGAGAAAGTAAATGCTTACATACAAGGGTGACAGACAGGAGGAAAGTAAGAACATACATACAAGGGTGACAGACAAGAGGAAAGTAAGAACATACATACATCGGTGAGAGACAGGAGGAAGTAAACACTTACATACAAGGGTGACAGACAAGAGGAAAGTAAACAAATACATATAAGGGTGACAGACAGCAGGAAAGTAAACAAATACATACAAAGATGACAGACAAGAGGAAAGTAAGAACATACCTACATGGGTGACAGACAGGATAAAGTAAACACATACATACAAGGGTGACAGAGAGGAGGAAAGTAAACACTTACAAACCGATGTAGGAAAATGTCACAAAAATTAGATTATTTAACAAGCAAAACTTGCTGAAAATGTTAATATTGTTCTGTTGTATTTATTCCGAAACTTTTCTGTTTGAATTGATGAGAGGGTATACACCATTTTTATGCACCATGTCAAACTGTTCTGTAGAGGACATAACAGAAGAAAATGATAATTGTGCTCTGTGTGTCGTTACATTCATTATATTGCCCACTGGTACTTTTTTCGGTGCAAGGTGGTTCCCGTTTTTATATAAAATCAAATTACAATTTGAATTTGAATTTACATTGAAACTAATTTGAAGTCGCATGTAAAAATTGATTTTATTGCGGGTAGAAATTGATTTAGAGGCCCATAGAAGCTGATTTCCTGGTGGAGTAAAATTATTTGGAAAATGACACAAAGTATGCCAAAGAAACGAAAATACGTCCATTCAGATATGAAATTAAAATATCCCCGTTGAAAAAAAAAACATTATACTAAAGCATATATATGAAGATATTTGCTCATTCAAGCAAGTTTCAGTTGGAAGGCGGATTTGTGCTCAGTCAAGCAAGTTTTAGTTGGAAGGTGGATTTGTGCTCAGTCAAACAAGTTTTAGTTGGAAGGTGGATTTGTGCTCAGTCAAGCAAGTTTTAGTTGGAAGGTGGATTTGTGCTCAGTCAAGCAAGTTTTAGTTGGAAGGTGGATTTGTGCTCAGTCAAGCAAGTTTCAGTTGGAAGGTGGATTTCTTCTCAGTCAAGCAAGTTTCAGTTGGAAGGTGGATTTCTTCTCAGTCAAGCAAGTTTCAGTTGGAAGGTGGACACCAGTGAATTTTTAAGATTTGTGTGGGCACCTAATTAATGTTACGAGGTAATTTTGCACCTGCTAATATTGATATTCCTATCCAAGGAGCAGGGGTGGATTTACGGTTCATGATAGTTATGTTCGCACCGAAACACAGATCAGAGGTGGGTTTGCGCTTGGTGATATTAAATTTATGTGGATACCTAACCAAGGATCAGAGATAAGTTTGCATTAGGTGATATTTACGTAAACACCTTATCCCTAACCAGGGATAAGAAGTGGATTTGCGCTTGGCAATATTCATATGAGCAGCTAACCATGCATTGATAAGCTGTAGATAAATTTGTAATTAGTGATGTTTATGTGGGATTAGAGGTTGGTTTGTATTTGGACATGTTTATGTGGACATCCATTCAAGGGTTGGAGGTGGATTTGCGCTTGATGCCATTTACGTGGATACTTATCCAAGGATCAGAGCTGGGTTTGCGCTTGATGCCATTTACGAAGGCACTTATCCAAGGATCAGAGCTGGATTTGCGCTTGATGCCATTTACGTGGACACATATCCAAGGATCAGAGCTGGATTTGCGCTTGATGCCATTTACGTGGACACTTATCCAAGGATCAGAGCTGGATTTGCGCTTGATGCTATTTACGTTGATACTTATCCAAGGATCAGAGCTGGGTTTGCGCTTGATGCCATTTACGTGGACACTTATCCAAGGATCAGAGCTGGATTTGCGCTTGATGTCATTTACGTGGACACTTATCCAAGGATCAGAGCTGGATTTGCGCTTGATGCCATTTACGTGGACACTTATCCAAGGATCAGAACTGGATTTGCGCTTGATGTCATTTACGTGGACACTTATCCAAGGATCAGAGCTGGATTTGCGCTTGATGTCATTTACGTGGACACTTATCCAAGGATCAGAGCTGGATTTGCGCTTGATGTCATTTACGTGGACACTTATCCAAGGATCAGAGCTGGATTTGCGCTTGATGCCATTTACGTGGACACTTATCCAAGGATCAGAACTGGATTTGCGCCTGAGGGTATTTATATGAGCATCTGACCATTGATCAGGTGTAGGTGAGCTTGCAATCAGTGATATTTAAGAGGGTGACTAGCCACCAGTCTGAGGTGGGTGTGCACTTAGCGATATTTATATAAGCACCTAACCATCGATCAGGAGGTGGTGAGTTTGCAATTAGTGATGTTTATGTGGGATTAGAGGTGGATTTGCACTTGGTCATGTTTATGTGGGATTCTATCAAAGGATCGGAGCTGGATTTGCGCTTGATGATATTTACTGATCCAAGGTCGGGGGAATTGGCGCTTGATTCCATTTACGTGGACACCTATCCAGGGATTAGAGGAGGATTTGCGCTTGATTCCATTTACGTGGACACTTATCCAAGGATCAGAACTGGATTTGCGCCTGAGGGTATTTATATGAGCATCTGACCATCGATCAGGTGTAGGTGAGCTTGCAATCAGTGATATTTAAGCGGGTGACTAGCCACCAGTCTGAGGTGGGTGTGCACTTAGCGATATTTATATAAGCACCTAACCAGCGATCAGGAGGTGGTGAGTTTGCAATTAGTGATGTTTATGTGGGATTAGAGGTGGATTTGCACTTGGTCATGTTTATGTGGGATTCTATCAAAGGATCGGAGCTGGATTTGCGCTTGATGATATTTACTGATCCAAGGTCGGGGGAATTGGCGCTTGATTCCATTTACGTGGACACCTATCCAGGGATTAGAGGAGGATTTGCGCTCGGTGATATTTATCTGAGCACCTAACCATCGATCAGATGTAGGTGAGTTTGTAATGAATGATATTTAAGCGGGTGACTAGCCACCAGTCAGAGGTGGGTGTGTGCTCGGTGATATTTATATTAGAACCTAACCATCGATAAGGTGTAGGTGAGTTTGTAGTTAGAGATATTTAAGCGGGTAACTTGACAACAGGGTCCCAAATTCAGCTCACGCTGGATTCCAATCCGGCTGTACGTGGTAAGGTCTGTCAACAACCTGCGGGTGGTCGTGGGTTTTTCCCGGGTTCTGCCCGGTTTCCACAAACTATAATGCTGGCCGCCGTTGGATAAGTGAAATATTCTCGAGTAAAATCACTGTACCGTAATATCTTAGATACCGGTCACTGTCTGTACAGTATGTGACTTTGCCGTAATATCACAGAAACCGGTCATTGCCTGTACAGTATGTCAGTGTGACGTAATATCTCAGATACCGGTCATTGCCTGTACAGTATGTCACTGTGACGTAATATCTCAGATACCGGACATTGCCTGTACAGTATGTCACTGTGACGTAATATCTCAGATACCGGTCATTGCCTGTACAGTATGTGACTTTGCCGTAATATCTCATATACCGGTCACTGCCTGTACAGTATGTGACTTTGCCGTAATATCAAAGATACCGGTCATTGCCTGTACAGTATGTCACTGTGACGTAATATCTCAGATGCTGATCATTGCCTGTACAGTATGTCACTGTGACGTAATATCTCAGATACCGGTCACTGCCTGAACAGTATGTCACTTTGACGTATTATCTCAGATACCGGTCATTGCCTGTACAGTATGTCACTGTGACGTAATATCTCAGATACCGGTCACTTCCTGTACAGTATGTCACTGTGCCGTAATATCACAGATACCGGTCATTGCCTGTACAGTATGTCACTGTGACGTAATATCTCAGATACCGGTCACTGCTTGTACAGTATGTGACTTTGCCGTAATATCTCAGATACCGGTCATTGCCTGTACAGTATGTCACTGTGACGTAATATCTCGGATACCGGTCATTGCCTGTACAGTATGTCACTGTGACGTAATATCTCAGATACCGGTCATTGCCTGTATAGTATGACACTGTGACGTAATATCTCAGATGCTGATCATTACCTGGACAGTATGACACTATGACGTCTTACATCTGATATCCTTCAACATCTGTACTATATATCATTGTGAAGTGTTCCATTAGATATTGGTCATTAGATTCTCAGGCACAGAAACAAACCAATCAGCCAGGTTCATGTTCATCCACGGATACACCGACAGTGTGTACTCTCACTCCGGCATAGAAACCAACCAATCTGCCAGGTTCATGTTCATCCACGGATACACCGACACTGTGTACTCTTACTCAGGCACAGAAACCAACCAATCAGCCAGGTTCATGTTCATCCACGGATACACCGACAGTGTGTACTCTTATTCCGGCACAGAAACCAACCAATCTGCCAGGTTCATGTTCATCCACGGATACACCGACAGTGTGTACTCTTATTCCGGCACAGAAACCAACCAATCTGCCAGGTTCATGTTCATCCACGGATACACCGACAGTGTGTACTCTTATTCCGGCACAGAAACCAACCAATCTGCCAGGTTCATGTTCATCCACGGATACACCGACAGTGTGTACTCTTATTCCGGCACAGAAACCAACCAATCTGCCAGGTTCATGTTCATCCACGGATACACCGACAGTGTTTACTCTCACTCCGGTACAGAAACCAACCAATCTGCCAGGTTCATGTTCATCCACGGATACACCGACAGTGTTTACTCTCACTCAGGCACAAAAACCAACCAATCTGCCAGGTTCATGTTCATCCACGGATACACCGACAGTGTTTACTCTCACTCCGGTACAGAAACCAACCAGTCTGCCAGGTTCATGTTCATCCACGGATACACCGACAGTGTGTACTCTCACTCCGGTACAGAAACCAACCAATCTGCCAGGTTCATGTTCATCCACGGATACACCGACAGTGTTTACTCTCACTCAGGCACAGAAACCAACCAATCTGCCAGGTTCATGTTCATCCACGGATACACCGACAGTGTTTACTCTCACTCCGGTACAGAAACCAACCAATCTGCCAGGTTCATGTTCATCCACGGATACACCGACAGTGTGTACTCTCACTCCGGTACATAAACCAACCAATCTGCCAGGTTCATGTTCATCCACGGATACACCGACAGTGTGTACTCTTATTCCGGCACAGAAACCAACCAATCTGCCAGGTTCATGTTCATCCACGGATACACCGACAGTGTTTACTCTCACTCAGGCACAGAAACCAACCAATCTGCCAGGTTCATGTTCATCCACGGATACACCGACAGTGTGTACTCTTATTCTGGCACAGAAACCAACCAATCTGCCAGGTTCATGTTCATCCACGGATACACCGACAGTGTGTACTCTTATTCCGGCACAGAAACCAACCAATCAGCCAGGTTCATGTTCATCCACGGATACACCGACAGTGTTTACTCTCACTCAGGCATAGAAACCAACCAATCTGCCAGGTTCATGTTCATCCACGGATACACCGACAGTGTGTACTCTTATTCCGGCACAGAAACCAACCAATCTGCCAGGTTCATGTTCATCCACGGATACACCGACAGTGCCTACTGTCACTCCGGTACAGAAACCAACCAATCTGCCAGGTTCATGTTCATCCACGGATACACCGACAGTGTGTACTCTTATTCCGGCACAGAAACCAACCAATCTGCCAGGTTCATGTTCATCCACGGATACACCGACAGTGTGTACTCTTATTCCGGCACAGAAACCAACCAATCTGCCAGGTTCATGTTCATCCACGGATACACCGACAGTGCCTACTGTCACTCCGGTACAGAAACCAACCAATCTGCCAGGTTCATGTTCATCCACGGATACACCGACAGTGTGTACTCTTATTCCGGCACAGAAACCAACCAATCTGCCAGGTTCATGTTCATCCACGGATACACCGACAGTGCCTACTGTCACTCCGGTACAGAAACCAACCAATCTGCCAGGTTCATGTTCATCCACGGATACACCGACAGTGTGTACTCTTATTCCGGCACAGAAACCAACCAATATGCTAGGGTCATCCACGGATAAACTGACAGTGTTTACTCTTACTCTGGCACAGAAACCAACCAATCTACTAAGTTTATACTCATCCACTGATACACCGACAGTGCCTACTGTCACTCCGGTACAGAAGCCAACCAATCTGCTAAACTCATATTCATCTACAGATACACCGGCAGTGTCTACTTTTACTCCGGCACAGAAGCCAACCGATCTACTAAGTTCATACTCATCCACGGATACACTGACAGTGTTTACTCTCACTCCGGCATAGAAACCAACCAATCTACTAGTTCATACTTATTCACGGATACACTGACAGTGTCTACTTTTACTCCTGCGCAGAAACCAACCAATCTGCTAAACTCATACTCATCCACGGATACACAGACAGTTTTTACTCTTACTCCGGCACAAAAACCAACCAATCTGCTAAATGCATACGTATACACGGATACAGTGCTATTGTTTAGACTACCCTTGTTTCGATACAGAAATCAACCAATCTACTTTGTTCATACTCACACAAATGTTAACGTTAACACTTACTCTGGCACACAAATCAGCCATCTACTAATACACGGATACAGCGATACTGTTTTGTCTTTACTCCATGATTATTACTATTGCTTAAATGTTAGGAGACGAGAAAGTCTCAGTGTTTATCTAGAATTACTTAACTGGAACAAGGTATGTGTGTTACTCCTCATTTAGAGGTTTATTGGCTAAAGATTGACAAAGCAAAGTGTATGCAAATTTTAAGATTTATTCTTAGAAAGATTTAAAAGTAAGTACTTACAACCACTGACTGAACTTGAGCAATAAGATAAAAAACAAACCAAACCAAACCCCAAACATATCTCTAGATTATCTAACAATATTTTACGGAATATGTCATCTAATTTACATCTAAAGTCGTACACAGTTAACATATTATAAAGCGCGCACAGAGAGGTAGACCTTGTAGTGATGACGTCAGTTGTGTCTGTTTGCTTTGGAACGCCCCGTGTTGACCGTTTGTTAGAACTGGTGGGCACTTCCGACGGTTACATCTGTAGCAAAATATGGGTAAAACCATAATACATAAATGGAATGAATTGAGCCTGGAATCTACTACATGCTCCCTGTCAATCTATTTACATGTCATATGAACACAATTCTTCACTTTCTACCCAGACCAAATGGTTACAGCGTGCGTCTCGAAGCCTGGCCACCTGAGATCAAACCCAGATCGGGTCAAATCAATGACTGAAAATGATACTTGATGCCATCTCGCTTGACGCTCAGCACCGAGGGATTAGAGAAAGGAAAAATGACTAGTTGGCCCGTTGTCTGTATAATGTAAATGGGAGGGTTATCATGGTGGTTTTCTTCCGCATGATACTTCAGTAACGGCAGCAATTTGTTGGCATGGACTGCCACAAGGAGACACAGTATATGTACATATATTTAATGACTCCTCGTCGTCATATGACTAAAACATTGTTAGATTCGATGTCTACGTTAAAACCCAATCATTTGTAAATACATACAATCTACCACGCATTTAGGTACCTTGTCATTGATTCTATTCAAAAAGTACATTTTGTTTCATATTTTTATATCTTTTTGGATGAGATTTACACCGTAGTCAAAAATATTTCGCTTATAGAAGTCGGCCAGCAATATGGTGGGAGGCAAGCGGACACGACCATTCGCCGGTCTGTGGTTGACAATCCCACGTACGACCGGAGAGCCTGGACTTGATCTCACAACAGCTGCAGTGGTCAGATGCTCCTGTGCTATTTTAGCTAACCACCAATCCTGTTTTTCTTTATACTTCTGTTTGACATTATAAATCTGTTTTTCAAGGCAAGATGTGTGCTCTAATAATAACTGTTAACTTTACCATTTCGATTTGTAGGATACGTCATTTCACAGGCCGAGATTACTGCAAATACACAAAAAGACAGCTCATGTACAGAGCGCATTGAACAGCAGAACCGACCATACAACGAGGTAGACCCAATAAACGACATTCAGTTGTGACTGGCATTGCAAGCTTAATGCTCTAGACGGAAATACGGTATGTCATTGTGAGGTAGTATATTCAACACTGGACATTATCTGTACAATATGTCATTGCAACGTGTTATATTAGATTCTGATCATTGTCACGTCTTAGATCAGATACTGATCATTACCTGTACAGTATGTAATTACGACGTGTTACACCAGATACAAGTAATTACCTGTACAGTATGTCATTATGACGTGTTACACCAGATACTGATCATTACCTGCACAGTATGTCATTACGACGTGTTACACCAGATACAAGTAATTACCTGTACAGTATGTCATTATGACGTTACACCAGATACAAGTAATTACCTGTACAGTATGTCATTATGACGTTACACCAGATACTGATCATTACCTGCACAGTATGTCATTACGACGCTACACCAGATACTGGTCATTACCTGTACAGTATGTCATTACAACGTGTTACACCAGATACTAGTCATTACCCGGACATTATGTCAATGTTGTGCGTTATAGCAGATACTAGTCATTACCTCATAGTGACGTGTCATATGAAATACTGTTTTATTTATTTATCTGATTTATACTCAAGAATATTACGACGGCGGCCAGCTCTATGGTGGGAGAAAACCGGGCATAGCTCGGAGAAAAACCCACGACCATCTGCAGGTTGCTGGAAGACCTTTCCACGTACGACCCTAGAAGAAGCCAGCATGAATTGGACTTGAACACACCGCGACCGCATTGGTGAGAGGCTCCTGGGTCATTACGCTGCGCTAGCGCGCTAGCCAAATGAGCCACGGAGGCGCTGTGACGTGTTGTATTAGACACTGATGAGCTTTAAATATGAGTTATAATGGAGCTTAAACCCACCTTTGTGCTGCTCTTTTCCTTTCCTCAGAGCCTACAAAATCAAAGCAGACAAAGTGTTTTATACCGTGTTAAAATATATTGACAGTAATTTGAAGTTTCAAATTCAGATAATAATAAGCCCAGACACGATTAGATCCTGTCGACCATATCCACACGTCCAGGGACAACCTACATAAATTCATGTGTGAGTAGCTTTTGCTAATTTCAAGGCGAGAAATATAGCTTGGTTACCTATTCATGAGGTCGGAAGTGGACATGCGGAAAGCAGGACATATTATGACGCTAGCATGAATTAGAGTGTAAATTGAATTGTTCTCATCACACACATTTTTGTTAGAGTGTGTATTACGACCAAGTTTCCGAGGTCTTACAAACTGCTTACATATTTCCAGTTGTAACACTGGGTTAAAGCCTTTTCGAAAAATATGAGAGCTAGAAAATGTCAAAATGGATGTTCTAGTAACAGGCAGTGCGATCCTATATCTCCATATTTTATACTTTAATGCGACGAGATTTTAAGAATACTCACAAAAAAGTCACAAAAAGATTAAGTTCGTGGTCTAAATAACATCGAGCATTACAATTTCCATATAACACAAGGTTCTTATTGGATCAGAAGGAAATTTTCGGTATTGCGCTTTATACTGACATTAAAAACATTGTACCTCTAAACTATGATAAAAAGCCAGAGGAGATAAGGAAGGCTCTGTATTTGTGGGCGAACTTTCTGTTGATCCTCGTGATCAAATTACCATTATAATGGTAATGGTAATGGTAATGGTAATATGTATGATTCACGGTCCAGCTGGATTCCACTTTAAAAAGTCGACAGGAACGAGGGAATACCGTTCAACTATTTGTTATACGGAAAATGACCTTTAGTGTAGCGTTGACTACAACTCGGTCAGTCTGTGAAAGTTCAAGTTCTTGAAAAGAAGCGTAATCCTATGATACTGACCAACAGTGATACCGGGTATATAGCCAGTACTGACCTTTAGACTGTGTAATCGGTGCTCACCTGTGAGTGTGTAACCAGGAATGTCCTGTAGTAGACAGTATTGACCTATGGGTGTGCAACCGATACTGATCTGTGAGTGTGCAACTAGTACTCGTCACAATCAGCTGAGTCTGTTAGCGGTACTGATCTGTGAGTGTGTTGGCAGTACTGATATGTGATTGTGTAATCAGTGCTCACCTATGAGTGTGTAACCAGGAATGTCCTGTAGTAGACAGTATTGACCTATGGGTGTGCAACCGGTACTGATCTGTGAGTGTGCAACTAGTACTCGTCACAATCAACTGAGTCTGTTAGCGGTACTGATCTGTGAGTGTGTTGGCAGTACGGATCTGTGCTTGTGTAATCAGTGCTCACTTGTGAGTGTGTAACCAGGAATGTCCTGTAGTAGACAGTACTGACCTGTGAGTGTGCAGCTAGTACTCGTCACAATCAGCTGAGTCTGTTAACGGTACTGATCTGTGAGTGTGTTGGCAGTGCGGATCTGTGCTTGTGTAATCAGTGCTCACCTGTGAGTAGGTAGCAAGTTCTGTAACCGGTACTCACCTGTGAGTGTGTAACCTTTACTAACTGTGAGCGTGTAACCAATACTGACCTGTGGGTGTGTAACCAGTACTCCCTTGTGAATGTGTAACCAGTAATAGCCTGTGAGTGTGTAACGAGTATTCCCTTGGGAGTGTGTAACCGGTACTCATCTGTAAGTGTGTATCCATTACTGTCCTGTGTAAACAGAACTGACCTGTGATTGTGTAACCAACACCCATCTGTGAACAAAACTTACCTGTGAGCGTGTAACCACTACTAACCTATGAGTGTGTAACCTGTACTGACCTGCGAATGGGTAACCAGGAATGACCTGTGAGTGTATAACCAATACTAGTATGTGACCCGTACTTACCTGTGAGTGTGTACCCAGTACTCATTTGTGAGTGTGTAACCATTGCTCACCTGTGAGTCTGTAGTTTGCACTCACTTGTGGTTGTGTAACCTGTACTCATCTGTGGATGTGTAACCAGCAGTCATCTATGATTGTGTAACCTATACTCATGTGTAATTGGTATTCACCTGTAAGTATGTATCTAGTACTCACCTGTGAGTCTGTATTCTGCATTCATTTGTGGTTGTGTGACCTGTACTTATCTGTGAGTGTGTAACAATTATTCACCTATGAGTGTGTAAGTGGTATTCACTTGTAAGTGTGTAACTGTTACTCACCTGTGAGTGTGTAGCTGGTATTCACCTGCAGGTGTTTAACTGTTACTCACCTATGAGAGCATAACGTGTATTTACCTATAAGTGTCTAACCCGTACTCACTTGTGAGTGTGTAACCAGTACTCATTTGTGAGTATGTAACCAATACTCACCTGTGAGTCTGTAACCTGCACTCACTTGTCAGTGTGTAATCTGTACTCATCTGTGAGTGAGTAACCATTACTAACCTGTGAATATATAACCTGTAATTTCCTTTGAGTGTGAAATCTGTGCTCACCTATGAATGTGTAATCCCTACACACCTATGAGTGCGCACCACTACTCACCCATTAGTGCCTAAGAGGTACTAACCTGTAAATGTGTAACTGATACCCACCTGTGAGTTTGTAACTGGTGCTCACCTGTAAGTATGTAATCTGTCCTCCCCTGTGAATGTGTAACCTGTACTCACCGATGAGTGCCTAAGAAGTACTCACCTGTAAGTATGTAACTTATACCCACCTGCAAGAGTGGTATTCACCTAAGAGTGTGTAACCCGTGCTCACCAGTAAGTGTGTAACCTGTACTCACCTGTAAATGTGTAACCGTTACTCACCTAAGAGTGTGTAACCTGTTCTCACCTATGAGTGTGTACGTGGTACTCACCTGTGAGTGTTTAATGGTACTCACCTGCAAGAGTGTAACTGGTACTCACCTGTGACTGTGTAACCAGTACTGACCTGTGAGTGTGTAACCAGTACTCCCTTGTGAATGTGTAACCAGTATTAGCCTGTGAGTGTGTAACGAGTATTGCCTTGTAAGTGTGTAACCGGTACTCATCTGTAAGTGTATATCCATTACTATCCTGTGTAACCAGTGCTCATTTGTGAGTGTGTAACCAATACCCATCTGTGAGTGAGTAAACAGATCTTACCTGTAAGTGTGTAACCACTACTGACCTGTGAATACGAAAACAGAACTTACCTGTGAGTGTGTAACCACTACAACCCTGTGAATACGAAAAGAGAACTGACCTGTGAGTGTGTAACCTGAACTGACCTGTGAATGGGTAACCAGTTATGGCCTGTGAGTGTATAACCAATACTCACCTATGAGTATGTGGCCCGTACTTACCTGTGAGTGTGTAATCAGTACTCATTTGTGAGTGTGTAACCTGTATTTACCTATGAGTTTGTAATTTGTACTTACCTGTGACTGTATAATCAGTGCTCGCCTGTAAGTGTGTCACCAGTACTCACCTATGAGTGTGTAACCTGTATTTACCTATGAGTTTGTAACTTGTACTCACCTGTGAGTGTGTAATCAGTGCTCGCCTGTAAGTATGTCACCAGTACTCACCTATGAGTGTGTAACATGTATTTACCTATGATTTTGTAACTTGTACTTACCTGTGACTGTATAATCAGTGCTTGCCTGTAAAAATGTCACCAGTACTCACCTATGAGTGTGTAACCTGTATTTACCTATGAGTTTGTAACTTGTACTTACCTGTGAGTGTGTAATCAGTGCTTGCCTGTAAGAGTGTCACCAGTACTCACCTATGAGTGTGTAACCTGTATTTACCTATGAGTTTGTAACTTGTACTCACCTGTGAGTGTGTAATCAGTGCTCGCCTGTAAGTGTGTCACCACTACTCACCTATGAGTGTGTAACATGTATTTACCTATGAGTTTGTAACTTGTACTTACCTGTGCGTGTGTAATCAGTGCTTGCCTGTAAGTGTGTCACCAGTACTCACCTATGAGTGTGTAATCTGTATTTACCTATGAGTTTGTAACTTGTACTTACCTGTGGGTGTGTAATCAGTGCGCGCCTGTAAGTGTGTCACTAGTACTCACCTATAAATGTGTAATCTGTATTTACCTATGAGTTTGTAACTTGTACTAACCTGTGGGTGTGTAATCAGTGCTCGCCTGTAAGTATGTCACCAGTACTCACCTATGAGTGTGTAACATGTATTTACCTATGAGTTTGTAACTTGTACTTACCTGTGGGTGTGTAATCAGTGCTCGCCTGTAAGAGTGTCACTAGTACTCACCTATGAGTGTGTAACCTGTATTTACCTATGAGTTTGTAACTTGTACTTACCTGTGGGTGTGTAATCAGTGCTCGCGTGTAAGTGTGTCACTAGTACTCACCTATGAGTGTGTAACATGTATTTACCTATGAGTTTGTAACTTGTACTTACCTGTGGGTGTGTAATCAGTGCTCGCCTGTAAGTGTGTCACCAGTACTCACCCAATGAGTGTATAATCTGTACTCACCTATGAGTGTGTAACCTGTATTTACCTATGAGTTTGTCACTTGTACTTACCTGTGGGTGTGTAATCAGTGCGCGCCTGTAAGTGTGTCACTAGTACTCACCTATGAGTGTGTAACCTGTATTTACCTATGAGTTTGTAATTTGTACTTACCTGTGGGTGTGTAATCAGTGCTCACCTGGAAGTGTGTCACTAGTACTCACCTTTGAGTGTGTAACATGTATTTACCTATGAGTTTGTAACTTGTACTTACCTGTGGGTGTGTAATCAGTGCTTGCCTGTAAGTGTGTCACCAGTACTCACCTATAAGTGTGTAACGTGTATTTACCTATGAGTTTGTCACTTGTACTTACCTGTGACTGTATAATCAGTGCTCGCCTGTAAGTATGTCACCAGTACTCACCTATGAGTGTGTAACCTGTATTTACCTATGAGTTTGTAACTTGTACTTACCTGTGGGTGTGTAATCAGTGCTCGCCTGTAAGTGTGTCACTAGTACTCACCTATGAGTGTGTAATCTGTATTTACCTATGAGTTTGTAACTTGTACTTACCTGTGGGTGTGTAATCAGTGCTCGCGTGTAAGTGTGTCACCAGTACTCACCTATGAGTGTGTAACCGGCACAATGCATTATGATGAAGGCGAGGATAAGTGAGAGCAGGGCTCCCCCGCACGCTCCTCCCAGCACGCCTCTAGCAATATCTGCTCCCACAAACCGCTTACTGGCCGCTGCCATGTTCCCACATAACTGACAAACAGCTGCAAGTATGGCCGTGAAGAACAAAGTGAATAAGGGTGGTTTTCAAGGATGAAAATTTCATCTCATTCTCCTTGTAGTAGGCAGTAAAAATCGGCCAATACAGACTATAATCGGTGGGAAATCGCAGTACGCATGCGCGCCGGGAGGATTTGTCACAATTCATATTTAGAAAAGTTTGGAGCAACGACTTGTTTAGTTCTTGCGCTAGACACAGTGAGCAAACTCGTGAGTCTTATTGGTTTGTAAAGATGTGCCCGTAAGGTTTTTATTGCTAGTGGGAGAAGCCTAAAAGGGTGTATTTCAAGATGAGGATCCATCGTCAGTTGTTAAGAGATGATACTATCCACAGGAAGAAGAAACCCGTCAAACTTCTCTAAACACAAATGTAAACTCCCTACGTTCAGTAAAAATTAAACGAATGGATAATAAATTGTCTTTCTACTGTTTGCGTGATTTTTTTTACAACCAGGAACAATCAATGTCTGTAGGAGAGGCAATTACGACTTAAGAATCCACTCACAACTACACCTGTATTTATATTCACCTGGTTCAGAAGTGGCTTTTCTGTCGGTCACATCTTGAGCGAAATAGAACAGGTAAATTATTTCTTTATCTGTAACTATGTTGAGGATATATCAGTTGCGCTCTTAGTTTACAAATACATACTTACTATTGAGACAGCAGCGAGAAAGGAAGTAATTTACTTAACGATTGACTAATATTTTTTTAGTTTTATTGGAGTATAAACGAGAAAACCGCTGTGAAGTTTGAACACCGTGTTTTTTGTTTATACCAACAAAACTAAAACATACTAGCATTACAGTCAATCCTCATAATTTAATTTTAAGGAATAACATGATGTTATCTAATAGTTTACTTCCTTTCCAAACTGTGGGAAATGTTTGTCCATTGTTTGCAGAAGGAAACGCCGTAAGCTCCAGAATACGAACTTTGGGCGCAGAAGATGCAGAACAATTGGATTTATTTCGTGAGCCGCATTTTCTAAGCCACAAGTTGTTTGTGTCGTTCATAACGGTCTACTGCTGTTGTTGTTGCACGTCAAGGGTATGCGGGAGCGTGTAGGCTACACAGGTGACATCGTCATGCCGGTTGCCAAACACGTGTAGTTGTGACATATGGATGATATCTCAGTATTCAAATATACCGGTTACCCGAGAACAACAGTGTGTATGTTAAACATCAGTCGGAAAGTGATTTTGATCAAACTGGTTTGTTTTGTCGAGCACGCAATCTCGGCTATGCTTAGGCCCTATGCACTCGCTGGCCCAGCAGATCTGCGTTTTAGTGATCAATCTCATACTGAGGTAGCTAATTATAAATATATCTGTGGTGTTGTTCCCCTTGCACGGTTCTCTACGTGTGTATGCCCCTGCACCATATTGGCTGGAGTACTTTGTGTCCATAAACACTATTATTCTGAAGACTTGGATTATTTTCTAAGTTCACTTATTGGTTTATCATTTTCTTTTCATTTTGTTTTACTGACCGACAAGTGATGTTAATTTTGTGGTGCATTGTTTTTCCTAGTATATCTGAAGAGACCATCCACAATTCCTTGTACAATAATCTGTGTATTACAGAATTGGAGAGTCTTTGCCAGTAAGAAGTTTGTTTCAACTTGCTGCAAAACTTGGCTGAAATGTACTACAAGACCTAGAATTATCGGCCATATTTTCGTTGATTGATGCTCATATATAGGAGTTTACTTTGGGTTTAGACTTAAGTCCGAAATTACTTTGTGACACTGTCGCCAGAGCTTTTAATTTGATTCTGATTGTTACTGACAACATATATTTCCGTATCGTGTCACTAGGTAATCTTGCAACGAATTTATTCGGCAAAAGACTCAACACTTCAGCACAAAGGCTGCAGCGACGCCGAAGTGTTTCCACTGCCGAACAAGGGTGATAACCTAGTCAAAAAACGTCAATATCGGCACGTCCTTCATGTGACCGTTGCAGTTCAACGAAAACGGGAGCATCTGGTTTGTGCGAAGTAAGAAGTTTTACATACCATTATATGGAAGCCGGATGCGAACATCTCGCTCTGTGGCCCGCTGGTCGTGGCCCACGGCCCGCGGAGAAGAAAACTTGAATATCAAACAAATACAATTGAAAAGAGCATGCATTTCATCGCAGGTGCATGCCATAAAAATTTTTTATATGTACCTCAAGTTGATAAATTATAAATAAAGCCAGCGCCAAACTCCGCTGAGGGCGGCTCCATTTGGTGTAAGATCTAGTCCCGGAGTCTTCTGTGTTAGGAGGAGAATTGCCGTCGGAAATCGCCGAAGTGCAGTTCGTACATTTCCGGTAGAACTTTTCTTCCCACAAGGTAGCAAACAGTACAGTTGGTTTTCCGCTTGATGATCGGGAAACCCGAATGTGGACGTAGGTTGCGAGTTTACACGAACAAGCCGGCAGTTTTAACGACTTTCACTGACTGAGAGGCAACACACCCCCACCATAAATTACAGGGTTGGAAAGATGGAGGACGCGATGGAGCTTGCGATTTATTCCCGGTTTGCCGTTTTCAGGCTTTGCGTGTTGCGAGAGGAAAAAACGCAAAATTATGCTTCTTCTCCTTGAAGTCCGAAATCCCTTTGTGACACAGTTGCCAGGGCTTTTAATTTGATTATGATTGTTACTGATAAAATGTATTTTTGTATCGTGTAACCTAGTAACGATTTTATTCTGTAAAATAAACAAATAAATCACTAGGACAGCTGCAAAAACGTTAATGGAGTAGCACAATCCAAACAATGAAATCGCAGGGAAACACGTGTGCAGCTAAACGAAATATGTTTAAAAACTATAGCAAAAAAGAAAGGAATCCCCTCACAACTACAGATGTAGATATATAATTTACTCAGAGGTACACATCCATTTATACTAACCTGGCCCTGGAGTGGTTTGTCTGTCTGTCACATCTTGAAGGAAACAAAACAGACAAAAGTAGTGTGTTTCTTGTACTTCAGTCACATCGCAGACATATATTTACACTGATGTACACTTTGCTGTATGCGCTACTGACCATATTTTTTTTTCTGAAAACTCAGAGAATACGACTTTTTTCTATTTATCGATTTGCGTATATTTTGTTTTCTGGTATATTGTTATTTCTGACATTATTTCATGCATGTACATTTAAAATTTAATCGGTGGTTAGACTAGAGGATCATCTATCAGGTAATTCAGCCAAAATATGAACGAAACGACATACTTATATCAGATTGTCATCAGGACGATTACTGACATCGGTAACTTTTAAAAAATGACTTTCTACAAGACTTTCTACAAAGCCTTTCCAAAGTGTAATACCCCAGGTTTTGCTAGACCTTCGTCTCGTCATTATTTGTTGTGTCACCCATTGAAGGTATATTCACCTTCACAATGAAGAGACTTTTTATTTTTATCTGAACTGTAGGTCAACTAACTATGGAGACAATCCACTCAGAACTACACAAGTAATTATACTCGCCTGGGTCACGAGTGGTTTGTCTGCGGGTCACATCTTGAAGGAAACAGACAAAAGTAATGCCTTTGTTGGACTGGTATATAATATTACGAGGAATTCCGATGTGTTTTAAGCTTATATATACACTTACAATCGGAGTGCAGCAAAACGGACGAGTGAAGGTATCTACTCACAAAACCAATGTATTTATTCTCTCATGTTGACGGCTATCTTTCCTTAAATTCGTGAATGAGTTTATGAATTTGTACAATTTTGGCTACTTAAAACTGATTTTAGAATAATTTACGTAAGTAAATACTCAAAACAACAATGTCAGTTCCTGCATTTCTACTTTCTGTTTACTGCCGTAAAAACAGAAACAGACAATGTTATTGTCTTTGCATGTACTTAAACTATACCAAAGAAATATTTTCTGACATGTGTAAGCGCTGTTGACCGAAAACTGTTTCTTTGAAGATATTTACGTTTAACTTCAACAATAAAGCCAGTGTTTATTTATCAGTTGACCTATTGTTTGCTGTACACAATGTGTATATCTCCTGAATCAAACAGGGCGGAAAATCACATTTAATCTGTCTTGATAACCGAATCCCCAACACAACTAAAGAAGCACCGAGGAGGTAATGCAAGTCAAAATGTGCAGTGACACGACACATGCATACATATCACACGTCCAAGAGTAATACAGTGGCAGGAAAAGAAGTTTGCAAGACGTATTAAGGAAGCAAATGGCAAAATCTAATTTTATTTCGCTGATTTTACATAAAACGATTATATTTGAGGTTTTGCTACTGCTTCGGTTGGCCACTATTTACTGTCTCAGGATGTCGTAGCCACGTGAACATGATTATTTCCCCCGTACGGTATGTTTACAAAAATAAAAGGAAGCGTGGATGATTTCTTTTCTACTGTTCATGTCTATCTGGGGTAAATTAGCAACTGAAGAGACAATTAATAGAAAGGAATCTATTCACAAGTACACATGTACTGTAATGTTCATCTGGTTCAGGAGTGCTTCGTTTGTCGGGCACATCTTGAAGAAAAACAATGATTTATTTATTTGTTTGATTAAGGTTTTTCATCGTACTCAAAAAGGAAATGTGTGAAGACAACAGTTCGCAGTTTGCTATTCGTTTTGGGAACAGTCCTCAAATATTTTTAGAATACTGGTAATAAAGCAATTCTACATAAGGAAAAAATAAGCCCTGTTCCCCAGCAAATAGCTAACTGTTAACTACGAACAGTTAACTGTCTTCGCTGACATAAGAAAGGAGACAAGAATTCTTCTATGGATTTGTGTTCAGGACACACCTATTATGTGACAAACATCTAGAAGGCATTGCAATACGCTGCCTTCGGGTTGCGTGATTATGTGAACAAACTGACGTACCAGCCGCGCAATATGACGTCGCCGATGTACCTTATAGCAAGGCTACTGGTCTATGTTTTAACATAGCAGTATTCGTGTATAGCCAAACTTACCGGCAGGTTATCATTTAGGGCCCACTCGGTTCTGGCCGACGAGTGATTTTAATTACATAGTGCATTGTTCTTCCGGGCATTTCTGAAGAGCCCATCGACAATCCCATGTACAACAATCTGTGTATCACAAATGCAGCGAGTCTAAGCCAGTTGAAATTTTGTTTCATCTTGCTGCAAACTTGGTAGAAATGTAGAACTATCGGCCAGACTTTCATTGATTTGATGCTCTTATTTAGGAGTTTAATTTGGGCTGCAATTTTGGACTTAAGCCCGAAATGACTTTGTGACACAGTTGCTAGAGCTTTTTACTGACAAAATATATTTCCGTATCCTGTCACTGAGCAACATTGTAACGAATTTATTTTGCAAAAGACTTAACACTTCAGCCCACAGGCTGAAGCGACAAGGGAGGGCTTTCACAGCCGAACAAGGGAGATAACCTAGCCAAACAACGTCAATGTCGGCGCGTTCTTCACGTGAAACAGGAGTATTTGGTCTGATGTGATATAAAAAGTTTTACAGATCATTAAGCCGAAGCAGCATTTACCTCAGCTTGGGTGTCCATTATTACATACCTTATTTTTTCAGACCTGTAAAACTCCAGAACAACCTCGGCCAAATGCCAACTCATTTTATTCCGAGCATATGTGTAGGTTTTACCTTCAATACAGATGGAGATGTCCTTAGTGACCATATCGTCTGAGCCCTGATATTAACCTCACAGGTGATTCTCAGCCCACGGTCCATGTTCTGAGGGTAATGTGTCCGAGTCGAGATTCCGTAAACCGTGCAGACATTTCCACACGGAGGATCGTACTCTATGTTCATGGTGTTCACGGTGACGATCGACCTGTCTGGGTCGTTCAGGCTCTGCTTGTGTTCTGAGACCCCGGGGTGGCCAGCAGCCAGCTGTCCAGCACAGGTCAGCACTGTTCTCCTGAGAAAGGTTCTCCTGTCTTGGTGGATTATGGTTGAGGCCCAAACTGAGTCATGACACGGGATCGGCGAATGTAGTACAGTCCTGTAGTACAGTCATATATACTAATTATCGATGACCCTCTGAAGAATATATATATATATATATATATATATATATATATATATATATATATATATATATATATATATATACAGACATGCCCGTTTTATGGGGTTTTGACTTGAAACCTTCTTGAGTGGCAACAAAACTAGACGTTACTTCTGAGGGATATATGCATACATACATATATAAACCACAAGAAGTTATGAAGTATAAAGTACTGGACATCCGTGTAATTACGTGTAAACTGATTTCAATGCCCCACAGGGTCCTGTACAAATGAAATTTCCATCACTTGTATACACACCGCATCTAGACCCCATTTATATAAAACAGCGATACAGGTCTGCTTCCCCTGGTACCACTCGCTACACAGGAATACGTTAAATATGAAATAAATATGGATGCCCCAAAACCCAGTACTAAGTCAGAAACGGTTTTATATGGACCACAGGAACATGCTAATAACGAAATATATACATGTATGGATGCCCCACAACTCAGTGCTAAGACGGAAAAAGTTATACATGAAACTGCTAGAACATTCCTGGCGACCTATATACATCTCTAGAAACTGTTTCTCTTTGCATGAATCCATGCTTTATATACTTTGTTAGTTCATTAGTGCTTTGTGTTGAACATCCTTTTGAGTACTGCACGGCCTTGCGAGTGTTGACCGGGAACATCCGTTTGTTTTACACGTCTGTTCTGAGATCCTCCGTGAGTTGTACCTCCGTGGTTGGATTTGTTTTCCTGATAAATGTTAAAGATAGAGAGACATGTACGGAATCTAGCGAAAGCTCTCTTGCAAGGAGGGAGGTAGCCAGGGAACAGATAATTTGACACTTTCTCTAAATTAGTATCATGTGATGAACAGGTAGTGTGTGAAAAATACATGTCCTATGAATTACTCAAAGCTGATTTGCCAAGCCTTTAGTTGAACTCCTAATATCTGGGACAAAGTGTTGTAAAGCAATAAAGGCGTAATGTAAAAGCAACATTTTTGCCGGTTACGGTTACGTGTGACCATTTGGCAGCTATCACACTGTCGTCGTTGCTCTTTTTTTTTACTCTATATGCTGCACGTCTTGTTTATATTTTAATTATGTTCACTAACTGTGAACAACGATGAATGGAAAGAGAAGACCAGAGGTCAATTCCACAAAGCTGGTTGTGAAAATTTAAAGCCTCTTTACAATGCTCAGTTTTTGGTACCAGAAGAAACGTTTGTCTTAGGATAACGTTGATAAGGTGGGCAAAGTTTTAATTTCTTAAAACTCAAAATACGCTTTAAGTTCGCATTCCAAATTTTGACTTAAGTCAGAAATGACTTTTTGGAATCTACCCCTGCTCACAATAAAACGCTAAAATGAAATAAAATTTGGCTTTTCACGCGGAAGGTTTATTTTTTTACGGATACTGACAATTCGTACTTTTGTGCACTACTTTCAAAAATTTCACCACATATTCACTTCTCTTAATACTGGTCCTCTTGTGATTCTTACCAACAGACACAAAAGCAACAGAAAGTTCAACACAGATGGAGATTTCTTCAATGACCATATCGTATGAACCCTGGTAGCTGACCTCACAGGTGATTCTCAGCTGACTCTCCGTGTTCTGAGGATGATATGTCAGAGTGAAGCGTCCGTAAACCGCGCAGGCCCTCGTGTCCGGAGGATCATACATTACATGTCTGGGTCCTTTAGGCTCTACGTGTGTAAAAGACCCAGATGACACACTGTATAACGTTCACATGGCTTTATTCTGAAGAAGAATAAAAAGGGAATTTCGTTAGGACATAATCAAAACGTGGCGATCGTCTCAAGGATGGTAAATGAGTGCACGATTTAAATAACAAAAAATCATAATTAATTTTCATGGGATACTGTAGATTAAATGAAATAAAGTTATACAATGTGTTTAAATGAATTGTGACATGAGTTTGCTTTACACAAATATGAACTAAATGAAATAAAATTTAGAGTTAAGCCCCTTATTTCCATTATTCCAACAAAAAGTAGTCGCCCCTGTTGAGCGTATTCCATCAGGAGTTATCCCCCTTGTTTACATACTTTTGACATCACACACATTCGTGGATTTCTACTACGAAATACGAAAGGAAATATTCCTCTAAGCCACGCACGCTTTCTATCTAGCTTTACTGAAGTTACAAACTATTAAAAGACACAACTATCGTCAAATATACTGAACTGAAACTACTGTTATTTCAATCAGAAATCTAGCGAATACGAAGCGTAATATTACGTAATGTTAATTAAATGGAAACAACAACGACGTCTGAAGGTGACCGATAGACAACTACTTTCCAAGCTAATCTACTAATTAGTACAACGATGTGCTCATTCGGCATAACTATACAAGTAACTATGCTTTCAACAACTATCATATGGCCAAAGGAATCTGAATGATTACATACCTGAAGAAGAATAAAAAGGGAATTTCGTTAGGACATTATCAAAACGTGGCGATCGTCTCAAGGATGGTAAATGAGTGCGCGATCCCACAATCCTTTGCGTCTGAAGTCACGCTGTCCCAAACACACGTACACTCATTCCTTATGTTATTCATTACAGGTTATGAAAAATACTAACAGAAAATTGTGCCACAATGATAGTTAACAATAAAAATGTTACAAAAAGATGGTTACTTCACAGTGGTGAGATTGAACATGTACCGGTATATGAGGCCTCACACGTGTACCAGGTAACTCCGTTCTGAGACCCCGGATGGCCAGCTGTCCAGCACAGGTCAGAACTAACGGTTCTTCCACACTGGTTGAGGCCCAAACAGATCATGAAAGTTCTGAAATGGTACCATATTCAAGGATGCTGAAAGTGGTAACTTATTTCGACTGGACGATCTTCACTGTGTCTTTTCTGAAATCCAGTTAATACCCAGGTCAACGCTGGGGCGAGCTTGGCGTTTTTAACAGGTATATGCAAAGAACGCCCTTAGCTTTCTCAAGCGCGAGGCCTCGAAGTCAGAAATTACAAAAAACGGCTGTCAAAGTTTTCACTTGAGAGCTTGACCCAGAATAGACAGAAAAGAACAACAGTAGGTCATCAGCCGTAACAAAGAAGCCGGCAGAATCATCAGTGAGGGTAAACGCACTGCAAGCCATCGCGGATGGAGTGACTGGGCTAGTGGACTCCCTCCGAGGACCACGCTAAGAGCGAGAGGCAAAAGTTAAAAAGAGAGGACCTGCGAGACTGCGTGACGAGTATTCAACTGTGTGATGGGCTGATTCCAGCTCAGATGAGAGTGTCAAATGGCGGTACAATCACTACCAGACGCCCCAGGATGTAGTAAGTCTAGCTGAAATGAGAGAGTGGATAGACGAGTGTCATGGCGGTACAATCACTACCAGACACCCCAGGATATGCAGCCTTTATTTATCAGGCACGTCTGTAGATGGACACAGACCCCTATTACAACTTTCGTTTTTCGGTAGGGTTTGTAGGAGGTGTGAGCTTTATTGATGAAAGTTTGAAATTCTGGGCGAGAGGACACCAGGCGTGAGGTAGTGATGATGTTGCAAGTGACGTCCCCTTGGCGTTGCTAGGCACGCCTCCCAGCTGCCGGCATGGAAAGGTCCAGATTTTGACGGTCAAACTGTGTCAAGATTTTTATGCCTTGTTTCTCACATGCTGGGCCAGGTATGCACCAAAGCTTATTGGCCACGGAATGTTTGAGACTGAACTACAGCGCTAGACGTTAACATTTTCGCTTATAGAAAATTAATGTGGGCCTGAGGCCAGATAGTCCAGGGTGATAGACGAGTGTCAACAGGCAGTACAATCACTACCAGACTCTCCAGGATATGCCGCCTACATTGTATCAGGCACGCCTGTAGGTAGCCTGCACAGGGCAATCGAGCAGTTTCTTGCCACACAACACCGGCGAGCCTTGACCTGGTCGGACTTACGGCAGTATGTGATAACAGCCTGCCTGTGGGCAAATGAGGACGAGAGGTTGAAATGATCTACACTTTGGTAGACTAAAACTTGACTACCCTCATGGGAAAATAAGGTGGCCTGAACCGAACGTACCAGCTTGTAACCCCCTCATCACGTGACCGGTATCAACAGTAAAGGAAACCACTGGCTACCCGTGCATTGATAGGGTGTTGGACCTGCACCAGAACGTTTTCGACAGCAGCAAACGTCGAAATGGAGGAAAACATCCTAACGTCATGTGCACCATTCCAACCGGTGATCACCCGCCCATCAGACTACGTGCGTACCGGCTGTCCCTAACGAAACATGTGGTCAAAAAACAGGTCCGAGAGATTTTAGAGGCTGGAGTAATTAGACCATGGACATCACCATGGGCGTCCCCCGTCACCTGGGTTCCTAAGAAGGATGGTTCAACGCGTTTCTTTATTGACTATAGAAAATTGAACTCACTAGAAAGGACAGTTACCCATTGGCATTAATTAATGATATTTTGATTCTTTAGGAGGTGCTTTTGTTTTTACACAGCCAGATTCGGTTTAGGGACAGAACACTCGAGAGTGCTTTTACCTAAGTACTGCAGGCAACGGGTAGTACAGCAAGCACTCGAATGTGCGGGTCATCGTCGTTTACACAAGACGTTAGGTTTAGTTAGGGACTCATTTGTTTGGAAGGGAATGCGAAAGGCTGCGATGTCTATAACTGACAACTGCCCAACAACCTAAATTAACATAAGGGTGAAAGTGAGATCAAGGTACAATGAAATGCCTGTACCAAACTACCGAGGATAACTTATAATCATGGGCTTAATTGGACCCCTTCCACGTTCATCCAAAGGGAACGTATACATAATAACTATAATGAATCATCGTTCGGTTTGGGCTGAGGCTTTCCCTATAGGAGCGAAAACAGCTTGTAATGTTTGTAATAACTTGTAATAACTGATTTGGATAAGGAATTCAATGCATATGAATTTAAAACCAGACTGATATCAGTAGGTATTGATCATAGAAGGACAACTCCTTACCAGCTTCAGGCTAACGGGAAAACCGAACGCTTTTACAGAACTTTGAAAGATTTGTGTGTCTGTGTCCGTCTGCCTATGTCGGTCTATCTGTGTCCGCCTGTCTGTGGCCGTCGGTCTGTGCCCGTTCGTTCGTATCCTTGTCCGGGCTATATTTCAAATTGTTTCTGTGTGCAGTTTGCATTTTTTTTTGCTCATTTCTGCAGATGTCATGGGAACCCAAATGCCCTTACCTGATATCTAGTAGATAAGAATAAACTTCGTGTCGGTGCGATAACTTCAATTGTTTTACATGAACAGTTTTAATTCTTGATGACTGCATAGATTATGGTTACGGGTTTTAGGCTTTTTCGACAAAATCTCTATTCGACAATAATGTTCATTTAAATATGTTAAACAAACATGGTATTCTGCAAAATAGAGTAAGCGGTGTATACAAGCCTTTCAATATCTCCTACAACAGAGCAGTAGCTTTGTTCTTCTCTAGTTGTTGTTCACATTTAATATTTCCTGTAACAGAACACAAGCCCTGGTTACCTTGGTTAAACATTTGTCATTTTGTCTGTAACAGATATGCAGTGTGGTCACTCTGAGATTACATCTCACATTTCCTGTTCTAAAGCAAGAGCTACCCTCGTTCCGCTTATGACGTTTTGCCTACGTGGTTGCACAGAGTTTACTTCTGACATCTATTGTAAGAGAGCACCAGCTTTAGATCACTAGGTTCCCGTGTTTTCACGTCTAACATTTCTTTATTTCAACATCAGCCCTATTTTCGCCATGTTACTCCAGAACGTCTGTTAGTGATCTCCAGCCCATTCATCGTGGTTTTGTCACCTGATTACCCCAACATGTAATAGTAAACCTGCGTTCTAATACCCCTTCTAGCATTTCAGTAGACAAACATGCGCGTTTCCTTGTATTACCCTCGGAGTGGCCTGGATTATAGCTTATATCTGACATGTCATGTAGTGAAGCACCGGACTGACCAACAGACAAACCTCGATTTCATGTCTGAGGACATACGCAGCCATTATCCTCATGCGTGTATATATATGTCAGGAAATGAACAAGTATGTCTTCACCTAAATTAAACCAGTTAAATTTGAAATAAGCTACAGATTGATACAAGGTCGACATCTTCCCGATTCTCTTACGATACATAGTGTCAGTTCCATCTTATTATCCTGTCCGTAGACCTTCTGTAGGTACCGTTACAAGATGGCGTCGTCCCAGTGGCAGGCTACGGGTCTCCAGACCCTCTTGAATATGAAGTAGGTCAAAACACGTGCTAAATTGTGTAATAGATGCTTCTCGCATTTCACTATAAACTCTTCTGTGGATAACACACAAATCCACGTACTTACACAGATCAAGACAATGCACGTGAGACCATTTTATTGAGAACAGAATCGTAAGCGTCAGGACATTGACAGTGGAGTTTCAGTAATATTTACAGAGATTGGCCGTCTCTATTGATACCGCTAAGATGTCTGAAACACGCTAGTGATTTCCATGAAAACCTGACCACAGTCTGACTGCAGTAGCCACTAGTACAGTATTAACACATGTAATGCCCAGAAACAGTTTTATCCTCACAGGGAGTTCACGTTTCGAAAACTTGGAGCTACAATTCAACTAAAACCACTCCAGATTTAGAAAGAATGGCCACAGAGCAAACACCTTGGGCAGGGAAATTGTAGATTTCGCCGTTCTCACTGCATGTTGGTGGGGTCTGAGTGGCAACAAGGCGTCGACATTTCTCGTGTGATGTTTTTCGCGGTAGATGAAGACCTTGTTAACACGTACAAACCGTTGTATAAACATGTAATAAGTTACGAAAGTTAGGTTGTCGTTCAAAATAAAAAAGTTTTATAACAAACAAAGCTGACAATTCCACCACTTTTCTTTTGTTTGAACGGATGGCAAAGCATATTTACCATTCGTTTTGATCGGTTGTATAGCGAATACAACAGGAGAAAATTATTACCATGTTCTAAATGGCATTGAATTCAATACACTTCCATTGTTCTTTGGTATTTTTCAAGGTTCTTCGTTGTACCAGATTTAATTAAAAATTACAAAAATTCCTTAACAGAAAATCACTTTATCCCGCGAATAAAATCTATTTCTTCCGCACAGAAATGACGCTACCATATTATGTTAAAAAAGAACATTTCAAAGTAGGCTTACATAAACCTGTACGACATGGAGCGCCCATTTTCCAGCATGGCAATTTCCTCAGCAATCACAATCAGTAAACCAATCGATTTTAATCTCATTGAATACAGCTTCACCCTCTCACTGAATACAGCCCCCCCTTCGTGTAAGCGATGTTATGTGAACAACTGCCAGGGATCAGAGGTGTATTTGCGCTTGGTGATATTCATGTGGGCATGTAATCAGGGATGAGATGTGGTTTTGCGCTTGATGGTGTTTATGTGGACACGTAACCAAGGATCAGACGTGGGCCTGCGCGTGGGGATATTGAAAGGGGCATCTCACACGAATCAGAGGCAACTCACATAAAAGCCTTGAGTTTGCGGGCACAAAATCCCACTATTGTTCGCCAATTACAGTTTTACAGTATGATAAATAAAGTTAACGGCTGCAATATTAACATAGTAATATTTATACAGAGATCTCAAGAAATGTTATACGGATTGAAAAATTATTACCTAATCTCATTTATTAAAAATTAACAAGAGGAAAAGCAAATACAAAAAAGATATTCCTTCACTTTATATAGCAACTATTTTTTGCAGGATATATCATCTTATTTACATCTACATTTATATATTGTTAATATCCTATAAAGCGTCCACAGTGACGTTGATCCTGGACACGTCATAGAGATGACGTCTGTTGCTACTCTGGTCACATCCGAGGCTGAACATAGGCACCATCTGCAGATAGACAAGAACAACTCAGGAGTGAAACTTATTTTTCTAAATCTCCATGATCCGCTGAAGAAAAAAATCTTCTACATACAGTATTGGCTGTTAATCTATTTACATGCTATACGGGCCACCGGATTAATTTTTATCGCGCATTTAGGTTACTGGAAAAAGTAGAGTTTTTTGTTTTATACTTCTCACTTCTGCAAACTGTACTTTAAGAATAAGTGTTAGTTTTACCATTGTTATTTGTGGGGTTCATCCTTTCATACAGCGCTGGCGCTGCAAAGACACAGAAAGACAATGCAATACACAATACACAGCAAACAACTGTCTGTACACAGACCATAGAACAACGTAGACACTATATAACGAGCTTTAGTTTAGTGTTTTATAGTCCAAGGGTCACGTGACTACAAGGCTTTCTACGCCTATTGGTTCCTTTTTTAGTCCAGTACCTATTATGTCATAGTGACGTGTTGAACCGGTACAAGGTACTGAATTTCTTAGCTATTGTAGACTCAGTTGATTGTAACTAGAATTTAAACAAAGTCTCTGGTGTGTGTCGACATGGTAGCGATAGTCAACTTAGTGGACGATTGATATGGGGAAAATGCCTTTTACATTGTCAATACAGTTTGTCATTGTGACAATCAATAACTGTATGGTATGTCACTGTGTCGTGTAATATCAGATACTGGTCATTACCTGTACATTGTGTCACTGTGCGGTATTATATTACATAACAATCATTACCTGTTCAGTGTGTCATTGTGAAGTGTTATATCACGTACTGG
Organism: Liolophura sinensis; assembly: GCF_032854445.1. Lineage (NCBI taxonomy): Eukaryota > Metazoa > Mollusca > Polyplacophora > Chitonida > Chitonidae > Liolophura > Liolophura sinensis. The sequence goes on along the minus strand of NC_088295.1, from coordinate 91,573,441 downwards.
TCATTACCTGTGTAGTGTGTTATTGTGATGTGTCATATCACGTACTGGTTATTACCTGTACAGTGTGCCATTGTGATGTGTTATATCACGTACTGGTCATTACCTGTGTAGTGTGTTATTGTGATGTGTCATATCAGATGTTCATTATTACCTTTTCAGTTCGTCACTGTGGCGTATATATCACATACTGGTCATTACCTGCACAGTGTGTCATTGTGATGTGTTATATCACGTACTGGTTATTGCCTGTACAGTGTGCCATTGTGATGTGTTATATCACGTACTGGTCATTACCTGTGTAGTGTGTTATTGTGATGTGTCATATCAGATGTTCATCATTGCCTTTTCAGTTCGTCACTGTGGCGTATATATCACATACTGGTCATTACCTGCACAGTGTGTCATTGTGGCTTGCCATATCAGGTATTCATCAATACCTTTTCAGTTCGTCACTGTGACCTATTATATCAGGTACTAGTCATTACCTGTACAGTGCGTCATTGTGACGTGTTATATCAGATACTAGTCATTACCTGTACAGTGTGTCATTGTGATGTGTTATATCACGTACTGGTCATTACCTGTGTAGTGTGTTATTGTGATGTGTCATATCAGATGTTCATCATTACCTTTTCAGTTCGTCACTGTGGCGTATATATCACATACTGGTCATTACCTGCACAGTGTGTCATTGTGGCTTGCCATATCAGGTATTCATCAATACCTTTTCAGTTCGTCACTGTGACCTATTATATCAGATACTAGTTATTACCTGTACAGTGCGTCACTGTGACGTGTTATATCAGATACTGATCAATACCTGTACAGTGTGTCACTGTGACGCTGTATATCAGATGCTAGTCATTACCTGTACTGCATGTAACCGTGACGTGTCATATCAGATACTGGTCATTAGCTGTACAGTAAGACACTGTGACGAGTTAATGAGATATTGATTATTACCTCTACAGTCTATCATTGTGACGTGTTATATCAGATACTGGTTATTATCTGTACAGTGTGTCATTGTGACGTGATATATTGGATACTAGTCATTACCTGTACTGCTTGTAACTGTGACTTGTTATATCAGATACTTTTCATTACCTGTGCATGTCCCTGTGACGTGTTATATCAGATACTGGTTATTACCTGTACAGTGCGTCATTGTGACGTGTTATATCAGATACTGATCACTACCTGTATAGTGTGTCATGGTGACGTGTCATATCAGATACTGATCATTACCTGTACAGTGTGTCATTGTGACGTGTTTTTAAACATACTAGTAATTACCTGTACAGTGTGTCATTGTGACGTGTCATATCAGATACTGGTCATTACCTATACAGTGTGTCATTGTGATGTGTCATATCAGATACTGGTCATTACCTGTACAGTGTGTCATTGTGACGTGTTTTTTAAGATACTGATCATTACCTGTACAGTGTGTCATTGTGACGTGTTTTATCAGGTATTGATCACTACATGTACAGTGTGTCACTGTGACGTGTTAAATCGGATGTTACCACTGCAGACATTTAACATATCCTTAAAGCTGTGTGTAATGAATCCATCATAAAATAACTTGATGTTATACATACTGACAACTGACAATACAATACAATACAATACAATACTGACAATAACGATCACCTACCGGACTGAGCTGCATGATCTATCATCTGGTATGGGGCATTGACTGAAAACATGAAAAGAATGATAAATATACCAGGGATCTGCATTATCACTGCAAAATCTTTAACCACCAAGTGTGGCAATATCAAGTAGTGGAAGAAGTAGATCTTAGAGAAAAATTATTAGGCATAGTTGGCGGCTGAGTTGAACTCGAGAGCGTTGGACTTTAGACTGATGCAATCAGACTGCTTTTCAAGGTATGGAGCAAATCTATTCAGGTCTCTTGACAATGTTTATTCATTTAAATGGTGTTTTATGCCGTACTCAACAATATTTCACTTATACGGTGGCGGTCTTGACAATGCGAAGTCTGTAAGTTCACGTGTTATGATGACGGACGGCTGCGGTGAACTCAGAGAAAAATGTGTTCCGATCGCTTGAGAATATGTGATAGCTGCAGTTAAACGGGATTAGTTGGCAGACTGGAACTTACAGTCCCATGAAACAGCAAACCAAAGAATTGATCTACATGACTGGTGTCGAACTCATTATTGTACATGTCTAGTTCATTTATTTATTTGATTGGCGTTTTACGCCGTACTCAAGAATATTTCACTAATACGACGGCGGCCAGTATTATGGTGGGAGGAAATCGGGCAGAGCCCGGCGGAAACCCACAACCATCCGCAGGTTGCTGGCAGACCTTCCCACATGTCTAGTTCATTGATCACCCACCAGTCATGTTTCCTTGGTTCGTGTTGCAGTGCCCTGATGAGACACGAACAATCAAACCAGTGAAGTGATCTGGGATGTTTCCTTGGTTCGTGTTGTAGTATCCTGATGAGACAGGAACAATCAAACCAGTCATCTGACCTGGGATCACCTACCAGCCACATTCCCTTTGTTCGTGTTCCCGTATCCTGATGAGACACGAACAATCAAACCAGTCAACTGACCTGGGCTCACCTACCAGCCATATATTCTTGGTTCGTGTTGTAGTATCCTGATGAGACACGAACAATCAAACCAGTCATCTGACCTGCGATCACCCACCAGCCATATTCCCTTTGTTCGTGTTGCAGTATCCTGATGAGACACGAACAATCAAACCAGTCATCTGACCTGGGATCTACCAGCCATGTTTTCATCGATCGTGTTGTACTATTCAGATGAAACCTCAACCAACAAACCAGTGAACTGACCTGGTATCACATACCAGCCATGTTTCCATGGATCATGTGGTAGTGTTCCGATGAAACTTCAAACAAGTGAACTGACCTAAGATCACCTACCAGTTATGTTTTTATGGATCGTGTTTTACTGTTCCGATGGAACCTCAAACAAGTGAACTGACCTGGTATCACATACCAGCCATGTTACCATGTGGTACTGTTCCGATGAAACCTCAAATAAGTGACCTGACCGGAGATCACCTACCAGTTATGTTTCTATGGATTGTGTTGTACTATTCCGATGAAACCTCAAACAACAAACCAGTGAACTGACCTGGTATCACATACCAGCCATGTTTCCATGGATCATGTGGTAGTGTTCCGATGAAACTTCAAACAAGTGAACTGACCTAAGATCACCTACCAGTTATGTTTCTATGGATCGTGTTTTACTGTTCCGATGGAACTTCAAACAAGTGAACGATACATGTGTGCTCCATATAACACCTACCTGTGGAATCTTGTTGAACATTATAGTAGTCTGGTGACACTGCAAAGAAACAGAAACCGACAAACAATAGGCAATATAAGGATAATACTACTTTTACGTTTCACAGACTTTAAAAGGGTTGATCTGATAAGTCCACTGCGCAATCTTCATTTTTTTATAAACAAAATAAGATGGGGAGGGAGTGTAATTAATTTTAAACGGATCTCGCACTGTTCAATTTAAGGTTTTATCTGTATCTAGTGGAGGACGAAAACAGTAGCGCCGTGTAACATCATTACCTGTTCAGTGTGTCATCGTGAAGTGTTATTTCACGTACTGGTCATTACCTGTACAGTGTGTCATTGTGATGTGTTATATCACGTACTGGTCATTACCTGTACAGTGTGTCATTGTGATGTGTTATATCACGTACTGGTCATTACCTGTGTAGTGTGTTATTGTGATGTGTCATATCAGATGTTCATTATTACCTTTTCAGTTCGTCACTGTGGCGTATATATCACATACTGGTCATTACCTGTTCAGTGTGTCATTGTGGCCTGCCATATCAGGTATTCATCAATACCTTTTCAGTTCGTCACTGTGACCTATTATATCAGATACTAGTCATTACCTGTACAGTGCGTCACTGTGACGCTGTATATCAGATACTAGTCATTACCTGTACAGTGCGTCAATGTGACGCGTCACATCACATAATAATCATTGTTTGTATAGTGTGCCATTGTGACGTGTCATCAGATATTCATTATTACCTTTTCATTTCGTCACTGTGACGTATTATATTAGATACTGGTCATTACATGTACAGTGTGTCATTGTGGCATACTATATGAGATACTGGTCATTACCTGTGCAGTGTGTCACTGTGATGAGTTATATGAGATACTGGTCATTAGCTGTACAGTAAGTCACTGTGACGTGTTATATGAGATACTGATTATTACCTGTACACTGTGTCATTGTGACGTGTAATATCAGATGCTAGTCATTACCTGTACTGCATGTAACCGTGACGTGTTATATCAGATACTGGTCATTAGCTGTACAGTAAGTCACTGTGACGAGTTAATGAGATATTGATTATTACCTGTACAGTCTATCATTGTGACGTGTTATATCAGATACTGGTTATTATCTGTACAGTGTGCCATTGTGACGTGTTATATTGGATACTAGTCATTACCTGTACTGCTTGTAACTGTGACTTGTTATATCAGATACTTTTCATTACCTGTGCATGTCCCTGTGACCTGTTATATCAGATACTGGTTATTACCTGTACTGTGCGTCATTGTGACGTGTTATATCAGATACTGATCACTAACTGTATAGTGTGTCATGGTGACGTGTCATATCAGATACTGGTCATTACCTGTACTGTGCGTCATTGTGACGTGTTATATCACGTACTGGTCATTACCTGTACTGTGCGCCATTCTGACGTGTTTTTAAAGATACTGATCATTACCTGTACAGTGTGTCATTGTGACGTGTTATATCAGATACTGGTCATTACCTATACAGTGTGTCATTGTGATGTGTCATATCAGATACTGGTCATTACCTATACAGTGTGTCATTGTGACGTGTTTTTAAAGATACTAGTAATTACCTGTACAGTGTGTCATTGTGATGTGTCATATCAGATACTGGTCATTACCTATACAGTGTGTCATTGTGACGTGTTTTTAAAGATACTAGTAATTACCTGTACAGTGTGTCATTGTGACGTGTCATATCAGATACTGGTCATTACCTATACAGTGTGTCATTGTGATGTGTCATATCAGATACTGGTCATTACCTATACAGTGTGTCATTGTGACGTGTTTTTAAAGATACTGATCATTACCTGTACAGTGTGTCATTGTGACGTGTTATATCAGATACTGATACTTACATGTACAGTGTGTCACTGTGACGTGTTAAATCGGATGTTACCACTACAGACATTTAACATATCCTTAAAGCTTGTAACTGTGACTTGTTATATCAGATACTTTTCATTACCTGTGCATGTCCCTGTGACGTGTTATATCAGATACTGGTTATTACCTGTACAGTGCGTCATTGTGACGTGTTATATCAGATACTGATCACTACCTGTATAGTGTGTCATGGTGACGTGTCATATCAGATACTGATCATTACCTGTACAGTGTGTCATTGTGACGTGTTTTTAAACATACTAGTAATTACCTGTACAGTGTGTCATTGTGACGTGTCATATCAGATACTGGTCATTACCTATACAGTGTGTCATTGTGATGTGTCATATCAGATACTGGTCATTACCTGTACAGTGTGTCATTGTGACGTGTTTTTTAAGATACTGATCATTACCTGTACAGTGTGTCATTGTGACGTGTTTTATCAGGTATTGATCACTACATGTAGAGTGTGTCACTGTGACGTGTTAAATCGGATGTTACCACTGCAGACATTTAACATATCCTTAAAGCTGTGTGTAATGAATCCATCATAAAATAACTTGATGTTATACATACTGACAACTGACAATACAATACAATACAATACAACACAAAACTGACAATAACGATCACCTACCGGACTGAGCTGCATGATCTATCATCTGGTATGGGGCATTGACTGAAAACATGAAAAGAATGATAAATATACCAGGGATCTGCATTATCACTGCAAAATCTTTAACCACCAAGTGTGGCAATATCAAGTAGTGGAAGAAGTAGATCTTAGAGAAAAATTATTAGGCATAGTTGGCGGCTGAGTTGAACTCGAGAGCGTTGGACTTTAGACTGATGCGATCAGACTGCTTTTCAAGGTATGGAGCAAATCTATTCAGGTCTCTTGGCAATGTTTATTCATTTAAATGGTGTTTTATGCCGTACTCAACAATATTTCACTTATACGGTGGCGGTCTTGACAATGCGAAGTCTGTAAGTTCACGTGTTATGATGACGGACGGCTGCGGTGAACTCAGAGAAAAATGTGTTCCGATCGCTTGAGAATATGTGATAGCTGCAGTTAAACGGGATTAGTTGGCAGACTGGAACTTACAGTCCCATGAAACAGCAAACCAAAGAATTGATCTACATGACTGGTGTCGACTTCATTATTGTACATGTCTAGTTCATTTATTTATTTGATTGGCGTTTTACGCCGTACTCAAGAATATTTCACTAATACGACGGCGGCCAGTATTATGGTGGGAGGAAATCGGGCAGAGCCCGGCGGAAACCCACAACCATCCGCAGGTTGCTGGCAGACCTTCCCACATGTCTAGTTCATTGATCACCCACCAGTCATGTTTCCTTGGTTCGTGTTGCAGTGCCCTGATGAGACACGAACAATCAAACCAGTGAAGTGATCTGGGATGTTTCCTTGGTTCGTGTTGTAGTATCCTGATGAGACATGAAAAATCAAACCAATCAACTGACCTGGGATCACCCACAAGTCATGTTTCCTTGGTTCGTGTTGCAGTGCCCTGATGAGACACGAATAATCAAACCAGTGAAGTGATCTGGGATGTTTCCTTGGTTCGTGTTGTAGTATCCTGATGAGACAGGAACAATCAAACCAGTCATCTGACCTGGGATCACCTACCAGCCACATTCCCTTTGTTCGTGTTCCAGTATCCTGATGAGACACGAACAATCAAACCAGTCAACTGACCTGGGATCACCTACCAGCCATATATTCTTGGTTCGTATTGTAGTATCCTGATGAGACACGAACAATCAAACCAGTCATCTGACCTGGGATCTACCAGCCATGTTTTCATCGATCGTGTTGTACTATTCCGATGAAACCTCAACCAAAAAACCAGTGAACTGACCTGGGTTCACCTAAAATCCATGTTTCCATGGATTGTTTTGTAATATTCCGATGAAACCTCAACCAACAAACCAGTGAACTGACCTGGTATCACATACCAGCCATGTTTTCATGGATCATGTGGCAGTGTTCCGATGAAACTTCAAACAAGTGAACTGACCTAAGATCACCTACCACTTATGTTTTTATAGACCGTGTTCTACTATTCCGATGGAACCTCAAACCAGTGAACTGACCTGGTATCACATACCAGCCATGTTTTCATGTGGTACTGCTCCGATGAAACCAGTGAACTGACCTGGTATCACATACCAGCCATGTTTTCATGTGGTACTGTTCCGATGAAACCTCAAATAAGTGAACTGACCGGAGATCACCTACCAGTTATGTTTCTATGGATCGTGTTGTACTATTCCGATGAAACCTCAACCAGCAAACCAGTGAACTGACCTGGTATCACATACCAGCCATGTTTCCATGGATCATGTGGTAGTGTTCCGATGAAACTTCAAACAAGTGAACTGACCTGAGATCACCTACCAGTTATGTTTCTATGGATCGTGTTTTACTGTTCCGATGGAACTTCAAACAAGTGAACGATACATGTGTGCTCCATATAACACCTACCTGTGGAATCTTGTTGAACATTATAGTAGTCTGGTGACACTGCAAAAAACAGAAACCGACAAACAATAGGCAATATAAGGATAATACTACTTTTACGTTTCACAGACTTTAAAAGGGTTGATCTGATAAGTCCACTGCGCAATCTTCATTTTTTTATAAACAAAATAAGATGGGGAGGGAGTGTAATTAATTTTAAACGGATCTCGCACTGTTCAATTTAAGGTTTTATCTGTATCTAGTGGAGGACGAAAACAATAGCGCCGTGTAACATCAGGAGCTTGTTCCACAAAGCGCAAGCGTAATTGTCATCGTAACACATACTAATGTGATACGTTGCCATAACAGTTGCGACTGTCGCACAGTAACCCACGCCTTGTAGAACGGGCCTCAGGAGTTACTTTTGCTGTCAGTATGTGAGATTTTGCTGAATATACCTTCTGCCATTGCGCAGCTGGGATCTTCATTGATGGTTGCGTCTCTTTCTGGTTCTTGAGTCACTGCAAAAGAGTCAGCTCCGAATCGTCAGAAAAAGTCGCTGGATCAAATGGTGATACATTGCAAATTTGTGTGTAATGTAAATTTCAATGATCCTATAGGCCGATAATAAATTATATTTATATAACAAAAGATATGGACGGGAAGAAACCCAGAGCGGCGACGAAATCACATGCCTTAGTTATGTAAGATCAGATGATAAAGACAGAGTGGCAGACGGTCCCATAAGCGATAGTTTCTAGACATGTTTTCCAACTCACCTGTTGGATCTGAGTGGTGTTGTCTTGGTGGGTGGCTCTGCTGGACATACCTGAAGAGTAACATCACATAAACATGATTATTATCAGCATCACTTTTTACCTCCATCAAGTGGGGCTTCCGTGGCTCAGCTGGTTAGCGCGCTAGCGTAGCGTAATGACCCAGGAGTCTCTCACCAATGCGGTCGCAGATTTCCCTCGGGCTCTGCCCGGTTTCCACTTACCATAATGTATACGCAAAATCGTATAAGCAAAATATTCTTGAAAACGGAGCAAAACATCAATTAAATAAATAAATAAATACCTCCATCAAGTAAGTCACAATGAGTAATGTGGTCACCTTGTATGAACAAAATGAAAAAAGGTTTTATATTTCTGATATTTGTCATGGAGCGAAAGTGGAAGAGACTGACATGGAGAAGATGATCTGTGTTTTCATGAAGAACAAGCCAAAACGGCTTGCCAAGGTCACTGCACTCCAGACTACCAAGGGTGTACAGTACATATGCAGTGGTACACAGTTATCTGTGCTAGTGACCCATGCCATTGGTTCAGTGGCTTAAGTGAATAGCTGTCCGTATTAAAAAATTGTGTCTACACTGAGATAATTTCAGAAATGGTGACAAAATATTTTGATGACAACGGAGTTCTTAGTGTGGGAACACTTCTTCAACTTTGACTTTAACTCCTTTCTGTTTCACAAGCTACCCTGTGTCTAGAAAAGGAAAGCGTTTTGTCAAGCTTTGTCCATTTATCTACAATTTTTTTTGGTTTAACGCAATTCTCAATTGTTTTACATATATTTTAAAGCATAATGGGTTGGGAAAACCGGAGTGCTCGAGGTAAATTACAGACCTTTGGCAAGTTATTGATAGACTTTCCTTCGTCCGACGTTCAGGTATGCATGGTCTGTGGAAGATACCATAGACTGACAGACTGTGAAAACGGCCATATGATAGTCGTCAACTGCTTACTGTCACAATGGCCTCAGAAACGATGGAAAATAACATGGACTGACAGACTGTGAAAACGGCCATATGATCGTCGTCAACTGCTTACTGTCACAATGGCCTCAGAAACGATGGTAGATAACATGGACTGGCAGACCGTCAAAACGGTAACATGAGCGTTGTCAGCTGCTTACTGTCACAATGGCCTCAGAAACGATGGAAAATAACACAGACTGACAAACTGTCAAAACGGCAACATGAACGTCCTCAGCTGCTTACTGTCACAATGGCCTCAGAAACGATGGAAAATAACATGGACTGACAGACTGTGAAAACGGCCACATGATCGTCGTCATCTGCTTACTGTCACAATGGCCTCAGAAACGGTGGAAGATAACATGGACTGACAGACTGTGAAAACGGTCACATGATCATCGTCAACTGCTTACTGTCACAATGGCCTCAGAAACGGTGGAAGATAACATGGACTGACAGACTGTGAAAACGGTCACATGAACGTCGTCAACTTCTTACTGTCACAATGGCCCCAAAAACGATGGAAGATAACATGGACTGACAAACTGTGAAAACGGCCATATGATCGTCGTCAACTGCTTACTGTCACAATGGCCTCAGAAACGATGGAAGATAACATGGAATGACAGACTGTGAAAACGGCCACATGATCGTCGTCAACTGCTTACTGTCACAATGGCCTCTGAAACGATGGAAAATAACATAGACTGACAGACTGTGAAAACAGCCACATGATCGTCGTCAACTGCTTACTGTCACAATGGCCAGAAAAACGATGGAAGATAACATGGACTGACAGACTGTGAAAACGGCCACAAGATCGTCGACAACTGCTTACTGTCACAAAGGCCCCAAAATCGATGGAAGATAACATGGACTGACAGACTGTGAAAACGGTCACATGAGCGTCGTCAACTTCTTACTGTCACAATGGCCTCAGAAACTGTAAATTCCCTGTTTACGCGCGTGTTTTAACCCACACATTGTGGGTCCGACTTGGTTGAAAGTCCAGCACCTCAACCACTCGACCCCGACCGACTCCCCAAGTGGGCACAGAACAAGCCAGTACAGAACAAGTCAGCATTGATTACGCACTAACACGTTACACTTTTCTGTGGTGGTGACTGGATAACATACGTTAAATGCTTGGTTTTTTTCTTGTGCGGCGATTTTTGAATTTAAACGTTTAAAAACAACTGAAGCATCATGCCGAAGACACCAGACATGACACCCCATCCTGTCACATTTTACATCATTTGACCTCAACAACTGAATGTTAAGCCCACACCGAATTAGTATTCATCCAGTATCCTATGTAATATAATTAACTGCACTACAGAGAGAAAACGAGAGCAGCGGTGACGGTGTGATAGACCTACAGCACGGAGGGTAAAACCAGAGCAGCGGCGACGGTGTGATAGACGTACAGCACAGAGAGTAAAACCAGAGCAGCGACGACAGTGTGGTAGACGTACAGCACATAGAGTAAAACACGAGCAGGGACGACAGTGTGATAGATGTATAGTACAGAGCGTAAAACCAGAGCAGCGACGACAGTGTGATAGATGTCCAGCACGGAGAGTAAAACCAGAGCAGTCACGACAGTGTGGTAGACTGCAGCACAAAGAGTAAAATTAGAGCGGCCACGACAGTGTGATAGAGTACAGCACAAAGAGCAAACCCAGAGCAGCGACGACTGTGATAGATGTACAGCACAGGGAATAAAACCAGAGCAGGGACGAGAGTGTGGTAAAGTACAGCAGAGAGAGTAAACCCAGAGCAGCGACTACAGTGTGACAGACGTACACCACAGAGAGTAAAACCAGTACAGGGACGACAGTGTGATAGACATACAGCAAGGAGAGTAAAACCTGAGCAGCCATGACAGTGTGGTAGAGTGCAGCACAGGGAGTAAAACTAGAGCAGCTACGACATTGTGGTAGACGTACAGCACAGAGGGTAAACCCTAAGCAGCGACGACAGTGTGATAGACATAAAGTACAGCAAGTAAAACACGAGCAGCAACGGTGTGATAGACGTACAGCACGGAGAGTAAAACCTGAGCAGCCATGACAGTGTGGTAGAGTCCAGCACAGAGAGTAAAACTGGAGCAGCTACGACAGTGTGGTAGACGTACAGCACGGAGAGTAAAACTAGAGCAGCCAGGACAGTGTGATAGACATAGATTACAGCAAGTAAAATCAGAGCAGCGGCGGTGTGATAGAGTACAGCACAGAGAGTAAAACCAGAGCAACCACGATAGTGTAATAATGTACAGTACAGAGAGTAAAACCAGAGCAGCCACGATAGTGTGGTGGAGGTACAGCACAGAGAGTAAAACACGAGGAGGGTCGACAGTGTGATAGATATACAACGCAGAGAGTAAAATCAGAGCAGCGACGACAGCGTGATAGAGTACAGCACAGAGAGCAAAGCTAGAGCGGCCACGACAGTGTGAATGAGTACAGCACAGAGGGTAAAACCAGAGCAGCAACGACAGTGTGATAGGCGTACAACACAGAGAGTAAAACGAAAGCAGCGACGACAGTGTGGTAGATGTATACAGCACAGAGGGTAAACCCAGAGCAGCGACGACAGGGTGATAAACATACAGCATGGAGAGTAAAACCAGAGCCACGGCGTCAATGTGATAGAGTACAGGACAGAAACTACAACCAGAGCAGCGACGACAGTGTGATAAACGTACAGTCAGAGAGTAAAACGAGAGCAGCGACAACAGTATAAAAGTTCGCATTTGGTCAACGTAATCATTTAAATACGGTATGTTGCCAATTTACCTCAGGTAACTCTAACTTTTCATGTAAATGTTTAAATAGTAGCAAATTACACGCCGACCTAGCACTGTGACATGCGCGGAATTAGATAAAACATATATGCCGTGATGTGGATTGCAAATATGTTAGACTTCACTGGTCGAGAATTAAGGCCCCCAAGGTTTAAAATAACATTGACAGTTTCTGTTACAGTCAGAGTGGACCTTTTATTGAAAGGAAACCATACTTTAAAGCCATCCACGATATCTTTTTACATTAGTATTTTTATGTTAGCGAGATAGAACAACACAAACCAGTGCAATCACGCCTGCGGTTTTACATCAGTAAGCTTATTCATGGTTTATTTATTGCGAAGGAAACAGCCAAGTTAATGCAGACGATAGGGCTTTTCTCTTATTACCATCAAAATTGCCTTCTGGGAATAACCACATAGAATTAGGCAAATCAGTCCAAACCTACCTTCTTGCTTCTGTCACACGGTTCTCCTTTGAACCTATAAAATGAAAAGACGCAACCTTTTAAACAGTGTTACAGGTAATGTGAACTGACAACAATTTGCACGAGGTTTTCCTACAAATTCAGATTAAAAAAGCGCCTTATGCAGATACGATAACAGGCGGTTGACACTTAATGTTTTGACATGTTCATTTGCAAACCTGATCTATTAGTGTGTAACCAATGCTGACCTGTGAATGTGTAACCAGTACTACTTTGTGAGTGTGTCACCAGTGATGACCTGTGAATGTGTAACCAGAACTACTTTGTGAATATGTAACCAATGATGACCTGTGAATGTGTAACCGGTACTACTTTGTGAGTGTGTAGCCAATGCTGACCTGTAAGTGTGTATCCACTTCTGGCCTGTAACTGTGTAACCAGTACTCATCTGTGAGTGTGTAACCAGTACTGAGTGTGTAGCCAATACTCACCTGTGAGTGTGTAACCGGTACAGTGGAGTATGATGAAGGTGAAGAGAAGAGCCATCAGAGCTCCTCCGCACGCTCCTCCCAGTACGGCCCCGGCAATATCTCCTCCTCCAAACCGCTTACTGACCTCGGCCATGTTATCACATAACTGGCAGACAGGTGGACAGTCATTTACAACTGCAAGTATGTCCGTGAAAAAGTAAGCCTAGTTTTAAGAGAAGTAAACGTCAGGTCATTCTGCTTGTAATAGATTGTATGTCATTGTTATTGTATACTGCATTCCAGTTGCACTGGATGGGAGGCTATGATATACACGTATATTTCTGCCTGTAATAGATTGTATGTCATTGTTATTGTATACTGCATTCCAGTTGCACTGAATGGGAAGCTATGATATACACGTATATATGTCATTCTGCCTGTAATAGATTGTATGTCATTGTTATTGTATACTGCATTCCAGTTGCACTGAATGGGAAGCTATGATATACACGTATACATGTCATTCTGAATGTAGTAGACCGTTAAAATGGGCTCAGAAAGCCAAAAGTGAAGATATGTCCGTAGACTCATAAACACCCAGTGGGATTAATAAGTTCATTATAGCTGACAGAGTAATTACGGTGTGATTAATGCGTGTGAAAATAAGAGAGTATGAGGGTTATTTAACACAGATATATCTGTGGTGTTGTCCACTTCGATGGAACTTTACATGTGTATGCCCAGCATCATATCGGCTGGAGTGCTTTGTGTCCTATTCATTTAGAGACAATGAGTACAGTGACTTAAAAGATGATTTATTTTCAAAAATGCATAATTTTTTTTACATTTTCTGGCATTGCCCGAACATTGAGACTAATTATGTGGACGACCTCATCAACAACTCCCTACAGGACAATCTCACTATCCGTGTACATATGTTACTTACTTCAATACCAGTTTCAGACATTAGATTTTCGAATAAATTAATGAATGCTTGGAGTTTAACGTCGTACTTAAGAACTGTTCAGTCATATGACGACCGTGAGTGCTGCCGCCACTGAAGTATCATGCCGAAGACCCCAGATATGACACCCACCCAGCCACATTATACTGACACTGGACCAACCAGTCCTGTTTCCTTGCTCTAACCTCTCAGGACTGAGCGCCGAGAGATGCAGCAACTGGTACAATTTTTAAAGACTTTGGTATGACCCGACACGGATTTGATCCCAGGTCTTCCAACTTCGAGGCGGACGTTCTAACCATTAGGGCACCGAAGCGACCATAGAATTTCCCAGGCGTTGGTAATATTAACCTATCCATGTGCTGTCTGGAAGTAACGGTCGAAGCATTTCTCTTTCACAGAATCTTTTATCTAAACTAAATGGCCTACAACTATAGGTAAAATTTTCATAGATTTGAAAGACATCAAAGAGTTTAATTTGGGTTACAAATTTAGATCGAAGGTCGAAATCGCTTTGTGACACGTTCCCAAGGCTTTAAATGTGACTGACTCTGCTAGTAACACCGGTTCCTCAGTGAAGAGAAACCCCTCACATTCCGAGCAACTGTGAACTTCCAGAGACGTCGCCAAAAACAGGTAGAAAAGTTTGACAGTTTGTCTCTCACCTGAGATTGCTCGTGAAAGACTCTGGCCATAATGATTCTGAGAGTATGTCACCTGACGCCATTGTTACTGGCACATGTAATACTGCTGTGGATGAGAGATGTCTGGAAATAGGTGATGGCTTGACGCTTGACCTTGCTGTTAACATAGGCCAGAGCTATTAAACCTCCCAAGACAGTCTCAAAATGATGGCTTTTGATGTAGATCCAAGTGTTAATGCTGTGTCTAGTATAGCGAGTGACCAACACAGGTCTAAAAAGGTTGCCAGAAGAAACAGGGTGATGACAGAGAGGGAAACAGACAAACCCTATGAAAATGTGCTCCACCTGTGGCTATGAAAGAAAGTGTCCTGCTAGAGGAAACAGATGTAGTTTTTGTAATGAAAGGAACCATTTCAGAAAAGTTCCAAGTTTTTCAGAAAAAAAAAATTTGCAAAAAAACACTCACGAATGTCGTGCAAGAGGTTAGTTCTTTAGGTGAAGATTTCACTCACTTAATAAAGATTGTGTCTGACAGTATTATTACAGACTGGACAGAAAAAATACACGCTGGCTCACAAACACTGACGAAGGCAGATAGATACAGCTGTTGCCCAATCACTCATACAATACAGCTTGTTCAAGTCCATGATCATTCAACAATCTGTTCTACCAGCAGACAGGAAGTTTCAGTCGCATACACGCCACCCATAAAAGTAGAAGGGCGTGTCACACTTCCCACATGCTACAAAGATAAGAGTGTAGAAGTTCAGTACTACGGAGTACATATAAACCGGCAACCGTTGTTGTTTGGACAGGCTAGTAGTGACTTAGGCCTAATTGAGCGTGTACATAATATCACAGATGAAATAGACAGGTATCCAAAGCTGAAACTAACCCCAGCTACTCTACCTGGAACTTATTCCCTCAAAACTGACCCTTCTTTCCACCCGGTAGTATATGGTCCCAGGTGTCAGCCTAAAGCACTGACTGGTAAGATAATTGAAAAGATGAAGGAGTTCAGGTCATAGAAGAGATAGTTTCATCATTTCCAAACGCAAATGTTTTCTCTGTATTAGACTCCAAATCTGGCTTCTTACAAATCAAGATGGACTATGAGCCTAGTTTGCTGACAACATTTAATAGCCTCATATGTAGATATATGTGGCTCTGACTCCCGTTTGGTATTAAGTCGGCGCCAGAACGCTTCTAGTGAATTATGGACAACAGCTTGAAGGTATCTCGGATGAAAGAGCACTGATGGAGCATCCTCTTTGGAGGGGTGGACGATGAAGATCATGACAGAATCTTCAAAGTCGTTGTAGACTGTGCTACCGAGTACAATCTGGGTATTAAGTTTGATAAACATCAAGTGAAGCTACCTGCTGTGAGCTATGCTGTTCACTTTGTTACCAAACAGGGCCTCAAACCCTCAAAAGCGCGTGCCTTGCGAGAAATGCCTGTGTCAAAGTCAAAAGAAAAATCCGCCGATTTCTTGGAATGGTACAATATCTCAGCAAGTTCATTCCAAATCTCAGTGAAGTTGACGCTCCACTGTAGTAATTAAGATGAATGTTAACGTCTACTGGAGTGGTGCATATCAAACCAGCCTTTACAAGTTGAAAGATTTGTGCAGCAGTCCACCAGTTTAGTCCAAGCATAACACAAATAAAAAGGTAACAATGCAGCGTGATGCCAGTAGCTACGCCGTAGGTGGAATTTTGCTCCAAGATGGCCGCCCCATCGTATACACATCTCGTGCACAGACAGACAAAGACAAAAGATATGCGCAGATAGAAAAAAGACTCTCGCTATTGAGCACTCATGCAAGAAGTTCCATCATTACATCTTTGGAAAGCCAGTAATAGTGGATAGTGATCACAAGCTTTTGCAGGCGATCTTCTCTAAACGGCTTCGGTCTGCCTCATGACTTCAGACTGTAGCCAATGATGCTGCGTCTCCAGCCGTACCATTTAACTGCCCACTGTTAGCCCAGTGAATGAACTAAATTATACGATCTTGAAAGGTTGGCCAGACACTAGACCAAAAATCCCGCAGTCTATGCGACAGTATTGGGACATTAGGGACGAGTTGTCTGTCTTTGATGGCATGGTGTTTAAGGGTCTTAGAACGGTGGTACTCCCAAACATTAATAACTAACAATGGTCTCCAATTTTTAATACAGACGTTTGTGTTGAGCACGGTAACGCACTGCCGCTGACTACTTCATGTGTACAATGTACACATCCGTATTATCTAACAACCCCGCTAGAAAGTTGTGGACTTTCCCCAGCACAGATTACCACGCCCCATAGGCCGAGAAAAGGAATGTTGTATCCTGTGTCATACAACCTCTCTGAAGTCAAACGCTGCTTAAACAGTGGCAAGGAGAAACACCAAGAATATTACAACAAAGACTGTATTGACGACCTTACAGTATTATTACCAGGTGACCCCATGCGCAAGTCGTCTCTACCAGGTTCTAAACGGTGGCTGTGTGCTTCTGTTCTTCATCTCCATAGCAATCCTCGTTCGCATGTTATGGTGAGACGTGGTAAGAAATACCGCAGAAACAGACTTCATCTTCACTTGTCGACATACACGGCCCATCGCCATGAGCCTTGAGAACAAATCCCCAAAGAGCCGTCATAACACACTGTACTTGCCAGGTGTGATTACCCTTTAATTCAGCAAGCACCATGCATCTCAGCCTCCGCCGATGTCATCCTTAAAACATCCCAGTACAACAGGCAGTGATAGTCCAGGACGTAAAATCACTATTAAAACTCAGTTCTGTACCGCACTAGTTGTGATTACCAGAGCTTGTCGTGTCAGATGACTACACAAACGTAAGGACATGTCAGACTGAGAGCTATAATATAACGTAAACACAGTTCTAGTTCTTGAGAGTCTAATACTGCCATCAGAGGATCGTTTCCTTGGTGCAGAGATTATTTTCTGTTGAAGTATTATATTTTGTTTTTCCTCAAGAGACACTGCCACGAGACTTTATTTCGTGGAACGTAGCTCACCATTAATAGTTTATTACTACACATTGTTCTTTGTTAAAACATGGAGCTGTAATATATACCGGTACACTTCATGTCAATCACGACATTCATGGCACTGTTAACATTGCTTTACGGTAGTAAATGCACAGCTCAAGCGGCGAGATGGTCAACAGACTTCGTCGTGTTTGTCTTTGTTTAGATCGTCCAATTATCACGTTATCCATACATACACACATTTGCGTGTATTTACATACCTCTACAAGCACACATAAGCATACACCCTTATAGTATTTATCTATGTATATATATATATATATATATATATATATATATATATATATATATATATATATATATATATATATATATATATATATATATATATATATATATATATATATATAAATTGGCATAAATATTCTGTGATGGTAGTTTAAAGATTTGGTTAGACTCACCATAGAGAAGTACAAAAGCAATGATCTCTCCTATATGTCCTGACTGTCTAATATTGTTGTGTAATATATCACGTTGTTCCTTATATAAATAACAGCAAATTATATAGTGTTCTGTCGATTCTAACATGTCCGCACTTACAGTCCGGTCTGTCCGTCAAGTGGGTGTTAAACAGGTCCTCATTTAAACTACTACATCCGCTTCTAAATCTAGGTGACAAAATATTGCATGATCTGCTTCTCACTAAGTACCAGCATGGTATTTTCGATAAACTGAAGATGTTATTTAGTTTTGCCTTAAATTCTTCAGTCGATGACAGCGCCTTGATACACTCAGGTCAGGTATTCTGCTCAAAATTGGTAGCAGGTAAGAACGTTATTTTGAAATTTACTGTTCTATAACACATCGGGGCTGGTTGATTTGGTGCTCTTACAGAATCCGGGTTTCGGAATGCTGTTCTGGGTGTAATATGATTTGATGATCTTACAAAATACGGGTTTCGGGCTGCTGTTCTGGGTGGAATATGATCTGATGATCTCACAGAATACGGGTTTCGGACTGCTGGTCTGGGGAACACGATCTGATTAAGTGTAAATTTCTTGGCTGTGAATAACACGATGAAGGTACACCAAACGGATGGATGCATCCTTGCTTATAAAGAGGAAGTAGTCCAGATTCTTTGTGTAGCAAACTGGTAGAAGTACAAATAGTTAAACCAGTAATTATTCAAAAGGATTCATTTTGGAGTCTGTTTATCTTATGTTCGTTGAAGTTTTCCCAGACGACATTTGCGTATTCGAGGCATGGTCTTATAAAACTAGTGTACATAATCGTCAAAGATTTCCTGTTTACTATGTATTTTAATCCTCCAAGAGGAGATGATTTTTATAGGCTGTATGAATGAACTCGTCGGTGTGGTTGTTCCCAGGTAACCAAGGCATAAAAAGTAACTCCATCGGCGCCCGATAGCACAGTTGTTAGAGCGTCCGCTTTGGGAGCGCCAGACTCATGGTCAGTTCTGGGTCGAGTCACTAAGAAGTCGTGAAGACTTTAAAGGAGGAAGTTGTACTTCCTCACATAGTGTTCAGCATCATGAAGGCCACCGTCAACCCCAAAACTTTTTATCTTTGCTAAGAATCCTTCATACCAGACTCTGTCGAAACTTTTGAAATGTCAAAAAATATAAAGAATGTATCCCTACCTTCGCCAAGTGCTTTCGCTCCGACGAAATACATATATAGAAGTTCTGTACATTTATCTGGAATCAAACCACATTGTTTCTTAGTTACAGAAGCCTTTAGAAATCGTATAATTTGACAAAAATAACTCCTTCAAATATTTTGCTCGCGACAACATAAAGAGATATGGGTCTGTAATTATCTTTAGCTTACCTAATTAAACTAGTAACGTATTTTCGTTGCTATCAGTATGCAGTATAAACGACTTCTAAATTAGTTTTTCTGCCATGTCTGAATAGCTTTTCACGAATCCTCATCCTGGGTGGTACTCCAGGGTTTGTCACGGGAGTTAATAACAACCATCTTGTTGGGAAATGAATTTTTCGCAGAGTCAATGATATATTTTGTAATAGTAGAGCACCATTCATCCGCATCAAATGCTTCATTTTGTCTGGTCCAGTCACATGTTCCTAACAACATCCTGTACTTTCCCCAGTTTGCTTCCAGGTTGCTCCATATCAGTCGTTTATATTTTGTCTTTTTCTGGTAAAATAAACTAAAATTAGCATAAACCTGGTAGTGATCGCTGGAAAAGTTTGAACAGAGACTATAATAGGAAACTAGCAAGTGACTATTCCATATTATTGGGTCTAAAAGACTATATTTTGTTTACTATTTTGATCGTAGACAGTTAGTGCTATTTGTAATTACTTGCCATATGGTAACCGGCGAATTTGAGGAATGAGATATATACCTCCTAATACAGTATCAGTATTTCCGTCAATTTGTAACCATACAATGTCTACATGTAACGAGACACGTTTATGCATATCCCGCCCAATGCTTAACTTCAGCCATTACGGAGAGATGGGGGAAATAACATGGAAGGAGAATTTCGCTATCTGTCAAAAGGCTCCCTCTGATAGTAATTAAGTCAAAATAAGCGAGATTAGCGTATATGCATGTATTATCAATTTCATGTTTGAGTCCACATAGATTGATATGTACCATATAGAGCTGTTTGTTGGCAGCCGTGGTGCGACCCGGGCTGATCACAACATCACTTGATAAGGTTAACGTTTATGACGAGTAGAAAGAGAAGTTCGCAAAGTTAGGCCTTAAAAAGGAACGATAGCTTAAGGCAAAAGTGAATGGCATATATGTTGTTGAAACACATTTTAAGAGGATATCTATGATAACAAATTCTATATTTGGACTGTGAAATCTGATTTTTATAGCCGTGATTTTTACAGACGGCTACACGGTAACTCTAGAGATCATTACTCATGGTCTAGACATAGTGAGTGAATGTGTTAAAGTGGATTATCACGTGACTAACTTTTCTCCTCGCTGTTTGAGCCCTAAGATCATTATATACAAGACAGATACCAGATGTAGTTAACAATCCAAGGTTATGAAAAACACATACATGTACAGTACCTTGAAGGTAAACTAACTATTTGAGAAACGATAACGACTAAGGAATCCACTCACAACTACACATGTATAATACTCACCTGGCCCAGAAGGGGTTGGTCTGAATGTCACATCTTGAAAGAAAGAAAACAGACAAAAACAAGTTGTTTGTTGGATTTGAGCTACAGCGCAGATACATCTGGTCCAATTCCCGCTTCCATTAGCTACTATAATCATAGAGGTTAGCTAACGACTAAAAAGTGTTTATTTTGAAGACATCTGACTGGTGACAATTTTCTGATACATTTTTATTCCAGAGAGATTTACAGATCCCATTAGAAATTTCTTGCATAAGAATCAGATAAACACTTTTGTTATTTTCTGTTTTAATTCTACAGTTAATATGTGCAATGAATCACATAACATGTCAAGAGCCTTAAGAATGAAGGATAAGAATGTAAAAGACTCTTCAAATGGAAATAAACTGAAAGGAAGCATTAATTATTTTTATTATAATGACTTTCCATCAATCGTTTTCTTTATTTAATATAGATACAACTGAACTATTTACTGGGGAGACAATAGGGAGATACGAGGAAATCTACCCACAAATGCACTAATACTCACCGGCCCTGGGGGTGACCATTGCAGGTACAGAGATCAAACCTCGAAAAGAAAAGAACAATAATCGAGAATAATTCATTTTCACCTACATCATAGATATATATGTAGTGTTGTCCCCCTCCGTGATACTCTACATGTGTTTTCCCTGGGATCATACTGGCTGGAGTACTTTGCCCTATTTATTTAGAGATCATGAGCACTATTATAATAATAAACATATCTTGTTTCTTTCCTTAAATCGCCACCTTTGGTTTACTTTTGTACACATTTCCTTTCATTGACAGACGAGTAATATTAATTTTATTGTTCTTCCAGGCATGTCTGAAGAGCTAACCAACAATTACTAACTCAACAGGCTCAGTATTCATGTACATTTGGGTCCGGCAATCATTCTTGCTTTTGCTTTGTTCATAACCAGCCACACACACGGAGTGTTCGAGGCTTTGGTAATAAAAAGCTGTCGCCAGTACTTATAGCGCTGTTAAGGCAGTATTATATGTTCATTTAAGATATTTACCTTCCATGAATATGTGTAGTTTTGTTTTTCTATTGGGGGAAGGGAAGGGATCTGTGAATCACAGATCGGGAGAGTCTTTGCCAGTCAGTTGCATGTTGCCACAGTTTATATCAGACTTAAAGCTCTTGCTGGCTTCATCTTTTGTACGTAGAAATTTCTGTGTCAGAAAGCTGCGTGGGTTTCACCAGAGCTTTGCCCCATTTCAACTGACCGTAGTGCTGGACGCCATCCTATAAAGTGAAATGTTCTTGAGGACGAACAATGAACGTATCCGTACGGTAATGCACGGCCACTGACCACTTCCGGTATATAATACACGTATCCGTACGGTAATGCACGGCCGCTTATTACTTGCTGTATGCAATGTGCTTATCCGTACGGTAATACACGACCGCCGACTACATCCTGTATAGAATATAAGTATATATCCGTACGGTACTGCACGGCCACTGACTACTTCATGTACACAATCTAGGTATCCGTACGGTAATACACGACCGCTGACTACTTCCTGTGTAGAATATAAGTATATATCCGTACGGTAATGCACGGCCACTGTCCATTTCCTGCATACTTTGTACGTATTGTACAATAATACACAGCCGGTGACTATTTTCTGTATACAATGTAGGTACCCATACGGTAATGCACGACCGCTGAGTACTTTATGTATACTATCTAGGTATCCGTACTGTAATGCACGGCCGCTGACTACTTCTTGTACACAATCTAGATATCCGTATGGTAATACACGACCGCTGACTACTTCCTGCATGGAATATACGTATATATCCGCACGGCAATGCACGGCCGCTGACTACTAGCTGTATACAACGTGCGTATCCGTACGGTAGCGCACAGACGCCGACTACTTCCTGTATACAATTCATGTATCCGTACGGTAATGCACGACCCCTGACTACTTCCTTCATAGAATATACGTATATAGACGTACAGCTGATTACTTCCTGTCTACTATGTATGTATATGTCCGGTAATGCGCAGCGGCTGACTACTTCATGTTTACAATGTACTTGTCCGTATGGTGATACACGTCCGCTGACTACTTTCTATATACAGTGTATGTATCCGTATGGTAATACACGACAGCTGTCTACTTTCTATATACAGTGTACGTATCCGTATGGTAATGCATAGCCGCTGACTACTTCCTGTATAGAAAATAGGTATAGATCCGTACGGTAATGCATGGTCCCTGACCATTTCCTGTAAACAATGCATTTATCCGTACGGTAATGCACAGCCGCTGACTACTTCCTGTATAAAATGTACGTATCCGTATGGTAATGCAGGCCCGCTGAATGCATTCTACTTCCTTTATACAATGCACTTGTCCGTATGGTAACACACCGCCGCTGACTACTTCATGTGTACAATGCGTACGTGGGAAGGTCTGCCAGCAACCTGCTGGTGGTCGTGGATTACCCCCGGGCTCTGCCCGGTTTCCTCCCACCATAATGCTGGCCGCCGTCGTATAAGTGAAATATTCTTGAGTACGGCGTAAAACACCAATCAAATAAATAAACAAATAGTGTACAATGTACGTATCCGTATTATCTAACAACCCCACTAGAAAGTTGTGGACTTTTCTGGGCACAGATTCCCATGCCCCATAGGCCGAGAAACAAATTGCCAAGCGAAAAAGAATTTTTGTATCCTGTGTCATACGACCTCTCTGAAGTCAAACGCTGCTTTAAACAGGGGCAAGGAGAAACACCAAGAATATTACAACACAGACTGTATTGACGACCTTACAGTATTATTACCAGGTGACCCCATGCGCAAGTCGCCTCTACCAGGTTCTAAACGGTGGTTGTGTGCTACCGTGTGAGAAGACCACTTAAACGTTTGGACATGTCAGAGGGAGAACTATGACATAACGTAAACACAGTTCTAGTTTTTGAGAGTCTACTACTGCTATCACAGGATAGTTTTGAGCTGGTCAACAGACTTCGTCGTGTTTGTCTTTATCTAGATCGTCCAATTGTCACGTTACCCATACATAAACACATCTGCTTGTATTTATATACCACTACAAGCACACATAAACATACACCCTTGTAGTATTTATCTATGTATATATATATATATACTATTTACATACCTGAATACATAAAGAATTACATGAACTGTTTAGTGTCACTGATAAATTGGCATAGATAGTCTGTGATGGTAGTTTAAAGATTTGGTTAGACTCCCATCACCCTAGAGAAGTACAAAAGCAATGATCTCTCCTATATGTCCTGACTGTCTAATACTGTTTTGTATTATATCACGTTGTTCTTTATAGAAATAACAGCAAATTATATAGTGTTCTGTCGATTCTAACATGTCCGCACTTACAGTGCGCTCTGTCCGTCAAGTGGGTGTTAAACAGGTCTTCATTTAAACTACTACATCCGCTTCTAAGTCTAGCTGACAAAATATTGCATGATCTGCTTCTTACTAATAACCCGCAAGGTATTTTCGATAAACTTGACATATTGAGCTTTGCCTTAAATTCTTCAGTCGATGACAGCGCTTTGATACATTCGGGTCACGTATTCTGGTGATTAATCCAAGCAGGTAAAAACGGTTTTTTTGGAATGTTCTGTTCTACAATACAATGGGGTTAGTTGATTTGGTGCTCTTACAGAACACCGTTTTCGGGCTACTGTTCTGGGTGGAATATGATCTGATGATCTTACAGAATACGGGTTTCGGACTACTGTTCAGGTTGGAATATGATCTGCTGATGTAACAGAACACGGCTTTTGGGCTATTGTTCTGGGCGGAATATGATCTGATGATCTTACAGAATACGGGTTTCGGGCTGCTGTTCTGGGTGTTATACGATCTGATGATCTTACAGAATACGGGTTTTGGGCTGCTGGTCTGGGTGTAATATGATCTGATTATCTTACAGAATACGGGTTTCGGGCTGCTGGTCTGGGTGTAATACGATCTGATGATCTTACAGAATACGGGTTTTGGGCTGCTGGTCTGGGTGGAATATGATCTGATTATCTTACAGAATACGGGTTTCGGGCTGCTGGTCTGGGTGTAATATGATCTGATGATCTTACAGAATACGGGTTTCAGCCTACTGTTCTGGGAGGAATATGATCTGATGATATTACAGAATACGGGTTTTGGGCAGCTGTTCTGGGTGTAATATGATCTGATGATCTTACAGAATACGGGTTTTGGGCAGCTGGTCTGGGTGTAATATGATCTGATGACCTTACAGAATACGGGTTTCGGGCTGCTGGTCTGGGTGTAATATGATCTGATGATCTTACAGAATACGGGTTTCAGGCAGCTGTTCTGGGTGTAATATGATCTGATGATCTTACAGAATACGGGTTTTGGGCTGCTGGTCTGGGTGTAATATGATCTGATGATCTTACAGAACACGGGTTTCCGGCTGCTGTCCTGGATACACCAAACGACGGACGTCTTCGCTTATAAAGAGGAAGCAGTCCAGATTCTTCGTGTAGCAATTTGGTAGAAGTACTGACAGTTAAACCAATAATTATTCGTATGCATTTATTTTAATTTTCTTTCCAGTTTATCTGTTGATGTAGTGTTCTGTGAGGTTGTCCTAGACTACATGTGCGAATCCGAGGCAAGATCTTAAAAACATAATAGTCAAAGATTTCCTGTTTATTATGTATTTTAATCGTCTAAGAGGAAATAATTTTTATTCGCTATATGAATGAAGTTGTCAGTATGGTTGTAACCTGGGGTATTAAAAATAATTTCAAGATGTTTACCCACCGGTCCAGATAGCACAGCGTCCAGGTCATTATGAAGTCTTTTAAGACTTTAAACTAGGAAATTGTAGTTTCCTCGCTTGGCGTTCAGCATTAAGCGGATAATGCAACAAATGGTTGACCCGTATCAGTAGAATGGTTGGGGTCGGGTGGCTTACTTGCTTTCGGTAAGTCGTCTCAGTGATGCAGCACAAGATAAAGAGAGTTGAAAATCCGTCCTGTAACAAGGAGGCACATTACGCGCACCCTAAGGATTCCTTCATCGTCATATGACTGAAAAATTGTTAAGTACGACGTTAAAACCCCAAGCATTCAAGCACCCCAACATGTTTATGTGTTAGACATGACCGGATAGTTACACTTTAAAAAGTCAACTGAGGACATGAAGTGTCCTGCGTCACTTTTTAACCCAAAAGTGGTCTGCGTCTTTTGGGTTAAAATTTACCAACCATGTGGATGACCAGGATTCATTCAACCTATGTATTATGACCACAATTTGAAGACATCTCATAGAGACCACATATGAGGTAATCTCATCTGAAAAGAGCGTAATGTTATTTACGATACTGGAAGATAAGTCATTTATAAATAATATAAATAATAAGGTCTAAGAACAGAACCTTGTGGTACCCCAGCATTTGCCGTCTCAGATTCACGATCGCCTACAACTCATCTCTGTCTTCTATCAGCTAAATAACTTTTGAACAATTCAAGAACGCCACCGTCAATCCCAAACGTTATATTTTTGTTAACAATCCTTAATACAAGACTCTGTCGAAACTTTTGAAATGTTAAAAAACATAAAGAATGTATCCCTACCTTCGCCAAGTGCTTTCGCTCTAACGAAATACATATACAGAAGTTCTGTACATTTATCTGGAATCAAACCACATTGTTTCTTAGATACAGAAGTCTTTAGAAATCGTATAATTTGACAAAAATAACTCCTTCAAATATTTTGCTCGGACAACATAAAGAGATATGGGTCTGTAATTAACTTTAGCTTACCTAATTAAACTAGTAACGTATTTTCGTTGCTTTCATTATGCAGTATAAACGACTTCTAAATTAGTTTTTCTGCCATGTCTGAATAGCTTTTCACGAATCCTCATCCTGGGTGGTACTCCAGGGTTTGTCACGGGAGTTAATAACAACCATCTTGTTGAGAAATGAATTTTTCGCAGAGTCAGTGGTATATTTTGTAATTGTAGAGCACCATTCATCCACATCAAATGCTTCATTTTGTCTGGTCCAGTCACATGTTCCTAACAACATCCTGTACTTTTCCCAGTTTGCTTCCAGGTAATTCCACATCTGTCGTTTATATTTTGTCTTTTTCTGGTAAAATGATCTAAAATTAGCATAATCCTGGTAGTGATCACTGGAAAAGTTTGTACAGACACTATAATCGCAACTAGCAATATAACTAGCAACTAGCAACTGACTATTGCATATTATTGGGTCTAAAAAACTTTTTGATGCTGGACGATTGGGGAGTGATAGTAATTATATCATCCAAAAATTTGTATATATAATAGCTTGTCTTTGAGATAGTGATTTGTTGGCTTTAAAAGGTCCTTGTTCAGATCTCTCATAATAACTATATTTGTTTACTATTTTGATCGTAGACAGTTTCAGTGCTATTTGTAATTACTTGCCATATGGTAACCGGCCAATTTGGGGAATGAGATGTATACCTCCTAATACAGTATCAATATTTCCGACAATTTGTAACCATACAATGTCTACATGTAACGAGACACGTTTATACATATCCCGCCCAATGCTTAACTTCAGCCATTACGGAAAGATGGGGAAATAACATGGAAGGATAATTTCGCTGTCTTTAACTTGATAGGTCAAAAGGCTCCCCCTGATAACAATTAAGTCAAAATAAGCAAGATTAACGTATATGTTATCAATTTCATGTTTAAGTCCACATGGATTGATATGTACCATGTAGAGCTATTTGTTGGCAGCCGTGGTGCGACCCGGGCTGATCACAACATCACTTGATAAGGTTAACGTTTATGACGAGTAGAAAGAGAAGTTCGCAAAGTTAGGCCTATAACAGGAACGATTGCTTCAGGCAAAAGTGAATGGCATTACATGTTGTTGAAACACATTTTAAGAGGATATCTATGATTGCAAAGTTTAAGTTTGAACCCTGAAATCTGAGTTTTATAGCCGTGTGACCAAACACACTCGTGGCTACGTGGTAACCATTCGTTACGAGCTTCAGGCACGGAGTAATATAGTTAGTAAAATACAGGAGTTAATATTTGGTTTTATGAGTAAAGGAAACCCTGGGGTAAAGCTACAAACTGGCAAGTTATTGTCAAACTTTCCCTCATGAATGAATGGATATGCACGGCATATTGGTGGAAAGGCAAGTGGTCTTACAGGAACTTTTCAAGGCCGGGTACGAACCGCTACCTGGGATGGACTAGAGATCCAAAGACAGGAGTCTCTAACCCCTGGAGCATTGCGCTCTCCCATTAGGAATATACATATAGGAAACGTGTTTTAAAACATCCAGCTTACCAACAAGACTAAAAGTTTGTGATCAGATCTCACATGCTTACAACTTTTGTATGCTTATCTGTAGAATACCTGTAGATTTTACCTTCAACACAGATGGACATTTCATCACTGACTGTATCAACTGAGCTCCCAGAACTGATTTCACAGGTGATTCTCAGCTCACGGTCCGTGTTCTGAGGGTAATACGTCAGAGTGGAGCGTCCGAGAACCGTACAGGCATTTGGAGCCGGAGGATCATACACCAAGTCTGTTTTGTTCATAGTAATCATCTCTTTCTGTAGGTCATTCACATTCTGCTTGTACCAGATAGCTTTGTTCTGGGACTGTGGCGTTGCCAGCTGTCCAGCACAGGTCAGCTCTAAGGGTTGTCCCATCTTGGCGTATTTGGGTTGAACTCCAGACTTATCATCAAAGCTCTGACACATTGCACAGTCAGGATCGATGAATATACTGCAGTCCTGAGCACCTGTAACCTGTATACTCTGTGTCACACCTGCACAAAGAGGCAACATTACAGTCATAGCAACCTGTGTCACTCCTGTACAAAGACACAATGTTACAGTGACAACTACCTGTGCCACACGTGTAGAAAGAGACAATGGCACATGGTCAAAATCGATTAACCCATATATATTAAGTTTAAACCCTCTCTAACCTGTAGGTAGACAAGGCCACATGCAGATCCATAGTGGGGGATGTACATGTACTTTTTTATTCCTTTTTCTCTTCCTTTTTTCCCACTCTTATTATTTCTATCAACAATAAAATTTTTGAAGCACCTGCAGAGCCAATCTCCCCAAAAGTCTGGCATGTAAAAATGCTCTTTCACAAGCACATATATAAAGGCCTTAAAATTATTCTTTTAATACCAAAACCAAAGTTTTCCTGATGAGATATTGATCAAACTTGTCAAAAAATGCTTAGATGGCACTATAAGGTGGACGAATCAAGTAAAATGTGTCACTTGAAAAATGATTCACTTCAGGTGAATAACAGTATGGTACTTCAAAAGTGAAGTAGCTTATTGTACATCTATATCCCACTCTGTCCCTCAAGGTAGGACTAAAGTTGACTGTGAGGAAAACTCTACAGTAAAATGAAACCTTTAGTTCGTGAAATTATTCTCAATTACAGCCATCACCTATTGTGTCACCAGTAAGCCACAACTGCTACATAAAACTTTCACAATTTGCAATGATGAATCCTAATACTCGCAACAACACAACATATTTCTGTGGAAAAGAATTACCTGACTACATGAATAATCAGAGAGTATGCACAATATAACTTCTCACTTCACTTACATACTTACGATGGATGGAATGTGATAAGGAGCTTGGCCATGAAAACAATATGGAGACCAATTTCATAACAGCTTCAAATCCCCCTATAGGATCTTACCGCAAACTTACACAAAGGCCTGTCATAGTCATTCAATGACCAATGCTAAAATCACAGCAGCTCTTATCTACACGTAGCTCCAATCTGGTCTTTTAGCACATACTACAGGCACATGTATATGTCATATGTAAAGAGAGATCAGATTGGACGGCTCCCATGATAAATAGATAGGAGGATGATCTAACATTTACATGCTGCATTGATTTAATTATTTATTTGATTGGCATTTTACGCCATAACTAAGAATATCTTATCAGGGCAAAACCCACAGAATATGGGGAAAGGGTCAGTGGGCTTACAATGGGGAAAATTTTAATGCGAAACCAAATATTTTGAAAAAAAAATGCCCAGCTTGTAAGATCACTTCAGCATTATGGAAGGAGGAACCCACAGCCATCCACAGGTTGCTGGCAGACTTCCCCACATACAACCAAAGAGGAAGCCAGCATGAGCTGAACTACCCACTGGTGGGAGGCTTCTGGGTCTTCATGCTGCAGTGAGATCATAGTTGGGCCAAAGTTTTCATGAAGATAGAACGACTAGACAAACTTTCTCAAGTTCAGTACTCAGTTGTCATTTGAAAAAAAAAAAGATATAGAACATGAACATCTGTTCATAGTATGGAGCAACTACTGTATATACATAGCATCTAACCTTACCATGTATTGATACATTCTGGACATTTGAAGACTGAGCAGCCCCACTGGTACTTGATGTCATGGTACACCTGAATGAGGCCGGATCGCTACACCTGACTGAATGTATCCTCAGCTCAAAAAACCCGGATGTTTTACCAGCATCAAATGACGTGGTAGCATTAGCCCGCTGCTGAATATCACCGATAGTAGTTCCCCATGTAGGCAGGTATGGATCTCCTGGATCAAGGTTTACATTATATGTAAGGAGGTTGTCATATCCCCCAGCATCATTGGCCTTCTCCACACCTAGTATAAACAGCTTAATTCCTTGTGAAAGTGACTGTTCTCTACAGGTGATCGTCAGAGTGCTTCCCTCATTCAGGCTGGTCGGGGACACGGATATTTCTACTCCTGACACTGCAACATAACAATGTTAGCATTATTATCCAATATTATAAATGATAAGAAATCCAGCATTAGCAAAACAGAAACAATTAAGTGGAAAAGTGAGCAAAGCACACTACATGACACACACACTGCAGCTTCCACCTTTTCTCATGTTTGCAAGGTGAGTGAGTGAGTGAGTGAGTGAGTGAGTGAGTGAGTGAGTGAGTGTTTAGGGTTTGACGTCGTACTTGACAATTTTTTCATATGATGACAAAGGAGTCCTTAGTTCATTGAATGCATTTAATATGCCTCATTGTGCAGGACAGATTTCCACCACTCTTTTATGTGGTGTTGCTTCACTGAGACGCCTTACCAAAGGCAAGTAAGTCGCTCCAAGCAAGCCATTATACGCTGAATACAAAGCAACGAAGCTACATCTCCCTCTTTGAAGATCTAAAGTGTGACCCCACCCAGGAGTGGACTGACCCTGGATCTACTGCCCCTGAACCGGCACGTTCACAAGGTGTTTATTAAAGCTATTCAGAAGGCATTATGTAAAGCCATGAAACTGACCAATCCAACTAATATTGTTTCCAAAATCAAATTAGAAATGTGCACAAATCACAGTGAAAGTTGCCCTTTCAAATGTGAATAGGTTGAGGAATTTTATTATTAGGGTAACAATCATCCTATATATTAAAATAAATTACACGGGGATAAATTTACACAACATGTACTATCATACTGCGATACATGACTGCACAGAGGAATGAACTATTCCTGCCCAATAGGCCTGTGCTCACTTGCACGAAGCCCA
Organism: Liolophura sinensis; assembly: GCF_032854445.1. NCBI lineage: Eukaryota > Metazoa > Mollusca > Polyplacophora > Chitonida > Chitonidae > Liolophura > Liolophura sinensis. Next base: position 91,541,866 of record NC_088295.1, on the reverse strand, counting down.
CTTAACGTTATGAGCATGTAACTGCCATGGAGCCGTAATATCTACATTGCTGGTTGCCATGGTAGTTACGTGTTCGTAACGTTAAGGCTTTGTACAAGTAGGACCTTGTCTGTGCATACAGGAGGCCGTTCACAGGTTGAATAGTTATGGCTGATCGACCAGCAATTTCTCTTTATGTAGGCATTTCTCTTGCTGTATATGTTGTCTTTTAAACATATATATGCTCAAATGATTCATTGCATCAACTTAATTTATAGCTGTGATTATTTAGACAAAATGTATACATTTTCACAGATATGTTTCATTCTTCCAAGTTTTTCTTTCAGAAATAATGTGGAGGCTAAGCTGGGAACATGGCCAACCGATCTAAGAGCTAACAGGGGGCCTCCGTGGCTCAGTCGGTTAGCGCGCTCGCGCAGCGTAATGACCCAGAAGCCTCTCACCAATGCGGTCGCTGTGAGTTCAAGTCCAGCTCATGCTGGCTTCCTCTCCGGCCGTAAGTGGGAAGGTCTGCCAGCAACCTGCTGATGGTCGTGGGTTCCCCCGGGCTGTGCCCGGTTTCCACCCACCATAATGCTGGCCGCCGTCGTATAAGTGAAATATTCTTGTATACGGCGTAAAACACCAATCAAACAAACAAAAAAAAAGAGCTAACATTTACACATGATCATGTGAAAGAGGGTGTCCAACCATGAGAACATTTTGTTATTAGAAGGGTGTCCAGAAAACATCATTTTCTAATATCTCTCCCAGGTGAAAAGTACTGAAAACGGGGTATACCAATAGTGTTCTTTCACCTGACTAGCTGCCTTACCCTGTGATCATTATATACATCTCCTCAATGCTTCACATACTTTCAGTCACAAGAAACAACTAAAACTTCTCTCCAGCTACATGTATGTGAAAGGGCAGAGTTTTGTGGGGCCTATTGTCAGCAAGTAGGGCCTCACCTATGGGGCTGGGACACTGATTACTCTGCTTCACCACTTTTTTTTTCTATTTTAGCCACCACAAATGACCTAAAAAGTGTACTGGCCATTTCCCACTGGACAGTTGGGCCCTTGCCAACACGTATATTGTGCAGCCCTACCAACTTGTATCATATATGGCCACTCTAGTTTCTATTTCATTGCTAATAGTTCAACCGGTATGATATCGGTATCTAAATCGACATTGACTGAAACTCAAGTGAGCAATTGGCTTTGACATCACTTTTAAAAAAATATTAAACTAAAGAGAGTTGAAACAATTTATAACTTCCACACGTCTGTTTGAAAAGTAGCAATGACGGCTTGTTATAGCGCATGTAGATTTTAGCGTAATCTGTCTTTACCGAACTTTAAACGACTTTCAAAAACATTTCTCTGTCTTACGGTTGAAAGTTTTAATGTTGAACTCTGCATATCATAAAATGGCTTTATACTGGTTACTTTCATCATCTATATCAACTGAAATTGACCTGTTAAGGTCTGGAGAAGGTATAAGATTTAATCTGGACTGTGATAGAATAGAAGAAGTGGTGTGAATTACTTTTGAATTTACTGTATGTAAATGTGGTAATGTACAAAATGCAAATGTGGCTTCGCCTACGACCTAATATATAAACCCTTCCACATCGATTTAATGTAAAACTAGCGTTAGACTACCCTGACTTATGGTGGCTGATAGCGTCCATTTTTGACCGCGCCTTCCGCATTCCGCGAAGGGCGCGGTTTAAAGAAAACTATCTGTAATCTGAGACTTTTCCCCTTTAAAATAAACGTTCGCTCCGACAGACAAAATAGTCATTTTGTTTCTTTGTTTATATTTGTCGTCTGCTTTATTCAGTGTAAACAACAACCTCTATTCACCCATAGATCTACAATGGACCCGTCCAGAAGTCAAACGGTTCTGTCTCGTGATCGGGGTATCTAACGACTTAGATAATGTACACTTGGCACAATGCCAAGCATTGCGTTGTATGTAATAAAAGGGAATCGAAGGGTAATAGAATATTCGATTTATGTACATGTAATTATTTCATGGATATCTTTGCCCCAAATGATTGTTTTCCCCCAAATTTCCCCAATTTTGATATATGTGACTCGGCGATCGGTTGCCTTTTACCCAGTGATCACACAGGTTTCTTGGTCTTCGACAAAATATAAGTCAAATTAGTAAATCAATCCGCCCAGAAACAAACCTATTATACTGACTGAAGTGATACGTTACAGAAACAAACCTGTTTCACTGAAGGGGTCCGTTACAAAAACAACCACGTGTAATGCCAAGTGAAAGAGAATGTTTAATTTGTGGCTGTCAGAATAGTTCGTCATTTAGTTCGCTTGCATAGCTAGGTGTGTTGGAAACACACAAAACAATTGATGAGGACATTTATTGATTTATTTCTTTCTTTAAAAAAATGTATATATACTACTTAAATGGTGTTTTACGCCGTACTGAAGAATACGTCACTCATACGAAAGCGGCCAGCATTATCGTGGGAGGAAACCAAGCGGGGCCTGGGATAAAGCTACGATTATGAGCAGACAGCAGATTATTTGGATTTTATCTGACTATTAGGACGAGCAAATTTGTGATGAAATTTCTGTACTATACCTGTGAGTGTGAGAAACCGAACAACCAAACTCAGCGAGAACAAATTCCAAGGAAACATCTGGAACAAAAAATGTCATTCATGTATATCCGCAGAATGTTGGTTGGATGCTTTGGTGCATAGGGCCTATGTATGGGAAGACAAATGTTGGTGGGGTACTTTTTGGTACATAGGGCCTATGTATGAGAAGACCTGTTGGTGAGATACTTTGGTGCATAGGGCCTATGTAAATGTTGGTGGGACACTATGGTACATAGCATCTATGCATGGGAAGACAAATGTTGCTGGTATACTTTGGTGCATAGGGCCTATGTAAATGTTGCTGGGATACTTTGGTACATAGGACCTGTGTATGAGAAGACAAATGTTGATGGAATACTTTGGTACATAGGGCCTATGTATGGGAAGACCTGTTGGTGGGATACTTTGGTCCATAGGGCCTATGTATGGGAAAACAAATGTTGGTGGGATACTTTTTGGTACATAGGGCCTATGTATGGGAAGACAGATGTTGGTGGGATACTTTGGTGCATAGGGCCTATGTAAATGTTGGTGGAATACTTTGGTACATAGAGCCTATGTATGAGAAGAAAAATGTTGGTGGAATACTTTGGTACATAGGGCCTATGTATGGGAAGACAAATGTTGATGGGGTACTTTGGTGCATAGGGCCTGTGTATGGGAAGACAAATGTTGGTGGAATACTTTGGTACATAGGGCCTACGTATGGGAAGACCTGCTGGTGGGATACTTTGGTCCATAGGGCCTATGTATGGGAAAACAAATGTTGGTGGGATACTTTTTGGTACATAGGGCCTATGTATGGGAAGACAAATGTTGGTGGGATACTTTGGTACATAGAGCCTATGTATGGGAAGACAAATGTTGGTGGGATACTTTTTGGTACATAGGGTCTATGTATGGGAAGACAGATGTTGGTGGGATACTTTGGTACATATGGCCTATGTATGGGAAGACAAATGTTGGTGGGATACTTCTTGGTACATATGGCCTATGTATGGGAAGACAAATGTTGGTGGAATACTTTGGTGCATAGGGCCTATGTATGGGAAGACAAATGTTGGTGGAATACTTTGGTACATATGTGTGGGAAGGCAAACGTTGGTTGGATACTTTGATGCATATCTGTGGCAAGCCGAATGTTGGGATGTCCGAAGACAAAAATAATAAATGTTAAAAAGAAATAAAATAAATACCATGTGTGATTGCTCAAAACGTTTTTATTACACTTTGCTGACACTAGAATGCAGAAGTTCCACTGTGGGCACCATATGCATCCGTGGCTATTGGTTCACAGCTTGACGGGGCGACAACGCAACATGTATCCGTGGCTATTGGTTCACGACTTGACAGAGCGACAACGCGACATGTATCCGTGGTTATTGGCTCACAGCTTGACGGGGCGACAACGCGACATGCATCCTTGGCTATTGGTTCACGACTTGACAGAGCGACAACGCGACATGAATCCGCGGCTATTGGTTCACAGATTGACAGGGCGACAACGCGACATGTAACTGTGGTTCACAGATGGACGGGGCGACAGCGCAACATGTATCCGTGGCTATTGGTTCACAGCTTGACAACGCGACATTTTATCCACCATATTTATCAGTAGATGCAGATATTTGGTTATACAATCATAATGTCAGACTGATTCCCGCCCATTAGTAACGGCCAGTTGACATCGTGATCTAAGACTGTCCAGCCGTTAATAGCTGTCAGCAGACAACGTACTATTAGATTGTTGTCCACCCGCTAGTAGCTGTCGGCAGACATCGTGCTGTTAGACTGCTGTCCACCCGTTACTAGCTGTCAGCAGACAACGTGCTATTAGACTGTTGTCCACCTGCTAGTAGCTGTCGGCAGACATCGTGATGCAAGGCTGATGTCCACCCGCTAGTAGCTGTCAGCAGATATAATGGTGTTAGATTGATGTCCACCCGCTAGTAGCTGTCAGCAGATATAATGGTGTTAGATTGATGCCCACCTGCTAGTAGCGTCTAGCAGACATCGTGGTGTTAGACTGCTATCCACCCGCTATTAGCTGTCAGCAGACATCGTGGTGTTAGACTGCTGTCCACCCGCCACTAACATCCAGCAGATAGCGTGATGTTGGACTGCAGTCTACTTGCTGGTAGCGGGTAGCTCACAGTAGATCATAGGTCTGTGTACACATATTGACTACCATGTGACGCAGCTGTTGCGGCCCATGTATACGCCGGACGTAGGCCTGTCAATGTCTCGGAGTTCATTCGGTCGGTGGTATGGTTCTTCTCTGTATATGTGCAGCACCTACCTTTACAAGGTCACGTCTCCGCACTGCTGGCTTTAAGCGCATCAGTCCTCCGTGGAGACTAAACAAGTCTACAGGTCAAGGCTGATACATCGACCAGATTTATATCTCAGAACCCACTGTCTGTTCACACAAGAATTATACAGTATAAATATCGCCAGGACAGGGATACAATGTTTCACTCAGAACAAACTAGTTATAAACTATGTGCAGGGATGTGTAATCTATGGAAGCCGGTTAAGGCCATCACCGCACCATGGCAGTTAGGTATACGCTAAGAATGTCGACAATGAAGGAGACATTGTGTGTGTCTGTGAGCACGCGTGTGTGTGTGCGTTCGTGCGTGCAGACTTTTCTAGCTCGTCACAACTCACAATCCGCATGGATCCTCGGTATTGGTCAACTTGGTTATAAAAAGTTATAGACTGTGGACTGCGAAACCGTGCCACATTCTCCACGGGTACAACCATGTCCAATTTCGTGGCAGACAGACCAGACGGGAGCGTGTTTGATTCATCTACAGTGGTCGGTATATGTGAGCAAAAAACACGGTGGTCGTATCACCTAGTCGCTATGCTGTAATTCTTGAATAGCACACACCGGGTAAGCCTAATGTATGGATTCGACAACGATTTACAGAGTATGTCAATACATAATCACGGCAGGTCTTATCGGCATGACGTAACCCCGAGACGGTTCCGCGGTCGACAAGATGAACAGTTGGTATAACTTTAATCGAATTTTCTAAATAAAATTTGCTAAGATAAGATAGCATAAATATTGTGCCTACAGAACATTTCGTGTAAAAATAAATTCGTTGGAGATATTCTTTAAGGTGTTTTGATATACATGTGAATCTAATATGTTTTCATGTAAGTTGGGTTTTCTCTCCTTTTGCCAGGCCGGTGCTCACGTAACGGAGAGCCCAACGACATTTAGTGCACAAACTTATTCAGCGCTACAGGTTCCTACGGCCTAAAGTTTCTCACGTATATTACGCAACATAACTTCCACGTTATTAGGCAACATAACCTCCGAGTTATTAAGCAACATAGCTTCCGCTTTACTGTTAAATTTTCAGCAGGGCGTCGAATCAGTATATTAAATAAAAAGTGTATGCTGCAGACGTTTATAAAACAGACCGATTTAGGATTTTGGTATGCGGTCACACACCTTTCACCCGTTCCATGCTGTAACTTACCATTATGAGGAGGGTAACAATGTGACATGTTATTTCTCACTAAAACTGTACCCCCTGTCCCGCACCTCTCCACCCGTGACGGATAAAAAACGTGTTCAAACGTGTTTTATGTCGGTTGATGAATATGGATGGCTGTTAGTGTCACATCAGTATAAAAATTTGGGGACTTTTTTCTACCTAGATGTATTACGTCAGATAAGTTTGTCGTACAGGTAAATATCTTCCAAATCAGTATTTCCATCTTGTTCAACAACTGGAGCTGATCGATTCAGCTTTAATATATTGCTGATAAGCCTTAAGCAATGTTCATCCTACGCTCGTAATATCAGTGGCCTTATTTCTTTGTCACTTGGCGTTCAGCATGAAGGGGATAGTGTAAGGACTGGTTGACAACGTATCAGTGTAATGGCTCGGACGGGGCACCTTACTTGCCTTCGGTAAGGCGTCTCAGTGAAGCAGCACTATATAAAAGAGCGGTGGAAATCCGTCCTCAAACAAGAAGGCACATTACATACACCCTAAGGATTCCTTCGTCGTCATATGACTGAAAAATTGTTGAGTACGACGTTAAACCCCAAGCACTCACTCACTCAAGTGGACTATTTCGTCATTTTATACTCAATAAGCCACTGATAAATATAGCCTCGGAAGGCTGGTCAGGCAAATACGGCGGATGTGGGAAAAGATAGACTTATATGTGTGTCGACTGGAATGGAAAGCCATTGTGCTTTTAGTTTGTTGATCGTCTCAAAGACAAGACAACAACAACTGATCAACCAGTTGGTTCGAAATTTTCAAGACTTATTCTGTTGTTATAATATTCTTACCAGCCATCAAGTAGATAAACTTTCTGTCAGTGGCTTTCTGTCGGTAAGTGCACTGGGCAATTTAGTCAGGAATATAAATATGGACCCCTGGTAGAGACGGTAAAAACCGTCGGTCAAGTTCCCAGTTGAAATGCACCAGGCAAAATGACGTATATAATAGGTACGAGGTATGCTTATGCTTGCAAATACAAGCATACAGCATCCCTTGGGCAATCGCTAGTTCTACATACCTCTACACCCTCGCTATTAACCTTCTACAAGAAAATGAAATAGAACGGCTCTACCCCGTAGTATTAGCAAATGTGTAGAGGCATGTAGGGTTTGGCGTACGCTATGATATGTTGAAACCGGTGTATGAACATATCATGCAAACAACAACAGGAAGGGAGATAGGACACAAATGTTATGAGTCTCGTGTTTTTCCTTATTACTTGGAAATTTCCCATGTTAGTTACACACAAAACACATTCCTTTAAAAACAGATAAGTCAAATCTAGCGCTATAACATTTGTTTTTATTTATTCTCACAAGCGTGTATCCGCTTAAGCCTTATTTTCAATTGGCCTGTCACACTGATGTTTCCCAGTTGTACAGTACCTCTGGGTCACCAGTTTAATACCTATATGTATCAACCACTTTTAGATATTTGAAAACTGTCTTTGTTAATTAACAATCGCTGTGACTAGTCGAGTCCAAATGTTGTATTACTGGGTGACATGAACGTGTACTAAATAAATCAAATAAATACAAAGGGTACTGCCTTGCGACAGCCACATGCCATTCACAACTGAAACCCAAGGAAACCGCACATTAGCTGGCGTTCACAGGCTGTATATTGGGAATTACAACTATAGCCTCATTATAACGGTACCTTCCATGCTAATTAGCCCTGCTGTCGGAGACTACCTTATACATACCCTGAATGCATACGTAAGTGACATCAGTAAAGGTTTTAGGAGGATAAAATAAGCGACTTGTTGAAAGCGCATATTGCAGTATTTATATATTTTATTTGGATGTGACACCGCCTTCGAGCTTTTGTGCTTACAGGACGAGGGAAACCACTACTCTGACAAACCTACAAACGCATTAGCATCGTGCGTGGAAGATTCATTGAATAACTCAGAAACTCAGATTCCATTCTGGAAACTCAAAAATGCTCTAGTGCATGAATATGAACTCCTCTGTTAGTTTGCCATAGATATCGCTGAATTACCTCTTTCTTAATTCGAAGACCAAAACATGTCAAGCAATATGTTAGAGATTTCCCTGAGATTTATAGAAATAAGAAATAATGCTCAAAAGCGATATTGATATTCTATCAGCTTTACGTGATAAAGAAAGACTGTGACTCTCAATGTATTCTCCTGCGGTAAACTCGTCATGTTAACAAGCAGCCTGTCACATCAGATGGAAATGTTTCTGTGTATTGACGTCATTAGAAACCAAAACCGTTACACTCCAGCTTTACTAATATCTGCAGTTATGATTGTTTTACCTAACGAAATGCAGGTGTCTGATTAAGGATGGAAGAGAGCGTAGTGTACAGGACTTTCCATCCTCATTACATTACAGTACCCTCAGTCTGCATTAGAACCGCATAAAATAAGAGTTGTAAACTGTGAGATTTTTGACGTTGCTTACTCAGGACAAGCGCGTAAAAATATAATAAGCTTTATTAGGCCTCCATATTTATTTATTTCCTGTTGACTACAAGAAGGCGTTTATGGTTATGATAGAAACTGGAGAAAGTGGAGTAAGGCACCATTCCCTTCGCCAAGTGAACGGAAACCTTCTGATCTATTCAAGTTAAATTCGAGATCGCGACCACATTGGTTAATGGACTGACAGTCGCAGCAATCTATCGCTCTGAATGTCTGTGTGAGCCAGCGAAGGTCCCGACGTGATCGTAATCTGTACCTAACGAGCGGTGTATACTTCACACGTTCACTTAGCATCGATAGTTCCATAGTACCGATGTGTAGGCCACAAGAGAACTACCTCCCTCTATACGTACCACTTTACATTACACATCATAGACTTTACGATCCAAGAGTATAACTCCGTCGTCATAACCATTCCACAATACACAGGGTTTTCCTCCTTTGTCCTAGAATAACGAGCATGTCATGAACTCTGACATAAAATTGATTCATGACCTGAGGAGGAGAAGATTGTGCTTGAAGACTTAAATTAATCACGTCGGTGAACATCGAACATCATGACACATCTACTGGTATTTAGTGGAGCAGACACGGATATCAGAGCTAATTAATTCAATAGAAAATCTTGCCGTCCTGTCGGTTTATTTTGGATACTAATTATCTACCTGTTTTATGATCCGAAACGAGGGAATTCACCGTTGTCTTATTGATGAATATATATGCAAAATATCCTCTTTAAAAGTAAACACAGACATACAAGGGTGACAGACAGGAGGAAAAGTAAACACATACAGAAAAAGGTGACAGACAGGAGGAAAAGTTAAACACATACATACAAGGGTATCAGACAGGAGAAAAGCAAACGTACATAAACGTGGGTGTTAGAGAGGAGAAAAAGTAAACACATACATACATGGGTGACAGACAGGAGAAAGTCAACACTTACAAGGGTGACAGACAGGAGAAAAGTAAACACATACAGACGAGGGTAACAGACAGGAGGAAAGTAAACACAAACAAGGATGGCAGACAAAAGGAAAGTAAAAACATACATACATGGGTGGCAGACAGCAGGAAAGTAAACACATACATACAAGGATGACAGACAGCAGAAAAGTAAACACATACATACAAGGATGGCAGACAGCAGGAAAGTAAACACATACATACAAGGATGACAGACAGCAGAAAAGTATACAAATACATACAAGGATAACAGACAACAGGAAAGTAAGAACATACATACATGGATGACATACAGCAGGAAAGTAAATACATACATACAAGGATGACAGACAGCAGGAAAGTAAACAAATACATACAAGGATGACAGACAGCAGGAAAGTATACAAATACATACAAGGATAACAGACAAGAGGAAAGTAAGAACATACATACATGGGTGACAGACAGCCGGAAAGTAAACACATACATACAAGGGTGACAGAGAGGAGGAAAGTAAACACATACAAACCGATGTAGGAAAATGTCACAAAAATTAGATTATTTAACAAGCAAAACTTGCGGAAAATGTTAATATTGTTCTGTTGTATTTATTCCGAAACTTTTCTGTTTGAATTGATGAGAGGGTATATACACCATTTTTATGCACCATGTCAAACTGTTCTGTAGGGGACATAACAGAAGAAAATGATAATTGTGCTCTGTGTGTCGTTACATTCATTATATTGCCCACTGGTACTTTTTTCGGTGCAAGATGGTTCCCGTTTTTATATAAAATCAAATTACAATTTGAATTTGAATTTACATTGAAACTAATTTGAAGTCGCATGTAAAAATTTATTTTATTGCGGGTAGAAATTAATTTGGAGGCCGATAGAAGCTGATTTCATGGCGGAGTAAAATTATTTGGAAAATGACACAAAGTATGCCAAGGAAACGAAAATACGTCCATTCAGATATGAAATTAAAATATCCCCGTTGAAAAAAAAACATTATACTAAAGCATATATATGAAGATATTTGCTCATTCAAGCAAGTTTCAGTTGGAAGGCGGATTTGTGCTCAGTGAAGCAAGTTTTAGTTGGAAGGTGGATTTGTGCTCAGTCAAAGAAGTTTTAGTTGGAAGGTGGATTTGTGCTCAGTCAAGCGAGTTTTAGTTGGAAGGTGGATTTGTGCTCAGTCAAGCAAGTTTTAGTTGGAAGGTGGATTTGTGCTCAGTCAAGCAAGTTTCAGTTGGAAGGTGGGATTTGTTCTCAGTCAAGCAAGTTTCAGTTGGAAGGTGGACACCAGTGAATTTTTAAGATTTGTGTTGGCACCTAATTAATGTTACGAGGTAATTTTGCACCTGCTATTATTGATATTCCTATCCAAGGAGCAGGGGTGGATTTACGCTTCATGATAGTTATGTTCGCACCGAAACAAGGATCAGAGGTGGGTTTGCGCTTGGTGATATTAAATTTATGTGGATACCTAACCAAGGATCAGAGATAAGTTTGCATAAGGTAATATTTACGTAAACACCTTATCCCTAACCAGGGATAAGAAGTGAATTTGCTCTTGGCAATATTCATATGAGCACCTAACCCATGCATTGATCAGCTGTAGGTAATTGTGTAATTAGTGAGTTTATGTGGGATTAGAGGTTGGTTTGTATTTGGACATGTTTATGTGGACATCCATTCAAGGGTTGGAGGTGGATTTGCGCTTGATGCTATTTACGTGGATACTTATCCAAGGATCAGAGCTGGATTTGCGCTTGATGTCATTTACTTGGACGCTTATCCAAGGATCAGAGCTGGGTTTGCGCTTGATGCCATTTACTTGGACACTTATCCAAGGATCAGAGCTGGATTTGCGCTTGATGTCATTTATGTGGACACTTATGCAAGGATCAGAGCTGGATTTGCGCTTGATGCCATTTACGTGGACACTTATCCAAGGATCAGAGCTGGATTTGCGCTTGATGTCATTTATGTGGACACTTATCCAAGGATCAGAGCTGGAATTTGCGCTTGATGTCATTTACGTGGATACTTATCCAAGGATCAGAGCTGATTTGCGCTTGATGCCATTTATGTGGACACTTATCCAAGGATCAGAGCTGGATTTGCGCTTGATGTCATTTACGTGGATACTTATCCAAGGATCAGAGCTGGATTTGCGCTTGATGTCATTTACGTGGACACTTATCCAAGGATCAGAGCTGGATTTGCCGCTTGATGTCATATACGTGGACGCTTATCCAAGGATCAGAGCTGGATTTGCGCTTGATGTCATTTATGTGGACACTTATGCAAGGATCAGAGCTGGATTTGCGCTTGATGCCATTTACGTGGATACTTATCCAAGGATCAGAGCTGGATTTGCGCTTGATGTCATTTATGTGGACACTTATCCAAGGATCAGAGCTGGATTTGCCCTTGATGTCATTTACGTGGATACTTATCCAAGGATCAGAGCTGGATTTGCGCTTGATGCCATTTATGTGGACACTTATCCAAGGATCAGAGCTGGATTTGCGCTTGATGTCATTTACGTGGATACTTATCCAAGGATCAGAGCTGGATTTGCGCTTGATGTCATTTACGTGGACACTTATCCAAGGATCAGAGCTGGGTTTGCGCTTGATGCCAGTTACGTGGACACTTATCCAAGGATCTGAGCTGGATTTGCGCTTGATGTCATTTACGTGGACACTTATGCAAGGATCAGAGCTGGATTTGCGCTTGATGCCATTTACGTGGAAGCTTATCCAAGGATCAGAACTGGATTTGCGCCTGAGGGTATTTATATGAGCATCTAACCATCGATCAGGTGTAGGTGAGCTTGCAATCAGTGATATTTAAGCGGGTGACTAGCCACCAGTCTGAGGTGGGTGTGCACTTAGCGATATTTATATAAGCACCTAACCATCGATCAGGAGGAGGTGAGTTTGCAATTAGTGATGTTTATGTGGGATTAGAGGTGGATTTGCACTTGGTCATGTTTATGTGGGAATCCATCAAAGGATCGGAGCTGGATTTGTGCTTGATGATATTTACTGATCCAAGGTCGGGGGAATTGGCGCTTGATTCCATTTATGTGGACACCTATCCAGGGATTAGAGGAGGATTTGCGCTCGGTGATATTTATCTGAGCACCTAACCATCGATCAGATGTAGGTGATTTTGTAATGAATGATATTTAAGCGGGTGACCAGCCACCAGTCAGAGGTTGGTGTGTGCTCGGTGATATTTATATTAGAACCTAACCATCGATAAGGTGTAGGTGAGTTTGTAGTTAGAGATATTTAAGCCGGTAACTTGACAACAGGGTCCCAAATTCAACTCACGCTGGATTCCAATCCGGCTGTACGTGGTAAGGTCGCTCAACAACCTGCGGGTGGTCCTGGGTTTTTCCCGGGTTCTGCCCGGTCTCCACAAACTATAATGCTGGCCGCCGTTGGATAAGTGAAATATTCTCGAGTAAAATCACTGTACCGTAATATCTCAGATGCAGATCATTGTCTGTACAGTAAGTCACTATGCCGTAGTATCACAGATACCGGGGGTTGCCTGTACAGTATGTCAATGTGCCGTGATATCTTAGATACCGATCACTGCCTGTACAGTATGTGACTTTGCCGTAATATCTCAGATACCGGTCATTGCCTGTACAGTATGTCACTGTGACGTAATATCTCAGATACCGGTCATTGCCTGTACAGTATGTCACTGTGACGTAATATCTCAGATGCTGATCATTGTCTGTACAGTATGTCACTGTGACGTAATATCTCAGATACCGGTCATTGCCTGTACAGTATGTCACTGTGACGTAATATCTCAGATACCGGTCATTGCCTGTACAGTATGTCACTGTGACGTAATATCTCAGATACCGGTCATTGCCTGTACAGTATGTCACTGTGACGTAATATCTCAGATGCTGATCATTACCTGGACAGTATGCCACTGTGACGTAATATCTCAGATACCGGTCATTGCCTGTACAGTATGTCACTGTGACGTAATATCTCAGATACCGGTTATTGCCTGTACAGTATGTCACTGTGACGTAATATCTCAGATACCGGTCATTGCCTGTACAGTATGACACTGTGACGTAATATCTCAGATACCGGTCATTGCCTGTACAGTATGTCACTGTGACGTAATATCTCAGATACCGGACATTGCCTGGACAGTATGCCACTGTGACGTCTTACATCTGATACCCTTCAACATCTGTACTATATATCATTGTGAAGTGTTCCATTAGATATTTGTCATTAGATTCTCAGGCACAGAAACCAACCAATCTGCCAGGTTCATGTTCATCCACGGATACACCGACAGTGTGTACTCTTATTCCGGCACAGAAACCAACCAATATGCTAGGGTCATCCACGGATAAACTGACAGTGTTTACTCTTACTCTGACACAGAAACCAACCGATCTACTAAGTTTATACTCATCCACTGATACACCGACAATGCCTACTGTCACTCCGGCACAGAAACCAACCAATCTGCTAAACTCATATTCATCTACAGATACACCGGCAGTGTCTACTTTTACTCCCGCACGGAAACCAACCCATCTACTAAGTTTATACTCATCCACTGATACACCGACAGTGCCTACTGTCACTCCGGCACAGAAACCAACCAATCTGCTAAACTCATATTCATCTACAGATACACCGGCAGTGTCTACTTTTACTCCGGCACGGAAACCAACCCATCTACTAAGTTTATACTCATCCACTGATACACCGACAGTGCCTACTGTCACTCCGGCACAGAAACCAACCAATCTGCTAAACTCATATTCATCTACAGATACACCGGCAGTGTCTACTTTTACTCCGGCACAGAAACCAACCGATCTACTAAGTTTATACTCATCCACTGATACACCGACAGTGCCTACTGTCACTCCGGCACAGAAACCAACCAATCTGCTAAACTCATATTCATCTACAGATACACCGGCAGTGTCTACTTTTACTCCGGCACAGAAACCAACCCATCTACTAAGTTCATACTCATCCACGGATACACTGACAGTGTTTACTCTCACTCCGGCATAGAAACCAACCAATCTACTAGTCCATACTCATTCACGGATACACCAACAGTGTCTACTTTTACTCCTGCGCAGAAACCAACCAATCTGCTAAACTCATACTAATCCACGGATACACCGACAGTTTTTACTCTTACTCCGGCACAAAAACCAACCAATCTGCTAAATGCATACAAATACACGGATACAGTGCTATTGTTTAGCCTACCCTTGTTTCGATACAGAAATCAACCAATCTACTTTGTTCATACTCACACAAATGTGAACGTTAACATTTACTCTGGCACAGAAATCAGCCATCTACTAATACACGGATACAGCGATATTGTTTTGTCTTTACTCCATGAGTATTATTACTATTGCTTAAATGTTAGGAGACGAGAAAGTCTCAGTGTTTATCTAGAATTACTTAACTGGAACAAGGTATGTGTGTTACTCCTCATTTAGAGGTTTATTGACTAAAGACTGACAAAGCAAAGTGTATGCAAATTTTAAGATTTATTATTAGAAAGATTGAAAAGTAAGTACTTACAACCACTGACCAAACCCCAAACATATCTCTAGTTTATCTAACAATATTTTACGGAATATATCATCTAATTTACATCTAAAGTCGTACACAGTTAACATATTATAAAGCGCGCACAGAAAGGTAGACCTTGTAGTGATGACGTCAGTTGTGTCTGTTTGCTTTGGAACGCCCCGTGTTAGAACTGGTGGGCACTTCCGACGGTTACATCTGTAGCAAAATATGGGTAAAACCATAATACATAAATGGAATGAATTGAGCCTGGAATCTACTACATGCTCCCTGCCAATCTATTTACATGCCATATGAACACAATTCTTCACTTTCTACCCAGACCTAATGGTTACAGCGTGCGTCTCGAAGTCTGGCCACCTGAGATCAAACCTGGGTCGGGTCAAATCAATGACTGAAAATGATACTTGGTGCCATCTCGCTTGACGCTCAGCACCGAGGGGCTAGAGAAAGGAAAAATGACTAGCTGGCCCGTTGTCTGTATAATGTAAATGGGAGGGTTATCATGGTGGGTTTTCTTCCGCATGATACTTCAGTAACGGCAGCAATTTGTTGGCATGGACTGCCACAAGGAGACACAGTATATGTACATATATTTAATGACTCCTCGTCGTCATATGACTAAAACATTGTTAGATTCGATGTCTACGTTAAAACCCAAGCATTTGTACATACATACAATCTACCACGCATTTAGGTACCTTGTCATTGATTCTATTCAAAAAGTACATTTTGTTTAATATTTTTATATCTTTTTGGATGAGTTTTACACCGTAGTCAAAAATATTTCGCTTATAGAAGTCGGCCAGCAATATGGTGGGAGGCAAGCGGACAGGACCATTCGCCGGTCTGTGGTTGACAATCCGACCTACGACCGGAGAGCCTGGACTTGATCTCACAACAGCTGCAGTGGTCAGTTGCTTCTGTGCTATGTTAGCACGCTAACCACCAATCCTGTTTTACTTTATACTTCTGTTTTACTTTATAAATCTGTTTTTCAAGGCAAGATGTGTGCTCTAATAATAACTGTTAACTTTACCGTTTTGATTTGTAGGATACGTCATTTCACAGGCCGAGATTACTGCAAATACACAAAAAGACAGCTCATGTACAGAGCGCATTGAACAGCAGAACCGACCATACAACGAGGTAGACCCAATAAACGACATTCAGTTGTGACTGGCATTGCAAGCTTAATGCTCTAGACGGAAATACGGTATGTCATTGTGAGGTGGCATATTCAACACTGGACATTATCTGTACAATATGTCATTGCAACGTGTTATATTAGATTCTGATCATTGTCACGTCTTAGATCAGATACTGATCATTACCTGTACAGTATGTCATTACGACGTTACACCAGATACAAGTAATTACCTGTACAGTATGTCATTATGACGTTACACCAGATACTGATCATTACCTGTACAGTACGTCATTACGACGTTACACCAGATACTGGTCATTACCTGTACAGTATTTCATTACGACGTGTTACACCAGATACTAGTCATTACCTGGACATTATGTCAGTGTTGTGCGTTATAGCAGATACTAGTCATTACCTCATAGTGACGTGTCATATGAGATACTGTTATATTTATTTATCTGATTGGTGTTTTACACCGTACTCAAGAATATTTCACTTACACGACGGCGGCCAGCTTTATGGTGGGAGAAAACCGGGCATAGCTCGGAGAAAAACCCACGACCATCTGCAATTTGCTGGCAGACCTTTCCACGTACGACCCTAGAAGAAGCCAGCATGAACTGGACTTGAACACACAGCGACCGCATTGGTGAGAGGCTCCTGGGTCATTAAGCTGCGCTAGCGCGCTAGCCAAATGAGCTACGGAGGCGCTGTGATGTGTTGTATTAGACACTGATGAGCTTTAATGGAGCTTAAACCCACCTTTGTGCTGCTGTTTTCCTTTCCTCAGAGCCTACAAAATCAAAGCAGACAAAGTGTTTTTATACCGTGTTAAAATATATTGACAGTAATTTGAACTTTCAAATTCAGATAATAATAAGCCCAGACACGATTAGATCCTGTCGACCATATCCACACGTCCAGGGACAACCTACATAAATTCATGTGTGAGTAGCTTTTGCTAATTTCAAGGCGAGAAATATAGCTTGGTCACCTATTCATGAGGTCGGAAGTGGACATGCGGAAAGCAGGACATATTACGACGCTAGCATGAATTAGAGTGTGTATTACGACCAAGTTTCCGAGGTCTTACAAACTGCTTACATATTTCCAGTTGTAACACTGGGTTAAAGCCTTTTCGAAAAATATGAGAGCTAGAAAATGTCAAAATGGATGTTCTTGTAACAGGCAGCGCGATCCTATATCTCCATATTTTATACTTTAATGCGACGAGGTTTTAAGAATACTCACAAAAAAGTCACAAAAAGATTAAGTTCGTGGTCTAAATAATATCGAGCATTACAATTTCCATATAACACAAGGTTCTTATTGGATCAGAAGGAAATTTTCGGTATTGCGCTTTATACAGACATTAAACACATTGTACCTCTAAACTATGATAAGGAAGGCTCTGTATTTGTGGGCGAACTTTTTGTTGATCCTCGTGATCAAATTACTATTATAATAGTAAAATCCTGTATGATTTCTAAACTAAATTAGCTGTTCTCAATCCTCTTAAGAAAAAGACAATTATTACGGGATTTGAAATGCATGTTTTAAACTTTTGATTTATATCGAACGGTAAGCCTGATTAAGTTTCCATGAAAACAATGGTCTAGGATATTTTAAAGGGAGGCCACTGTGTGAAGAATTTGGTGTCATACAAAATAATATCCTTGGATGAGACGTTTATTCACCAGTAATTCTATGTAGTCTTTCCTAGTAAAAGAATATTTCAGCGAACTTATAATCATCTTACAGATCTGACTGCTTTTGTGGAAAATTCAAAATACTCGAAATGATTTCTGAATCACTGTAGGTTTAAGGTTGATACATGAAGTGTACATGAAGTGTAAATGGTATCTTATGTCAAATCATTCTTTGTAATTCAAATGTGAACCGTAAAGCAATTTCTGACAGAAATCTTTTCATGGGACCGTTTTATTTAGAGCAGAATTTTATGATGTGCAGGGAACATCATTAGCTTTCGGAAATTATGGTCAAATTACCTTTTATTTTATTCCGTGGAATACAATGTTCTACATTATATCATCTTCCTTTAATCAAGCTGGAGATGTCCAACATCATCTATCTTGATTTTCGGAGCCATATTAACTCTTGAAATCAATGAATTTTCCGTCATAAATATGAATGATTCACGGTCCAGTTGGATTCCACTTTAAAAAGTCGACAGGAACGAGGGAATACCGTTCAACTATTTGTTATACAGAAAATGACCTTTAGTGTAGCGTTGACTACAACTCGGTCAGTCTGTGAAAGTTCAAGTTCTTGAAAAGAAGCGTAATCCTATGATACTGACCAACAGTGATACCGGGTATATAGCCAGTACTGACCTTTAGACTGTATAATCGGTACTGAATTGTGAGTGTGTAACCAGGAATGTCCTGTAGTAGACAGTATTGACCTATGGGTGTGCAACCGATACTGATCTGTGAGTGTGCAACTAGTACTCGTCACAATCAGCTGAGTCTGTAAGCGGTACTGATCTGTGAGTGTGTTAGCAGTACTGATCTGTGAGTGTGTTGGCAGTACTGATCTGTGATTGTGTAATCGGTGCTCACCTATGAGTGTGTAACCAGGAATGTCCTCTAGTAAACAGTATTGACCTGTGGGTATGCAACCGGTACTGATCTCTGAGTGTGCAACTAGTACTCGCCACAGTCAGGTGAGTCTATTAGCGGTACTGTTGGCAGTACGGATCTGTGATTGTGTAATCAGTGCTCACCTGTGAGTAGGTAGCAAGTTCTGTAACCGGTACTCACCTGTGAGTGTGTAACCTTTACTGACTGTGAGTGTGTAACCAGTACTGACCTGTGGGTGTGTAACCAGTACTCCCGTGTGAATGTGTAACCAGTAATAGGCTGTGAGTGTGTAACGAGTATTCCCTTGGGAGTGTGTAACCGGTACTCATCTGTAAGTGTGTATCCATTACTGTCCTGTGTAAACAGAACTGACCTGTCACTGTGCAACCAACACCCATCTGTGAGTGAGTAAACAGAACTTACCTGTGAGCGTGTAACCACTACTGACCTGTGAGTGTGTAACCTGTACTGACCTGCGAATGGGTAACCAGGAATGACCTGTGAGTGTATAACCAATACTAGTATGTGACCCGTACTTACCTGTGAGTGTGTACCCAGTACTGATTTGTGAGTGTGTAACCATTGCTCACCTGTGAGTCTGTAGTTTGCACTCACTTGTGGTTGTGTAACCTGTATTCATCTGTGGATGTGTAACCAGAACTCATCTATGAGTGTGTAACCTATACTCATCTATGAGTGTGTAATTGGTATTCACCTGTAAGTATGTATCTAGTACTCACCTGTGAGTCTGTATTCTGCATTCATTTGTGGTTGTGTGACCTGCACTTATCTGTGAGTGTGAAACTATTATTCACCTATGAGTGTGTAAGTGGTATTCAGTTGTAAGTGTGTAACTGGTACTCACCTGTGAGTGTGTAGCTGGTATTCACCTGCAGGTGTTTAACTGTTACTCACCTATGAGAGCATAATCTGTATTTACCTATGAGTGTCTAACCCGTACTCACTTGTGAGTGTGTAACCAGTACTCATTTGTGAGTATGTAACCAATACTCACCTGTGAGTCTGTAACCTGCACTCACTTTTGAGTGTGTAATCTGTACTCATCTTTGAGTGAGTAACCATTACTAGCCTGTGAATATATAACCTGTAATTTCCTTTGAGTGTGAAATCTGTGCTTACCTATGAATGTGTAATCCCTACACACCTATGAGTGCGCAGCCACTACTCACCCATTAGTGCCTAAGAGGTACTAACCTGTAAATGTGTAACTGATATCCACCTGTGAGTTTGTAACTGGTGCTCACCTGTAAGTATGTAATCTGTCCTCACCTGTGAATGTGTAACCTGTACTCACCGATGAGTGCCTAAGAAGTACTCACCTGTAAGTATGTAACTTATACCCACCTGCAAGAGTGTAACTGGTATTCACCTATGAGTGTGTAACCCGTGCTCACCAGTAAATGTGTAACCTGTACTCACCTGTAAATGTGTAACCGTTACTCACCAAAGAGTGTGTAACCTGTACTCACCTATGAGTGTGTACGTGGTACTCACCTGTGAGTGTTTACTGGTACTCACCTGCAAGAGTGTAACTGGTACTCACCTGTGACTGTGTAACCAGTACTGACCTGTGAGTGTGTAACCAGTACTCCCTTGTGAATGTGTAACCAGTATTAGCCTGTGAGTGTGTAACGAGTATTGCCTTGTAAGTGTGTAACCGGTACTCATCTGTAAGTGTATATCCATTACTATCCTGTGTAACCAGTACTCATTTGTGAGTGTGTAACCAATACCCATCTGTGAGTGAGTACACAGAACTTACCTGTGAGTGTGTAACCACTACTGACCTGTGAGTACGAAAACAGAACTTACCTGTGAGTGTGTAACCACTACAACCCTGTGAGTACGAAAACAGAACTGACCTGTGAGTGTGTAACCTGAACTGACCTGTGAATGGGTAACCAGTTATGGCCTGTGAGTGTATAACCAATACTCACCCATGAGTATGTGGCCCGTACTTACCTGTGACTGTGTAATCAGTACTCATTTGTGAGTGTGTAACCTGTATTTACCTATGAGTTTGTAACTTGTACTTACCTGTGAGTGTGTAATCAGTGCTTGCCTGTAAGAGTGTCACCAGTACTCACCTATGAGTGTGTAACCTGTATTTACCTATGAGTTTGTAACTTGTACTTACCTGTGAGTGTGCAATCAGTGCTCGCCTGTAAGTGTGTCACCAGTACTCACCTATGAGTGTGTAACCTGTATTTACCTATGAGTTTGTAACTTGTACTTACCTGTGACAGTATAATCAGTGCTCGCCTGTAAGTGTGTCACTAGTACTCACCTATGAGTGTGTAATCTGTATTTACCTATGCGTTTGTAACTTGTACTTACCTATGAGTGTATAATCAGTGCTTTCCTGTAAGCTTGTCACCAGTACTCACCTATGAGTGTGTAACCTGTATTTACCTATGCGTTTGTAACTTGTACTTACCTATGAGTGTATAATCAGTGCTTGCCTGTAAGTTTGTCACCAGTACTCACCTATGAGTGTGTAACCTGTATTTACCTATGAGTTTGTAACTTGTACTTACCTGTGAGTGTGTAATCAGTGCTCGTCTGTAAGTATGTCACCAGTACTCACCTATGAGTGTGTAACCGGCACAATGCATTATGATGAAGGCGAGGATAAGTGAGAGCAGGGGCACCCCCGCACGCTCCTCCCAGCACGCCTCCAGCAATATCTGCTCCCCCAAACCGCTTACTGGCCGCTGCCATGTTCCCACATAACTGACAAACAGCTGCAAGTATGGCCGTGAAGAACAAAGTGAATAAGGGTGATTTTCAAGGATGAAAATTTCATCTCATTCTCCTTGTAGTAGGCAGGTAAAATCGGCCAATACAGACTACAATCGGTGGGAAATCGCAGTACGCATGCGCGCCGGGAGGATTGTCACGATTCATATTTAGAACAGTTTGGAGCAACGACTTGTTTAGTTCTTGCGCTAGACACAGTGAGCAAACTCGTCAGTCTTATTGGTTTGTAAAGATGTGCCCGTAAGATTTTTATTGCTAGTGGGAGAAGCCTAAAAGGGTGTATTTCAAGATGAGGATCCATCGTCAGTTGTTAAGAGATGATACTATCCACAGGAAGAAGAAACCCGTCAAACTTCTCTAAACACAAATGTAAACTCCCTACGTTCAGTAAAAATTAAACGAATGGATAATAAATTGTCTTTCTACTGTTTGCGTGATTTTTTTTACAACCAGGAACAATCAGTGTCTGTAGGAGAGGCAATTACGACTAAAGAATCCACTCACAACTACACCTGTATTTATATTCACCTGGTTCAGGAGTGGCTTTTCTGTCGGTCACATCTTGAGCGAAATAGAACAGGTAAATTATTTCTTTATCTGTAACTATGTTGAGGATATATCAGTTGCGCTCTTAGTTTACAAATACATACTTACTATTGTAATTAGACAGCAGCGAGAAAGGAAGTAATTTACTTAACGATTGACTAATATTTTTTAGTTTTATTGGAGTATAAACGAGAAAACCACTGTGAAGTTTGCACACCGTGTTTTTCGTTTATACCAATAAAACTAAAACATACCAGCATTACAGTCAATCCTCATAATTTAATTTTCAGGAATAACATGATGTTATCTAATAGTTTACTTCCTTTCCAAACTGTGGGAAATGTTTGTCCATTGTTTTGAAGAAGGAAACGCCGCAAGCTCCAGAATACGAACTTTGGGCGCAGAAGATGCAGAACAATTGGATTTATTTCGTGAGCCGCATTTTCTAAGCCACAAGGCGTTTGCGCCGTTCATAACGGTCTGCTGCTGTTGTTTTTGCACGTCAAGGGTATGCGGGAGCGTGTAGGCTACACAGGTGACATCGTCATGCCGGTTGCAAAACACGTGTAGTTGTGACATATGGATGATATCTCAGTATTCAAACATACCGGTTACCCGAGAACAACAGTGTGTATGTTAAACATCAGTCGGAAAGTGATTTTGATCAAACTGGTTTGTTTTGTCGAGCACACAATCTCGGCTATGCTTAGGCCCTATGCACTCGCTGGCCC
Organism: Liolophura sinensis; assembly: GCF_032854445.1. Taxonomy (NCBI): domain Eukaryota; kingdom Metazoa; phylum Mollusca; class Polyplacophora; order Chitonida; family Chitonidae; genus Liolophura; species Liolophura sinensis. The sequence goes on along the minus strand of NC_088295.1, from coordinate 91,518,873 downwards.
AGCAGATCTGCGTGTTAGTGATCAATCTCATACTGAGGTAGCTAATTATAAATATATCTGTGGTGTTGTTCCCCTTGCACGGTTCTCTACGTGTGTATGCCCGTGCACCATATTGGCTGAAGTACTTTGTGTCCATAAACACTATTATTCTGAAGACTTGGATTATTTTCTAAGTTCACTTATTGATTTATCATTTTTTTTCATTTTGTTTTATTGACCGACGAGTGATGTTAATTTTGTGGTGCATTGTTTTTCCTAGTATATCTGAAGAGACCATCCACAATTCCTTGTATAATAATCTGTGTATTACAGAATTGGAGAGTCTTTGCCAGTAAGAAGTTTGTTTTATCTTGCTGCAAAACTTGGCTGAAATGTACTACAAGACCTGGAATTATCGACCATATTTTCGTTGATTGATCCTCATATATAGGAGTATTCTTTGGGTTCAGACTTAAGTCCGAAATTACTTTGTGACACTGTCGCCAGAGCTTTTAATTTGATTCTGATTGTTACTGACAACATATATTTCCGTATCGTGTCACTAAGTAACCTTGTAACGAATTTATTCGGCAAAAGACTCAACACATCAGCACAAAGGCTGAAGCGACACCGGAGTGTTTCCACTGCCGAACAAGGGTGATAACCTAGTCAAAAAACGTCAATATCGGCACGTCCTTCATGTGACCGTTGCAGTTCAACGAAAACGGGAGCATCTGGTCTGTGCGAAGTAAGAAGTTTTACAGACCATTATATGGATGCCGGATGCGGACATCTCGCTCTGTGGCCCGCTGGTCGTGGCCCGCGGCCCGCGGCCCGCGGAGAAGAAAACTTAAATATCAAACAAATACAATTGAAAAGAGCATGCATTTCATCGCAGGTGCATGCCATAAAAATTTTTAATATGTACCTCAAGTTGATAAATTATAAATAAAGCCAGCGCCAATCTCCGCTGAGGGCGGCTCCATTTGGTGTAAGATCTAGTCCCGGAGTCTTCTGTGTTAGGAGGAGAATTGCCGTCGGAAATCGCCGAAGTGCAGTTCGTACATTTCCGGTAGAACTTTTCTTCCCACAAGGTAGCAAACAGTACAGTTGGTTTTCCGCTTGACGATCGGGAAACCCGAATGTGGACGTAGGTTGCGAGTTTACACGAACAAGCCGGCAGTTTTAACGACTTTCACTGACTGAGAGGCAACACACCCCCACCATAAATTACAGGGTGGGAAAGATGGAGGGCGCGATGGAGCTTGCGATTTATTCCCGGTTTGCCGTTTTCAGGCTTTGCGTGTTGCGAGAGAAAAATCGCAAAATTATGCTTCTTCTCCTTTAATTCCGAAATCCCTTTGTGACACAGTTGCCAGGGCTTTTAATTTGATTATGATTGTTACTGATAAAATATATTTTTGTATCGTGTAACCTAGTAACAATTTTATTCTGTAAATAAATAAATCACTAGGACAGCTGCAAAAACGTTAATGGAGTAGCACAATCCAAACAATGAAATCGCAAGGAAACACGTGTGCAACTAAACGAAATATGTTTAAAAACTAAAGTGAAAAAGAAAGGAATCCCCACACAACTACAGATGTAGATACACAATTTACTCAGAGATACACATGTATTTGTACTAACCTGGCCCAGGAGACGCTCGTCTGTCGGTCACATCTTGAAGGAAACAAAACAGACAAAAGTAGTGTGTTTCTTGTACTTCAGTCACATCGCAGACATATATCTACACTGATGTACACTTCACTGTATGCGGTACTGGCCATATTTCTTTTATTTCTATTTTTCTTTTTTTTTTCTCCGTGAATACGACTTTTTTCTATTTATCTATTTGCGTATATTTTGTTTTCTGGTATATTGTTATTTCTGACATTATTTCATGCATGTACATTGAAAATTTAATCGGTGGTTAGACTAGAGGATCATCTATCAGGTAATTCAGCCAAAATATGAAGGAAACGACATACTTATATCAGATTGTCATCAGGACAATTATTGACATCGGTAACGTTTAAAACTTTCTACAAGACTTTCTACAAAGCCTTTCCAAAGTGTAATACCCCAGGTTTTGCTAGACCTTCGTCTTGGCATTATTTGTTGTGTCACCCATTGAAGGTATATTCCCCTTCACAATGAAGAGAAACTAACTATTAGGGAGACAATCTACTCAGAACTACACAAGTAATTATACTCACCTGGGCCACGAGTGGTTTGTCTGCGGGTCACATCTTGAAGGAAACAGACAAAAGTAATGCCTTTGTTGGACTAGTATATAATATTACGAGGAATTCCGATGTGTTTTAAGCTTATATATACACTTACAATCGGAGTGCAGCAAAACGGACGAGTGAAGGTATCTACTCACAAAACCAATGTATTTATTCTCTCATGTTGACGTCTATCTTTCCTTAAATTCGTGAATGAGTTTATGAATTTGTACAATTTTGGCTGCTTAAAACTGATTTTAGGATAATTTACGTAAGTAGATACTCAAAACAACAATGTCAGTCCCTCCATTTCTACTTTCTGTTTACTGCCGTAAAAACAGAAACAGACAATATTATTGTCTTTGCATGTACTTAAACTATACCAAAGAAATATTTTCTGACATGTGTATGCGCTGTTGTCCGAAAACTGTTTCTTTGAAGATATTTACGTTTAACTTCAACAATAAAGCCAGTGTTCATTTATCAGCTGACCTATTGTTTGCTGTACAAAATGTGTATATCAAATATATATGTGTAACTACTGAATCAAACAGGGCGGGAAATCACATTTAATCTGTCTTGATAACTGAATCCCCAACACAAATAAAGAAGCACCGAGGAGGTAATGCAAGTCAAAATGTGCAGTGACACGACACATGCATACATATCACACGTCCAAGAGCAATACAGTGGCAGGAAAAGAAGTTTGCAAGACGTATTAAGGAAGTAAACGGCATTATCTAATTTTATTTTGCTGATTTTACATAAAACGATTATATTCGAGGTTTTGCTAGTGCTTCGGTTGGCCACTATTTACTGTCTCAGGATGTCGTGGTCACGTGAACATGATTATTTCCCCCGTGCGGTATGTTTACAAAAATAAAGGAAGCGAGGTTGGTTTTTTTTCTACTGTTCGTGTCTATCTGGGGTAAATTAGCTAATGAAAAGACAATGATGAGAAAGGAATCTATTTACAAGTATACATGTACTGTAATACTCACCTGTCGGTTACATCTTGAAGGGAAAAAGATGATTTATTTATTTATTTGATTAATGTTTTACATTGTACTCATAAAGGAAATACTGTATGTGAAGACACTAGTAAGCAGTTAACTATTTATTGGGTAGCCGTCCTCAAATATTTATGGAATACTAGTAATCAAACAATTTTATAAATAGCAAATAGCCAGCTCCTAACAACTAACTGCTAACTGTCTTCACAGGAGTAGGAAAAGAGACAAGCTAACTCTTTCTTGGACCATAACTATGTTCAGGACACATCTGCTGTGTTCACAGCTTATATAATTATATTCATGTTTACCTCATTAGTAGTATGATCGGACATACTATACAAACGACCAACAAAGACTAATGTATTCTGATAATTTTATCACGATGACTTTCCACAGATCGTTTCCTCGGAGATTCATCTTTACAAGTAGGGGCACTTAATACCTGAAGTTAAACTAACCAATGGGGAGACCATAACGCGACTGTAGAGTGAAAGGATAGAATCTACTCACAAACACGTATGCATTCACACTCACCTGCCCTGGTGGTTGTTGTTACAGAGATCAAACCTTGAAAAGAAAAGAACAACATAATATAATTCATTTTCCACACTTCATTTGTTTCATTTTGCTGCAAACTCGGCTGAAATGTACTACAAAGACCTAGAATTATCGGCCATACTTTCATTGATTTGATGCTCGTATGTGGGAGTTTATTTTGGATTTAGATTTAAGTCCGAAGTCGCTTTGTGACACAGTCGCCAGAGCTTTTAATTTGATTCTGATTGTTACTGACAACATATATTTCCGTATCGTGTCACTAAGTAGCCGGGAAACGAATTTATTCGGGAAAAGACTCAACACTTTAGCACAAGGGCTGAAGCGACACCGGCGTGTTTCCACTGCAGTTCAACGAAAATGGGAGCATCTGGTCTGTGCGAAGTAAGAAGTTTTACAGACCATTATACTGAAGCCGGATGCGGACATCTCGCTCTGCGGCTCGCTGATCGTGGCCCGCGGTGCGAGGACGGAGTAAATCGAGCTCGAATGGAACCGTTCTCGTGCCCATTCGAGGACGGTTCCGTTCACGAGCGGGTCACATGCCGCGGCAAGAAAATGGTACCACTCGCGCGCGATTTGCACCGTCCCTCTGCCGCGGGCCGAGGTGTCCTCAACCGGCTTCCACACTTCACAACTGCAAGTATGGCCATGAAAGAAGTCTTTGAGCTGGGGGTGTTTACAGTTTAAAGCCTGCCTCTGTGTTCGAGTACATTTAGCCCGAGCGATATGCGATATTCTCTGTATAGTAAATAGGTCGTCCTTTCAAGAATCAACTATGAGTTATTGTAAACAAGTTTCCATTTAAGTCCATCGAAGGTAGACGATTCTAGTATGTTGTTCGAGCGTATCTACCCAGCTCGCAGGTGTTAGTTTGCAGCCTATAGAGAGCACTATACAACGGCGGCTGTAGAGTGCCGAAACGGGAAAGTCCATTTCGAAAGAAGGGAATTTTTTACTGAGAGCTAGTGAAGCCTTCACGCTAATAATATGACGTAGTTTTGAAAGCTCTATTTTTACTGTACGATGATACATCTAGGAAGTGTTTTCTTCGCTCACGTTCACTGATTTTATTATGTGACGCACTTTTATCCCAATTATGCCGGAGTTGGCGCTGTGACACAGTTTGTGTCAAGACGTAAGGACTGGAATGTTAGCATTAGTTGGCATACTTGTCAATCTAGATTGACTCAGTGTGCCATTTTAAATTTTTGACATTCATCGTAACACTGGGTTCATAAAACTAATTAAATCGCTTTCTTGTGGTCACACTGACTGCCGAAAAATTGAAACCAGTATGACGTAAAAAAGAACTTCTATTTTTCATGCAGGGAAGTTTGGGTGCCGTTAGCGTAAACTTCATCGAGTTGGAGTTCGGAAATGTGCTGAAATTTTTTTTTAAGAGGTGGGGATGGGCTCGATGTGTTAATTGCGATGAATGTCAGAATTTTCCATCTAGATGCACTAGTGGCATACATGTAGACTTTAGACTTTAGTTACCAAGGGTGGAGTTTGTGACCTATAGCGAGGTTGGATATTAACCATTTGGTAATGTGCCTTTAAGTACGACTGATTGTCCACTGGATGCCAGTGCTATCTTTCAGCTGAGAACTGTGGATTTACCTATTCCTGTGGACTGTGACTAGCCATCGAGACTCCGTTTGTGCCGGAACTGTCTGCTCAAATCTCCTTAAGAAACTATAATTTGTTGCTGTGTACTGTTTTACATACTGTGTATGTGGTATACTATTTAGATTAGATTTTTCAGTTATGTGTATTAAATTCATTAATATGAGTGTTGGTGTTTCTTTGTTTGATGTTGTGTGAGGGTTATCACTGTCTGGGAGGTCGAGGTCAGCAGGCCATGTCTTCAAAGTGCTCGTCCCTGATAATAATGCCGTTACAACAGATGATGGTTAACGATAGCTGAGTGGCACAGTTGCCAGAGAACACATCAATTTATAAGCACTAATTACGGGGTGATTAATGCGTGCGAAAATAATATGCGAGTATTATCGTTTTTCAACACCGTAGATATATTTGTAGTGTTGTCAAATGCATAAGTAGACAGAGAGACATTACATTACTGAGTGTTTGATGATAAGGTCCCTCATGAAAGCAAGAGAATGGTTACTGAAAACAGGAAAAAGTCGGCAATGGATAGAGTGTGCAGTTCGCCTGTGTATTAGTCGGCAAATTCATATAGGATTCCTCTCCAGTTGTACATGTGGGTGCAGCAACCTGAGGAAGCGCGTGAGTTTCCCCGCGTTCTGCCAGGATTCCGTCATCGTATACGTGAAATGTCATGCATTGCCGCTGACTATTTTTACCTCCCGCAGGCTTTTATACTGACCTTTCTAGAAAATATCTGTTTCCTATATTAACCCATTTAGCACCGTGTTTTTCAATTCAACCTAGTGAACAGTTATCAGACACGCAGTAAATGAAATTAATTAAAAATAATAAAGGCTTTATTGATTTTTTTCTTTGTTACTATTAGTGGAGTGGCTTTTTTTATACAATAATGTACACCCAGTACCTTGGTTTAAACATATTTTATTTAGCTACGGACAAAGTTAAGCATTACACTTATATTGTTGCTCCGTTTTCATACAGGAATACCACAAGATGATGGTAATTTAACACATATAATGGGAAAAAAATTTTATTTCGGTGCAGGATTATGTAGAGCGATGGAGTAATAGATAAGTAAAGTAGCAGTGATCTCTCCTATATGTCCTGACTGTCTAATATTGTTTTGTAACATATCACGTCCTTCTTTATATAAATAACAGCAAATTATATAGTGTTCTGTCGATTATAACATGTCCGCACTCACAGTCCGGCCTGTACGTCGTGTGGTTGTTAAACAGGTCTTCATTTAAACTACTGCACCCGTTTCTAAGTTTAGCTAACAAAATATTGCATGATCTGCTTCTCACTAAGTACCAGCATGGTATTTTCGATAAACTGAAGATGTTATTTAGTTTTGCCTTAAATTCTTCAGTCGATGACAGCGCCATGATACATTCGGGTCACGTATTCTGCTCAAAATTGGTAGCAGGTAAAAACGTTATTTTGAAATTTACTGTTCTATAACACATCGGAACTAGTTGATTTGGTGCTCTTACAGAATCCGGGTTTCGGAATGCTGTTCTGGGTGTAATATGATTTGATGATCTTACAAAATACGGGTTTTGGGCTGTTGTTCTGGGAGGAATGTGATGTGATCTTACAGAATACGGCTTTGGGGCTGATGTTCTGGAAGGAATATGATCTGATGATCTTACAGAATACGGGTTTCACCCTACTGTTCTGGGTGGAATATGATCTGATGATCTTACAGAAAACGGGTTTCGGGCTACTGTTCTGGATGGAATATGATCTGATGATCTTACAAAATACGGGTTTTGGGCTGCTATTCTGGGAGGAATATGATGTGATGATCTTACAGAATACGGGTTTTGGGCTGCTGTTCTGGGTGGAATATGATCTGATGATCTTACAGAACACGGGTTTCGGGCTACTGTTCTGGATGGAATATGATCTGATGATCTAACAAAATACGGGTTTTGGGCTGCTATTCTGGTAGGAATATGATGTGATGATCTTACAGAATACGGGTTTTGGGCTGCTGTTCTGGGTGGAATATGATCTGACGATCTTACAAAATACGGGTTTCGGGCTACTGTTCTGGATGGAATATGACCTGATGATCTTACAAAATAAGGGTTTTTGGCTGTTGTTCTGGGAGGAATATGATGTGATCTTACAGAATACGGGTTTCGGGCTGCTGTTCTGGGAGGAATATGATGTGATGATCTTACAAAATACGGGTTTCGCGCTGTTGTTCTGGGTGGAATATCATCTGATGATCTTACAGAATACGAGTTTCAGGCAACTGGTCTGGGTGTAATATGATGTGATTATCTTACAGAATACGGGTTTCAGGCAGCTGGTCTGGGTGTAATATGATCTGATGACCTTACAGAATACAGGTTTCAGGCAGCTGTTCTGGGTGTAATAGGATCTGATGACCTTACAGAATACGGGTTTCAGGCAACTGTTCTGGGTGGAATATCATCTGATGATCTTACAGAAAACGGGTTTCGGGCTGTTGTTCTGGGTGTAATATGATGTGATGATCTTAAATAAAACGGGATTCGGACTGCTGTTCTGGGAGGAATATGATCTGATGACCTTACAGAAAACGGGTTTCGGGCTGCTGGTCTGGGTGTAATATGATCTGATGATCTTACAGAATACAGGTTTCAGGCAACTGGCCTGGGTGTAATATGATCTGATGACCTTACAGAATACAGGTTTCCGGCAGCTGGCCTGGGTGTAATATGATCTGATGATCTTACAGAATACGGGTTTCGGGCTGCTGGTCTGGGTGTAATATGATCTGATGATCTTACAGAATACGGGTTTCAGCCTACTGTTCTGGGAGGAATATGATCTGATGATCTTACAGAATACGGGTTTTGGGGGAACATGATCTGATGAAGTGCAAATTTCTGGGCTGTGAATAATACGATAAAGATACACCAAACGACGGATGCGTCTTCGCTTGTAAAGTTTTATTGGCTGTATGAAAGAGGTTGTCAATTTGGCTGTTCCAGGTAGCCTGGGTATTGAAAGTAAAGATGTTTATATCGTATTTATGTCCATTTGGGTCCGGCAATCATTCTTGCTTTTGCTTTGTTCATACCAGCCACAGACATGGAATGTTTGAGGCTTTGGTAATGTGAAGCTGTCGTCAGTAGGCCTACTTGTACAGCTATTAAGGTCGTATTATATGTTCGATTAAGATATTATTAAGATATGTGTTCCACGAACATTGGTTTTGTTTCCTTTTTATTTTTTTTGAAGGGGGTGGGGGTGGGGGGTGGGCGGGAAGCAGATCAGGAGAGTCTTTGTCAATAAGTTGCGTTTCGCTGACTGCTTCCTTTATACAATATACACGTTCGTATGGCAATGCACGGCCGCTGACTACTTCATATATACAATGGACATGTCCGTATGGTAATGCACGGCCGTTGACTACTTCCTTTATATAATGTTCGAATCCATACGGTAATGCGCGGCCGCTGACTACTTCATATATACAATGTACATACCTGTATGGTAATGCACGGCCATTGACTACTTCCTTTATACAATGTACATGTGTGCATGGTAATGCACGGCCGCTGACTACTTTATATATACAATGTACATGTTCCTATGGTAATGCACGGCCGCTGACTACTTCATATATATACAATGTACGAATCCATACGGTAATGCACGACCGCTGAATACTTCATGTATACAATATACACGTTCGTATGGTAATGCACGGCCACTGACTATTTCCTGTATACAATGTACGTGTTCGTATGGTAATGCACGGCCGCTGACTACTTCCTTGATATAATGTACGAATCCATACAGTAATGCACGGCGGATGACTACTTCATATATACAATGTACATATCTGTACAGTAATGCACGGCGGCTGACTACTTCCTGTATACAGGTTTTCATGCTGACCACTTTGATGATAATTTCTCATTTAATTACCCATTTAGCATCGTCTTTTTAGATGAACCAAGTAAACAGTCACAAGCAAATGGCCTACACTATATGAAATGTGGGTATAGAAATGTTTTTGTTCAGTTCAATGTTGTTTTTTTTACGCTGTACTACTATTTCACATATACGACGGCGGCCAGAAGGAAACAGGGCAGACCCACGGGAAATACATGACCATTTGCAGGCGGTTGACCGACCCTCCAACGTTCGACCGGAGAGGACATAGCGATCGCATTGGCCAGAGGTCCATGGGCTATTGTTCTGCGCTAGCAAGTTAACCTCTACGCCGCAAGGGTCCCCTAGCTATGGAAATACAGGATTTAATAATTCGTCTCATGGGTAAAGGAAACGGAAGTGCTCGGGGTAAACCATCAAACTTTGGCGAGTTATTGTCAAACTTTTGCTAATGTGCTGAACAGATATGCACGGCATATTGGTGGGAAGGCAAATAGTCATCCAGGAACTGTCCAAGGCCGGGTTTGAACCCCTTCCCGGAATGGACTAGAGATCGAAAAACAAGGCTGTCCAACCCTTGGACCTCGGCACTCTCCCCAAAGGAATATCAGAGACGTGTTTAATAAACATCTAGCTTACCATGAAAAGCAAACCATGTTTGTGATCAGATCTCACATGCTTACAACTTTGTATGCTTATCTGTAGAATATCTGTAGATTTTACCTTCAACACAGATGGACATTTCATCACTGACTGTATCAACTGAGCTCCCAGAACTGATTTCACAGGTGATTCTCAGCTCACGGTCTGTGTTCTGAGGGTAATACGTCAGAGTGGAGCATCCGAGAACCGTACAGGCATTTGGAGCCGGAGGATCATACACCAAGTCTGTTTTGTTCACAGTAATTATCACTTTCTGTTGGTCATTCACATTCTGCTTGTACCAGATAGCTCTGTTCTGGGACTGTGGCGTTGCAAGCTGTCCAGCACAGGTCAGCTCTAAGGGTTGTCCCATCTTGGCGTATTTGGGTTGAACTCCAAACTTATCATCAAAGTTCTGACACATTGCACAGTCAGGATCGATGAATATACTGCAGTCCTGAGCACCTGTAACCTGTATACTCTGTGTCACACCTGCACAAAGAGACAACATTACAGTCATAGCAACCTGTGTCACTCCTGTACAAAGGACTGTAACACAATGTTACAGTGACAACTACCTGTGTGTCACACGTGTAGAAAGAGACAATGGCACATGATCAAAACCTATTAACCCATATATATTAAGTTTAAACCCTGTCTAACCCTGTAGGTAAACAAGGTCACATGCAGATCCATAGTGGGGGTTCAAATTAAGCCACTGTGTATTCCTCAATCAATGTTCTTGTTATTGTCATATTAAGCCCAATATAGCCTATATTTTCAACAATGTCTTGATTTTATCCCAGGAAATGGGACTCCCTCATTAAAAAGCTGTATTTGACTATGTTACGGAATGGGTCCTCTAGGGAATACCCTCTTGAAATCTTTAGTGTTTTAAAAAATTCACCATTATATTTAATTGTGATGCAGCTGCTTTCACTTTCTTCAACGTGCAAAATTACATCTTGAAAGTGTCACATGATTTCTTTATGGCCATTTTTCACAGATCTGGACAAAAAAGGTATAGATATACATGTATATGCTGTTACAACTTGAAAACGTATAGCATAATACATGGTGAATGCTTTATATGATTTGGGTAAATAAAGATAATGAGCCAGACATAACATTTACGGGTGGTAAAGATGTGTTCTGGTCAGGGCAATATTCTTGACTGTATTGAATTGCACTTAAACTTCAACTTACAGGTAAGTATTCGTTTAATTTCCAATTCTACTACGTCATGGTTACGCCACTACGAAAGCATGTGAGATTTTAAAGTGACATATGCAGTAGATGATAGAGTAAATACACTAGACAGCTTCCGTGAAAATGAGTCATGAACATGTAGGCCCATAATACTTTATTAGAACCAAACATCCAATCCTACAACAGTAATTTAACAACATGAACAAAACATCGCTTAATGTTTCGTCTATCACAGAACAAAGATCCCCAAAGAGAGCGGTAGATCTGCTTTATGATAAAACTTAGACAGCGTAGCTTCTTTTGTCCAACCAACATTCTTCATTAGTAAATCAGTAGGTATTGCTCTCGCCTTAGCTGCTAAGGCACTTGCACTCCTGCTGCTGTGAGCTGTAAACTTAACAGTGTCAATTCCACGACACTCTTCAGCCATCTACTTCGCCGTCTACACACGGGGTGATAGGGTGTTTTATAGCTAATAAGCAATTTTGAGATACTAGCTTTTAAAGATTTGGTTCTGGTCATACAGTCTTTCAGAAGGAGCGAATGACATACAATCTATCATCAGCCTTGTACTGTTCAATCACCATTGGCGGTAAGAGACGGTCTGGGTTTGACTGTGAGCAAATCCATGAACTGAGACACACACTTATTATCTGAAAGACACATGTAACGAATATCCAGTGCCTGCAGAGTTTGGTAACGCTGAACAGTTAACAGTGCTAGCAACATGATTAACTACAACGTCAAGTTTTTCAAAGAGATCACACTGACCTAAGGTAATGTGCGTAAGTAGTCTAACACCGAGTTAACATCCCATATGTGGCAACAACGAAGCAGAGAGGGTTTCTCGCTGAACACTCCATTTGCAACTCTGGAGATAATTGGGTGTGATCCAAATGTCTGGTTGCCTGGTATTGTAATAACTGCAAACAACACTGAATGAGAGGTATTCACGGCGAAGTGATAAGCCCTAGAATTGGAAAGGCCTCCAAGAAAATTAACAGCACTGTCCAAAGAGGGATAAAGGGGACTAATGTCCTTGACACTACCGTATGCAGCCCATTTGCTGATGCACGACATGACTGGAGGACAAAACGGGCAGCTGCTACCGAAAGTTTGTGATGAGCGAGAGATTTCCTGAGAGACAAACCAACAGAGTCAGATTTTTGTGAAGTGGGTGGATCTTGCGTGGCTGGCTTGCTAACAGAAGTGTAGATTCTCCCTTCCGTACTGCAACTGGATACTGAATGAGCATTCTCATTAACTGAGAATACCAGCTCGGTGTTGGCTAATTTGGGACCACAACTGTTCTTGCACTTGTGATAATATACTGAAAGGGGGAAAAGAATAAAAATCGTAAGATTTCCAGCTCATAGAGAAAGCATTAACTGCAACCGCATCTGGATCAGTTCGATATTCTACAAATGGCTTTAATTGGCAGTTAATTCGTGACACAAATAGGTCAATATCTGAAGACAGTCCAAACTCGGTCATTGCCCGGTCATACATTGATGTATTTAACATCCATTCTGTCTGCCTGCGATTATTACCAGGCTCACAGTCAGCTTGTTCATTTAAACCACAAGAAACATGAGCAGCTATTAACCGCACATTACGCTGTTTACACCATTCCATAATAATCCTTATGTTATTACAGTTATCAGAGTGAGTGCTTCCTAGGTGATTAAGACAAGCGACTGTCATGGTATTGTCTAGGAGCAGCTTTACGTGCAGGTCAGTCATATGTCATATGGAAAGGCATAATGGGATCCTTGTCAACAGTTCCAAATAATTAACACCAGTTCTATCCTGGCCAAGTACTACGCCACCCCCCACCCCCCACTTCCCCTACTCCCCAGTCAGAATGGGAAGCAACTGCATTTATTGTAATATCAGGAAGGCCATGGTTAACGACATTAGATGAGGATTTTATATTATCTATTCACCAATTTTAACAGCATTAATAGCACCATTAACAGCTTTTTCAGACAAAACCATGGGCTTGTCAAAACCACCATGATTTGCTTATAAAGAGCTTCACTTCTCAATTTCTATCTGGAGGTCCTATAATGGCCCTTACAAAAACCCGGAAACTGGATGTCGTAAGTCCCAGTATCCTTGCAACTGCCCTGATACTTGGATTACAGCTCATCAACACCTTCATGAACCACTTTATTTTACATGCTTTCTCTGCTGTGAGATAAACTCTGTACGGAATCTAGAACAAATCCGAGGTAAACTTGCTTCTCTGATGGAACAAATGAGGACTTGACAGGGTGGACAATGAATCCATCAGAATCTTACATATTCCATTGTACCACGTACGTTATCAAAGCAATCATCAAGATCACCCCGTTGAAGGTATGAGTCATCCATATAACTTGTTGACAGATAGCATCTCTTTCTAAGAGCAGCAAATAAGGGTTAACCAGTTTAGTGTATTTCCCAGAACAACACGCTAAACCATTCGAAAAACAGGTATATTTGTATAACTTTCCGCGCCAATCAAACGTCAAGTATTTTTTACTTTTTTATTTTTTTACGTCAGGTACAGAGTAATATGCGTCTTTGACGTCAACAGAGGCCATGAAACAAAACAGCCTCATCAGTTTAATGGCCGAGTTTAAACTTTCCATCTTAAAATGATGGTATTCAACATACTTGTTTAGCCCTTTCAGGTTTAGAATCATTCTGATAGGCCCATCTTTCTTAGGTCGGAGAAACACTGGAGAGATGAACTCGCCTTGTTCATGATTAGACCCAATGACACCTTTCTGAGTAAGGCTTTGAATTTCAATCATAAAATTCCTCTCTGAAGGAGATTATTTGATTTCACTCGATATTTTACTCTGGTAAGGGGGATGTAAACTCTATGGTGTAACCCCGGACTCTGGTAAGGGGAGATGTAAAATCTGTTGTGTAACCGAGGACTCTGGTAAGGGGAGACGTAAAATCGGTGGTGTAACCCCGGACTCTGGTAAGGGGGAGATGCAAACTCTGTGGTGTAACCCCGGACTCTGGTAAGGGGGATATGTTAAATCTGTGGTGTAACCCCAGACTCTGGTGGGGGAGATGTAAAATCTGTGGTGTAATCCCGGACTCTGGTAAGGGAGAGATGTAAAATCTGTGGTGTAATCCCGGACTCTGGCAAGGAAAAGATGTAAAATCTGTGGTGTAACCCTGGACTCTGGTAAGGGGGATATGTAAAATCTGTAGTGTAACCCCGGGCTCTGGTAAGGGGGAGATGTAAAATCTGTGGTGTAACCCGGACTCTGGTGAGAGTGAGATGTAAAATCTGTGGTGTAAGCCCGGACTCTGGTGAGAGTGAGATGTAAAATCTGTGGTGTAACCCCGGACTCTGGTAAGGGGGAGATGTAAACTCTATGGTGTAACCTCAGACTCTGGTAAGGAGATATGTAAACTCTATGGTGTAACCCGGACTCTGGTAAGGGGGAGATGTAAAATCTGTAGTGTAACCCCAGACTGTATCTAAAATTTCAGTGTCCGTTGTCTTCTGTTCCCATTTATGTGCAAATTGTGTTTTAATTTACCAGCACCAAAGTTTTTAACTTTATTTGTTAGACTCTGTTTTAAATTACAGATCGGTTGCATCACTTACCTGAGGTTCAGGTGTAGTCTGGCCTTGTATAACAGTTCTGTCTACTTTGAGTCTCCCTCTTTCCGGTCAAACTTTTGCCTTGTGGACACTGACAGCTGTTATTGTGGTTTCCAATACGGCTTGCCTTCTCTCCGGTTGCGGTCTTAAAATTTCCACGTCGACCTCGGTCATTCCTGTACCTCCACTGAGGGTTTGCTGATGCCACAGTGTAACCAATTTTATTAGTTTCTTCAACATTTTTTTAACTGCCTCTCAAGTTCGTCGCCAAATAAATTCTCAGTTATCGGCATATGCGGAGAACAAATAAAAGCATACTCTGTGTTGAGAGCTGGCTTTATATGCTCCCGACGTTTGAAGTCGTGTGTTACATGACCAAACAGACCAATAGCATCGGTAAACATACGCACATACTTATCTGAGTCTATCTCAGGCGACTTAGCTGACCCATTGTCCATTTCCAGGTCAACACATTTACTGATGGCCGATGTTGCAGACACAATCGGCCGCTGAGTATCAGCGAGACTGTGGCCAGTTTGCACTGAAAATTTTTCAGCTTGTCCCATATTTCTGGGCTGACCCGCGGCACCACCATTCTTTCACATTTCTCGGGCCAATTATGTGTTTCGAGTAGCTCTTATTAATTTACCGTCATTGAGACGTGTTTCAAAGCGTTTGTTGATCAAATTCGTTAATTTGCTGGATACTATCATGTCCATATTTTCATCATTATTATACTCCAATTCAATATCGGCAATAATGTCACCTTAATTCTCTCCGTCATCTGCTGCAACGTTTTTAGCAAACACTCTTGAGTCACTGCCTTTGTCAATACAATGGTCGGCAAACTGGCGTTTAGCCGGAAACAGGTCAGCTGTAGACAGGGATGCGATCTTACGCTTTCTCCCTCCCGGCCGACCAGACGATAGCTGACCCCGAGACTGATTAGCAGTTAGATTCTGCCACGCTGTAGGGAGTTGTAAAGACTAGGGTAATACTTACGTGTTGATCGCCATGCGCATTCTGACGTCATTTTTTCCCACGGTCAAGTGCTTTTACTGATTTTTCTCGGTTAAAATTGAATGGGGAGATGTCCGATTTACATACAAAGAAAAACAGCGTAAATAAGATGTGCATGATTCTAGTTTCTGTCAGTTATCATTGTTATATATGAGATTTCTGCGTTGTATTATTCGCTAATCATACATGTTTGAAAGGACTACCGCGGTTTGTTGTGAAATTCTCTGGATTCGAACTTCTATCTGACAGCCTGTCGATGGAAGACAGATGAACTTGGTAAGAGTTGAACTGGCATGTGCGTGTGTCACATGCGTTTATCACGTTGACTACATCTGAAAAAGGTCTCCTCCATATCTGGCAAGGTTTATTCAGGGAAGCATATGTGACGCGCCGAGATATGGTCCGTCTATTGGTAGCGTAGAAGACCTAAAGAAGTTCCGTCTACACAAGGCTCGTCACCAAGATATAACCCGCCAGCCCTATGCGAGAGCCAGAGGGCCGATGCCACGATAACAACAACAACACTGAAAAAATGAACATGTAAAGATTTTCTTTATTAACTGAACATACATGTAAATAAGCCGAAGTCGCGTCCAGTCAGGTCTTCCACGTCAAGGTTCGTCCGGTCGCCTCCACGGCCTCGTCCACCAGGGACGTACAGTGTTGAAGCCGTACCCCGGACACAAGCGTCAGTTCTCAGTAGTATCTCTCGGGCGTCGAAGCTCAACAAGCTGGGGAATCATTACACTACCCACGCCTTCTCTCGAGGCGCCCTCGCCGCTCATCCACGTTCCTAGCCTCCCCGCCTTCGATACGCAGAAAGATTAAACAAGACTGAACAAAAACACAATCCTCAGTTTAAATCACGCCATACATACCAAGATTGGCTTTCAACAGTCTTGGCAACCTTCCTGCCGTATGCGTCATACTCGTATGATTTGCACATCTTCTTGCAGTTGAATGTAATCTTCTTTTGCAGGGTCGGTCACTGCAGGTATCTGTGTCTCGGCCACGTCTTCTGCGTCTGAGGCCTTCGTAGAGTCATCGTCGCTACCAGACGAATCGTCGAGGTTTAAGATAGGTGCGATATGGGTCTCCGTCAGTACATGTTCTGACAATGTACCAGCCCGTGCATCGTGGGCACCTTCCTTCCTTGGCGCATTTTTGTCATCCCCCCTCTCCGGATGTGACACAGGATCAGCGCTTGTCTCAGGCGTTTCCTCCTTACGCGTCGGGAGCTGGGCCTGTTGAAGAGGGTCGTAGGCTATCTGAGAAGCCAGTCGTGCCGCTGGTCTTGGTGTGCCCAGCTGGCCTTACGCTTGCCAGACGTTACAGGTGTATTCCCGTGCACTCTGTGAGTGCGGTCTCAATCAAACCAAAGATAATGTCTTGTATGATATTATCCAACATACATCACACGACTAGTAACCAAAGGAGACAGAGAAATTGTTAGGCATGTTATACCAATAAAATATTTAAACATTATTTATGACTTCTTTTGTTCTTTCTTTTATTCTTCTGATTTTGTTGACATAATGTATAGTAACTCATGAACTCAAATATAAAATCAGTAACAAATATGCATGCGCGGGTATTGTTCGGAAAGCATATCTACCCAATTTAAGGCGTTCATGCCTAACTGATACTGGTTGATTACACACGAATTCAAACAACTTGCTCAGTCATAATCCTTCATCCAGACTGGTTTCACGACCAAACCTTGTTCCACTGGCTACTCCTGGCGGTTGAAATATTCATGCTGGCTGTTGAGAAAGCAGTTTCGGGGAGGACGAGAAGATTGAAAGTTTGTGGCTGGAGAGTATGGCTGAGGGGATTTACGAACTATTTGATGTGGCGGTTCATTTCTGCGTAACAGTACATTTCGATTACGTCTCCAGAACTTGGCTTGATCACTGGATACAACGATGTGTGATCGTGACAAGTGGTGTTGCTGGATATACTTAGCTCGTTTCCAACCCTGTGGAGTTTTCATACGTACTGCATCTCCTGGTTTGATTTCTGGTAACGGTTTCGCTCCACGGTCATAGTAAACTTTCTGTTGGTCACGGTATGACTCTAGCTGCTGGCTTACAATCTTACATGATTGCCATTTCGGTTGGAGTAAGGCTGTGGTGGTTGGCAATAAAGTTCTTGCTCTGCGACCCATGAGTCGTTGCATGGGCGACCCAATAACGCCATCGCGTGGGGTGTTGCGTAAGTCTAAGAGAGCCAAATGAAAGTCACCACTCTCTTCTCTGACTTTCTTGATCAAAGCCCTAACGGTTTGGGCGGATTTTTCTGCTAGTCCGTTGGCTTGTTTGTGATCTTGCTCTCTGCAAATTTTCGAAATTCCGTGCTCCCAAACTGCGGCCCGTTGTCAATTACGAGAACGTCCATGATTCCGTAACGGGAAATGTTAGATTTAATGTGCCTGATCACAGTAGATGTTCGAGACTCTCCAGTGACTTGTGGTGTGATTCTACTGTAACACTTTTGATTCCATATATCAACTGATGAAAGCGGGTACAACCAAATACGACTGCTAACATTTCTTTCTCTATTTGAGCCTATCTTTGTTCCCTTGGAGATAAGGCTCTCGACACAAAGGCAATAACACCACTATCTTGGATGATGGCAGCACCAAGGCCCTTCATCGATGCGTCAACACTCAATAGGACAGACTTGCTGGCATTATACTACTTCAGTACAGGAACAAATGTGAGTGCGTCTATGATATTTTGAAACGCAGCTCTCTCGACTGATCCCCAGAACTATTCTTTTTTCAGTTTAAGTTCTCTGAGAGGGGCATTAAGCTAACTGAGGGGGGGGGGGGGGGAATTTAAACACATACACGATCATGCCAGGCGTTGTTTAAAGTTCCCAGTGATTTTCTGGTTCTTTCATGTTTACAATAGCTTTTACCCTGTTCGCAGACGGTTGTAGTCCATCCTTGGTTAGAGTATGTCGCACAAAGTTCACTTCCGATTGCGCAATTTGAGCTTTACTGCGGTTGAGTTTCAGTGTCACCTATCGCGCTCGCTCTAAGGCTTTCTCCTGCCTGTCATTATGTCCTGCTAGCGATGGGCCATGAATTAACATATCGTTGATGACTATTTCCATGCTGTCCATGTCCGTGAAGATATTTTTCATAGCTTTTTGATATATCCCCGGAACACTGCTGATACCCATTGGTAGTCGTAGGTGGAGATATCTTTCAAATGGTGTAGCAATTGTGGTATATATAGAACTTTCTTCCGTCAATTTTATCACATGGAGCCCCTTATTCGCATCTAGTGTAGTGAAATGTTCACTGCCATGTAACCTTGTTACAATATCATCGATAGAACGCATTGGATGGTGTTCTCTGAGTATAGCCTTATTCAGACTTTATGCAATTTCTCACAGGACCATTGGGCTTATGTACACACACCATGGGACTGACCCACTCTGTAGGCTCTGTGGCTTTGGCAATAATTCCACATGCGACAAGATGGTCTAATTTTGCTTTGACCTGGTAACGGATTGCGGCTTGGACTGGGCGAGCTGAGTGAATAACGAGCTTAACTGACTTATCTAATGTGATGTCATATGTACCTGGAATACACCCTATTGTGTCATCGAATACATCCTTGTACTTATGTAATATATCCTCACATTTGGGATTACAATTCACATTATTTACAGGAGCAATCATTTCAAATGAGACACTGTCATTTCTACCGATAAAGTTTACTCTCTGTTTGTCATTTATAACTTGAAATTCTACATTTCTGTAGAATGTGTTAAAAATGGTCCAAACAGGAGAAAGTGGATTCTTCGGTACTTAACGATTGGCTTGAGATTGTAAAAAAGAAGGGTAGTTTAGCTATACACCGTATAGACATTGATTCTCTACCTAAAGTTAAACAGGTTCTGAAGGATCCCACTGTGCAAGAAACACTCGCTGACCTTCATAATAAATTTGTCATCTCTGTAGCAGACAAGGCTCCTAATGATATCATCTTTATTTGCAAGAATTATTATTATCAAATTCTTGTTCAAGAGCTATGTCCATCTACAACAACATCCACGTTATCTGATGCTACATATACTCTGGAGGAACTATTTAATAAACACAAAACCTTTCTTAAAGAAGGGCGCATAAATATATCTACCCGTCATACAGAAATATCACAACTTTACTGGATTCCTAAAATGCATAAATCCCCATACAAGGCTCGATTTATTGCAGGTTCAAGAAGTACCACCAAACTCTTGTCAACCCTACTTACGAGAGCGTTACAAGAAGTAAAGTCATTTTAGAATAAGTACTGTTGTGCCATAACAAAAAATTCAGGTGTCAACTGCATGTGGATTCTTAACAACTCCAAACGTCTTACAGAAGAACTTGATGCTCATATGCATATACCGTACAAAGACGTATCCACATGGGATTTCTCTACTCTCTATACTACAATTACTCACAAAGATCTTATTGAAAGAATATCGTCCTTAATTGTCTCGGTATTTACTAAAACAGGTCACCGTTACATTAACGCCAGAAGCAATAAGGCTTTCTTTATTTCTACTATTTATAAAGGTTGCCACTCATGAGATGTTACATTATTTATAGAATTACTTGAATTTCTCATTTATAACATCTATTTGAACTTCGGAGATACCATTTACCAACAGTGCATAGGTATTCCAATGGGTACCAATTGTGCGCCTCTTTTGGCAGACCTATACCTGTTTTCATATGAATACGACTATATGCAGAAATTACTTAAAATTAATATCTTTAAAGCTCGATCCTTTTCATTTACCAAGCGGTATATTGATGATCTACTGGCGTTAAATAATCCCCATATTGCTGAAACGATGAAGGAAATCTATCCGCCTTCATTGGATTTAAAGGAGACAACAGATAGTTCTTGTGGTACATCTTATTTGGATCTATATCTGTGCAAACAAAACAAGTTCTCCTTTCACGCCGCCTTTACGACAAAAGGGATAATTTCAATTTTGATATTGTAAATTATCCTAATTTGGATAACAGTATACCAAAGGGTCCTGTACATGGCGTTGTCATATCTCACCTTGTAGCATTTGTCAGATCTTGCGTAAATTGTGATGACTTTAATCTCGTCACAAGTTGTTAGTTCAAAAACTAGTTTGTCAAAGATACTCCATCAAACGCCTTCATTTTAAGTTTCCGGCTTTATTTCCTATTTGTATAATTTCTTACATACCTTTGGCTCTGGAAGCTAGTGTTAAACGTTGTTTTGGAAATGGATCTTGCGATTATCGACTTGGAACGCCCCTTACCGACTACGAATGGTACACGAATGTCGGACATGGCGCTTATATTTCAGAGACAACACATTACATTTGGCTTCAAGGCTGAGTATTTTATCATTTACATTCATGTTTACACACCACTCATCATCTTCTTGGTTTTCATCAACATTATCAGATTTACATGAAAACGTCAATAACACCACACTGCTCAAACATATTATTCATATCATCATGTGAATAGTCATTGTCTCTGGAGACTGCATCATTATACTTCGCTGTTTGTTACATTTCACACAATCTCTACCACGTGAGCCATCATTTGTGTTTCTGTGACGACCTCTGCCACGAGATCCAATGTCACTGTGATGTACAGAGGTTTCAGACTTTGACATTGTTTTCAAATGTTCTTGTGTAAGTTCTGACCTTCTACAAATCCTGATGCAATTTTCTAATGTCAAGTCATATTCTTCAAGGTCAAGTAATCTCATTTTAACATGTTCACTTTTCACTCCTTGATTAATGCGATTACATAAGATTGATCATTCTACCTCACCATACTCACATTGTTTGGCACGCTCTTTCAAGTCAGCTATGAAATCCATCATGCTTTCACCATCTTGCTGAGGTTTGTCCAGAAATGCTTGGCGCTTCACATTTCTGTATTTCTTATGTCCATAGTGACGATCAAATTTCCGCAGGACAGTCTCTAACTTTTCTATGTCTTCAGCAGGGGCGGCTTCTTTGGCTTCACCCAATTCTTCGTTGGCTTCAACTCCAGGGAAAAATTCAAATGTGTTGTACAGCTTTATTCCTTCAGGACCAAGGAAATGGAGTAACAAGTTCACTTTACCCCTCCCGGAGGCGTCTTCAAGTCCTTTCGCTATGAGATACACTTCAAAAGTTTGCTTCCATGTTTTCCAGGACTCGTCTGTACGGTCGCTTATGTCGACTCTAAATGGTTTAGGTGGCGGAATATCCATGTCAACTTGTGACTGGATTTTTCATATAAAGTTCACTGGCTATACTAACACTAAATTAAAACTGATATCGCTTCTGACACCATGTAATATCTCTACGCTATGGCCGCTAATAGATCAACGCTGAACTCCGACCTTGCTGAGAACAACTCGTTTATTGGCCAACTAACTGGTACATTGCTTAAGAGGTGCTGTTTGTGTATAGTACAAGAGATCGGATACTACAGAAATGTAGACCTTAATCATTGCGTCAGCCACTGTCTCAGCCTCTTAACTGCCGTACGTCCTTGTGTAACCCAGGCCAGGTATATACCTGTCTAACCTTCAGGAGCGTCTTCTACACCCCGAGATGTCCACCTGCGGGCTTGTCATAACACTCTTTGAGTATCTTCTTCCGAAGGGTACGCGGTAACACCAGTAAATGTCGAGTCACGCGACCCCGACTGTATTGCCATCGCCGTACCAGGACGTCATTCCGCACTGTAAGGACCCGAAACATTCCCCACAGTACTTTGGTTTCAAATTCATGGTTAGATATTTCGTCCCAAACTGGCCGTCTCCCGGACATCACCAACTCCAACACTGGGTTGATCTGCGGATCAGCTTCTTGAGCCGCAGCGAATTCGTCCTGCGGCCGTCCCTTCATCGCCGTCGGTAGCCTCAGACTGGTCAAGTGGTCGTCGCCTGAGGGCATCTGCATTGCTGTGATTTCTGCCCGGCCGGTGCTCGCTATCGAAGTCAAAAATACTCAGGATTTCCAGCCATCTGGCTAGCTGTCCCTCCGGTTCTTTGAAGTTCATGAGCCAACGGAGTGACATATGGTCCGCCCTCAGGAGAAACTTTCTCTCGTAAAGATAGTGACGAAAGTAAGGGACGAAATGTACCACGGCCTACAACTCACGCTTTGTGACCGACTACCCTCTCTCGGACTTCGTAAGGACTAGGCTTGCCAAAGCTACTACCCGTTCCCTTCCGAACTGGACCTGATAAAGCACAGCACCAATACCTTTGCCGCTTGCGTTGGTGTCCATGATAAAGTTAAAGCAGGATCAGCTATTCCCAAGACTGGGGCTGTAAGCAACTCCTTCAGGTATTCAAGGCGTGCTGGTATACCGCGTTCCACACGAATGGGCGGCCTTTCTTTGTTAGCTTGTGCAGTGGCGCTTCTATGTCCGCAAAGTCCTTCACGTAACGCCTATAATAAATACAGAGCCCCAAGAAACTTCGGACATCCGTCTGGCTAGTCGGCTGTGCCCAGTTTCTCACGGTCTCAGTCTTGTCAGGGTCTGTTGATATTCCTGCCTCAGAGACTACATGGCCAAGATATTTCACTTGTCTTGCGGCGATTACACATTTAGAATGCTTCAGCTTCAACAATTAACCCGGAAGTGATACTGATGACTACACATCCAGCATCTCTTTCCAGGGCCACCAGCCCTGCCTGTCTGATCACTTTAACCAGGCCGATTTGACCGATTCCTAAAACGGCTAGCTCTAGGTCTCCGTGCAGGTCGAGATATAATGTTCTTTACCAACTCAATCAGCTGTTTACGCCATTCATCTCCCAAATCATCATCGGTTTCCTCGGTATCAATATCCTCGTCCTGGATATTCATCAAAGCGCGAACACTCGGTTTCTTCTGGTATGCTGTCTGAAAAGCTTCTACTTCGACCGCGGCGTGGACGGCTTCTTCTAACGTTCTCAGCCGTGTCTGCCCGATTTTGTATCTGGACTCTTCTCCTACAGCCTCATGCAACTGGTCCTTTGTTAACGCGTCAAGCAGATCTTCGCCAGCGTCGTGTTACCCCATTTGCACCAGACGAAGCAATGCTTGTCCTAATTCCGGTACTTCTTCGCCACGTTTCCTAGCCCGGGACCTGAACTGCACCTTATACAAGTCAGTCTGATTCGGCGGGGCAAATCTCGTCTCCAGCGCACACTTCAAGCCCTCATAGTCTACGTCCCCAGGAGGTGCACGTAGACTAGACAAAGTCTGTTGTGCTTACCCGTGTAAAGAAACGGCCAGAAATTGTCCCTTCTGTGCGGTCGTCAAGCCATTAAGAGGCGTACAGTGCTCGAAATGATCCAAGTAGTGCCGGTAAGGAGTCGTCCCATCGTTGGTAGAGGGCCTCATTAACGTCTTCGGCACACCCAACCTACCCTCAGGACTCTCGACTCTCTGCCGGTCCCTTAATACCTCGCGGCTACAGGCCTCTTTTGTAGGTCCCATGTAATCTGCGTCACCCAGCGTCGAGGTGTCAAACACCAAACGTATCGGCTCCACGGTACTTCCCTCACCCGTGTCTGCCGCCCGCGGAAGTGCTCTTCATCGGGCTTTGCCGCTGCCGACTACCCCAAGTACTTGTTGGCCTCTGCACCGTGGTCAACTCTCACTTTATCTCCAGCTCTAAAGCAGATAATCGGCTCTTCAATTCATGAAGTGTACCGGGACCATGGTCTGACGTTGAAGGCACATGACTTGGTGTCCAGATTTCCGTCCAGGAAGTATCCCGACCTGTCGGGTCGCTCCTTGACATCATCTTGCAATGATTGGCCTCGGATCCCACCGCTGCCACCAGCGAATCTTTCCGTGTAACGTGCCGAGCTATGGTCCGTCAATTTGTAGCGTAGAAGACCTTAACAAACTCCATCTACACAAGACTCGTCACCAAGATATAATCCGCCAGCCCTATGCGAGAGCCAGAGGGCCGATGCCAAGATAGAATTGAATAAAGAATTTCTTTATTAACTGAACATACATGTAAATAAGCCGAAGTCGCGTCGAGGTTCGTCCGGTTGCGTCCACGATCTCGTCCACCAGGGACGTACAGCGTTGAAGCTGTCACCGTCGGCCCGCTCTAGTACCCCTACGTCCCCTGTAGTAGTCGGCGTTTAGCCGTCAAGCCGAGACTACCAGTCTCGCCTTCACAGTCGTGTCCGTGGCGTCGAAGCCGTCAGTTCTCAGTAGTATCTCCCGGGCGTCGAAGCCCAACAATCCTCTCCCCCCACTCCACGATTATATCGTCAATGATCGTACACGTGTTCATCTAGCGTCGAAGCTCTAGAAACCACCACTCCAGTGATGCGAGAACGAGCCTGTGCTCCCAGTTCTGCTCTGTGGCTGTGGCAAGACTGCGCACCAGCCAATCAAAAATCACAGGATGTTCCCTGTGAATGCGTGGTTCATTCCTGCTTGGGACTCCCAGCGAAGCAGGTCACAACGGGCGAGCTGGGAAATCATTACACATGAAAGAAATGACGTAGGTAGTGACGTAGAAAGTTTCACGTAAATATTACCATAGTCTTTGCAACTCCCCGTGAGTATTTACACCACTATGAATGTTCAGTTTTACCTGAGTCAGGACTGGTTTGTTATAATCCGAGTCATCCGAAACTAACATTTTTTCGTCGTCGTTATGTTCAGGTACAGTGACAGTATCCCAGTATCCGTCATGTTCCTTGCTTTCAAACGTGGTAACTCCTCGCCGTCTTCACTGCCGCCGTTAGCCTTCTCAGTATACGAAATTCACAAATTGCTCCCAGCAATCGCCTTGCTGTATTGCGAAATCTGCTCTGGGTACTAAACCAAGAATAAAACCACAAGGGAAGGGACTTCTCTGTTGGGAAAGACAGAGCGGTGGCACGTTGCTACCGCATGGTCTGAAGGCTGGAGGCACAATGATGCTCGGCTCACATGCGCAATGGTTTCGTAGTGACGTAACCATGACGTAGTAAAATCTTACAGCGACAACTATCTGTGCTACACCTGTACAATAAGACAATCTTACGGCGATAATAACCTGTGTCACATCTGAACAAGGAGACAACATTACAGCGATAACTCCTTGTGTCACATCTGTATAGGGAGACAACATTACAGCGATAACTACCTGTGTCACATCTGTTCAGGGAGACAACATTACAGCGATAACTACCTCTGTCACATCTAGATAGGGAGCAACATTACAGCGATAACTACCTGTGTCACATCTGAAAAGTGAGACAACATTACAGCGATAACTACCTGTGTCACATCTAGATAGGGAGCAACATTACGGCGATAACTACCTGTGTCACATCTGAAAAGTGAGACAACATTACAGCGATAACTACCTGTGTCACACCTGTACTAGGAGACTATTTTACAGCCGCAGCTTGTGCCACAGATGTACAATCTCACAGGGATGGCAACTATCAGCGATAATAACCTCTTAAATTCGAGCATCCAAAAGTCTACCTAATTATATAATAGATAGTCTGTTATGGTGAAATGGTGAAAAAAAGAAGTTCAAAAAAAGTCCAAACCGCTGACCTGATTTATTGAAAATTTTTATGCAAGTACAAGACAACTGGCTGTACAAGGTTTACAAATTTTATTTAGATCAATCAAGAAGTGTGGAAGGCTGTTATATTGGTCTATCATGTCATATGATAGGATATTACTGAATATTGGGAAAAATAGGAAATACACGTATATTGGCGAGTGACTGTATCTACGAGTGACAGTTCTCAAAATGTGTTTAAAACTTGTTATATTCAGTGTCACAATACATCAGTTTTACCGGTGACAAATCTTAGCTATAGCTTACCTTTGGCAAGCTGACCTCTCCCTACGTACTGTGAGCGCTAGTCCAAGCTAGAAGGGCAATCATTACTCCTACGAAGCTGACTGTTTGTGACGGCAAATATCTATAATTGGTCATACTTTGAGCTGACAATAGTACATCTTTGGAAATAAATTCACGCTACATCTGATACACAGGCACACTGATGGCCAGAAAGGATGTACCCTTTTTTGTAGTAAAATTGTAGACCTACATAGTTCACCCAAGTAACTAAGCGCGCTAATGACTTATTCAGTCCGGACTTCTAAGTTTATGCCAAATTAGCCGTTGGTATTTCTTCTGCGTTTTCATTCATGTCTTATCTGGAATAATTGACGATTGAGGGCCACGCGTCCCAAATCACCTTTATCCAACCAAGAAGAGCGATAAAAATACCCAATTTAGCGCAGACCGGCAGGTTTAGGACGGGTTACAACATAGAACAAAAAAGAGAAAATCGCTGCAAAGCCCTGTCAAAATAAAAACGGAAATCCTGCATTTTGATTGTCAAGAACTTTTTAAAAACTTACTCATTCTTTCCTATCCGAGGTATGATTGGGTTTAACTATATTCTCAACCCAAGTACCGCCTGTCTTATAGCAGAAGTGGCATCACTGTCAGCTGCAGTAATGTAGCTGAAAAGCATCACAAATCTGACACAAATGGCCAATTAACATAATCCAGATATATGAAAACGACCGTATCATCGTAAGCTGGAACATGTTGTTGCAAACTTTCTGTGACTGAACAAAAGTGAATTCTGGACAAACTGTATAAAATTACTTGATAGTTAAGCATTAAACATGTGTTAAGTATGGAGTCTAATGATGTTTCACGTTTGGACATTCGTGACGTCAAATATTGCTGAAGTAGTTTTCATTTCACTGGAAATGTGACCCTTGTCAGTCGACACACTGGTTCCGTGTAAGTTACATGGACATTAATAAAGACTCCAATTCGACCAATGGCAATTTGTACTTGTTTACGAGATTGCACGTACGAAGAGGTTATTTTGTATCACGGATTGTACGTCACAATTCACTCGTATCAGAAAACCTGGGCTCTTTCCATAGAGCATAGAATCCATAAATTCAAATGGCCTGCCGTGGAGAGAGTAGGAACCAGAATTGTTCTAAAGCAGACGCTAAAAACAATCTGTAAAGATGACTTGTATAACTGCATGCAGTTATATTTTTTATATTTCGAAATGAAAAATCAGTAAATATTCCTTATAAGTATAATTATATAAAAAATGATAAAAATGTCCGGTTTGCATTCAATAATACAATGCATTTCATCCTTATTCAGCGTGTTTCTTTTAATTGTGAAGAGTTTGAATGTATTTTTTTACATTTAATAAAATACATGTTAATTTAATCAAAAAATAACACTTTATTGTTTATGTGTCGTGCAATGTTTGGCTTGCTATAGTTCAATTTTCATTCTGTAGCATATAGAAATGCAGTTCCAATTAGTCGTATAACATAACATGTATGATTTACTGACGTATTTAAATTAAGATGAAATTTCAGCTTACAAAATGTGAAGAACGCGACATACCCTGACTCTTAATTATTGCTGAAGTAGTTTTCATTCCCCATCTGAAACATTAACTGTTCACATTGTCTGCATATACTCACCATGTATAGACACATTCTGGACATTTGAAAACTGAGTCGTCCCACTGGCATTTGATGTCATGGTACACCTGAACGAGGCCGGATCGCTACACCTGACTGAATGTATCCTCAGCTAAAAAAACAAGGATGTTCCACCAGCATCAAATGACGTGGTAACATTAGCCCGCTGCTGAATATCACCGATAGTAGTTCCCCATGTAGGCAGGTATGGATCTCCTGGACCAAGGTTTACATTATATACAAGGAGGTTGTCATGTCCCCCAGCATCATTGGCTTTCTGCAGACCTAGCCTATACAGGATAGCTCCTTTTGAAAGTGACTGTTCTCTACAGGTGATCGTCAGAGTGCTTCCCTCATTCAGGCTGGTCGGGGACACGGATATTTCCTGGATTGGAGATCCTCACTGTTAGTGGCGTAAGGAATGGTCATACTTACTGAGGTTAATGATTCTGATAACAGAATGCACCGTAAACACATAGTATACATGAATAAACAAACAACAATTTAACACGCGCTCTGTTAAAGCGATCTCCAGAGTCTCCTCAAAGAAGGTTATGGGGAACTTTGATATTTTACAGCTCAAACAAACGTCTTTTCCAGGTCGATGGGAAAGTTGAGATCACATCCACAAAAACGTCTTTAGGATGTATGCACTTGATTGGCAACTTTGAGTCAACAGTGGTTTTGTTTTACGCGATGACTGTCAGATCATTAGTAAAGGAAACCCTACAAATCCAATTGAATGCCTTATCCACATCAGTTCATAGACACTTATTTGTACATTGTATATTAACCGTTGTTGAACTTTATCAGTATTTTTGTTTCATTCTTGTTATGGTCTTATTATTGTGACTGGAATATCATGTGGAGCCAGGTAGAGAGGAGTTGGTGCATTTTTTGGAACATCTGTGTAAGCCTACATGTATGTCGTCTTGTTCATTTTAAGTCTTAGACGAGTAGAGTTGGCCATTATCACAAATTCGCTTGGAAGCCGGGGCGTCCCAACCCCGAGGGTTGCGGCCCTCGTCACGAGGACGGAACCATTTGCGCGTAATTTGCCTCGTCCTCGTTTGCTACTATTTAAGCAATTACATGAACGGTCAGAATAAAAACTTGACTGAGGTAAATTGACCAGAGACCGTATTTATCCGGCTAGAAGTGACCATTTACAAGTTACCACACAGTCCTCACTGGTTTTACTGCTGGTCTGTAATGACTTTATATTTGTTATGTTAATGATTTATATGAAGGGAATCTGACCTGTCCAAATCTTGATAATGAAGACAGTTTTATCTGGACTGTGACAATGCGTGGCGTGGTGTAAATAAAATCTGCATCTAATGCGTGTAAATGTGGTAATAATATTCGATTTATGTATACGGAATATCTAAGGAACTAGTGATTATTTAGGGGTATCATTTCTCCTATTGGCATTTTTGAATTAGTGACCATGTGTGACCTCATCGATTTGTCGTGTTACCAATTTAGTGAATCAGCGCACCCATACCCAATCCATTTAGATGGAGTAAAGTGGTCCGTTACAGTCAACCAAATAAAGCAAATTGCTTAATTTGTGTCTGTCAGGAAAGCCTTGAAGCCTCGACTCTTGAGATCGGCCATTCAGTCCACTTGTGTATTTGGTCACAAACAAATTGTAATCACAAAGTTTAATTGTTCGTTAAAAGACTATTAGGACAACCAAACTTGTGATGAAATTTCTGTACTATACCTTTGAGTGGGAAAAACCGAACAACCAAACTCAACAGGAACAAATTCCTCGGAAACATCTGGAACAAAAAATGACATTTATGTATATCGGCAGAATGTTGGTGGGATACTTTGGTGCAAATAAGTACGGCAAGCCAAATGTTGCAAAGCTCTAAAAGTATTACACTAGATTGTCCCCAGACTATGGATGTTCCATTTTGGTCATCGTCCTGTCGCGTTCTGAACTTAAACTCGAGAGCATCGCTCCACTTTACTATTAAATTGGTGCATTTCTCTGCTTTGAAACTTATACATGGTTCCACAACGTAGATAGGCGATGAACGTTAAAATGTCGTTGTGTCGCGCGGTCTAATGAGGACAAGGAACTAGGCCATTTTGTTGTGAAGTGTTGTGTTTCGGTGGCTATTTGTCGACTGCTTGATATGGAGACCAAATGACATTATTGTATGAAACTGTCGTCCTTGGGTTTATGGTCTTGTTCATTAACAAATTCATGCTAATCAGATACAGCAAGAATAAACGTGGTTAAAAAAATACACAAACATTTTTCTGCGCAAGCGCAAACAGTTGAGCGTAATTGTCGTGTTGGTGCCTTTTCAGACAACTGCACTCAGATGTGGCTGTGGCGCAGTCTTGGCAACACTAGATGCGCCAACACGACAACATAATAAATTAAGGACGAAAACAGCGACTAAAGCGTGGCGTTTTCGAGTTGTCGCGCTTTAAGGATCGGCGGAGCAATGTCCAGCGCGGACTTCCATAAAATGCCGATATCGGTAAGTAGACAAACACAGGTCTGTTCTTGTGTTATCCCGGATACCCTGATGTACAGGTAACCTTCTTTATAGAAGTACACCAGACTTACATCAGGCCGACACCCGTTCCCTATAACAGTACAGTAGGCTGATATCAGAGAACTGTTGATCCCTCATCTATCGGTAAGCAGACAAACACAGGTGCTTTCTTATGTTATTCCCGGATAACCAGATTTACAGGTAACGTTCCCTATCACATTACACCAGACTGACATCAGACAACTCTTAATCCATCCTCTATCGGTATGGAGACCGACACAGGTGTGTTCTGGTGTTATGCCCGGATACCCTGATGTACAGGTAACCTTCTTTATAGAAGTACACCAGACTTACATCAGGCCGACACCCGTTCCCTATAACAGTACAGTAGGCTGATATCAGAGAACTGTTGATCCCTCATCTATCGGTAAGCAGACAAACACAGGTGCTTTCTTATGTTATTCCCGGATAACCAGATTTACAGGTAACGTTCCCTATCACATTACACCAGACTGACATCAGACAACTCTTAATCCATCCTCTATCGGTATGGAGACCGACACAGGTGTGTTCTGGTGTTATGCCCGGATACCTTGATGTACAGGTAACGTTCTTTATAGCAGTACGGCCCCCCCCCCACCCGAGACTCAGTTGTTTTTTTTTTAGCGCTTTACCGCGCTAGGGCAGCATAATGTCCCAGGAGCCTCTCACCAATGCGGTCGAGTTCAAGTGCAGCTCATGCAGGCCTCCTTTCCGGCCGTAAGTTAGAAGGTCTGTCAGCAGCCTATGCATGGTCGTGGGTTTCCTCTGGGCTCTACCCGGTTTCCTCACACTGTAATGCTGCCCGCCGTCGTATAAGTGAAGCACTCTTGAGTACAGTATAAAACACCAATGAAACAAAAAAAAAATATAGCAGTAAACCAGACTGACATCAGACCGACACCCATCCTTCCTCTACCGATAAGTAAACAAAGACACACAGATGTGTTCTTGTGTGACTCAGGGATACCCTAATTTACAGGTAACGTTCCCTATAACAGTACACAAGACTGACATCAGACCGACATCCATCCCTCCTCTACAGGTAAGTAGACATACACAGGTGTGTTCTTGTGTTATCCCCACATACCCTGATTTACAAGAAACGTTCCCTATTACAGTGCAGTAGGCTGATATCGGAGAACTGTTGATGCCTTCTCCATTTCTTAGTAGACAAACACAGGTGTTTCTTGTGTTATCCCCGAATACCCTGACTTACAGGTAATGTTGCGTAAAACAGTACACCAAACTAACACAAGACCGACATCCATCCCTCATCTATCGGTAAGTAAGTGTTAACAAGTGTTAATCACTCCTCTGTCGGTTAGTAGACAGACACATAACAGTACACCAGACGGACACCTGACCATTATCCATCCTCCTGTATCGGTAAATAGACAGACACAGGTGTGTTCTTGTGTTATCCTCGGATACCCGGATTTACAGGCAACTTACTCTATGACAGTACAACAAACAGACTACCATCCCTCTTCTGTCGGTAAGTAGAGAAACACAGGTGTGTTCTTGTGCTATCCCCGGATACTGTGATTAACAGGTAACGTTGCCTATAACAGTATACCAGGCTGACATCAGACCCGCATCAATCCCTTTTGTCGCCACGATATGGCTGAAATACTGCCGATGTGGCGTTAAACCATAATCATTCATTCGATCCCTTTTGTACCGGTAAGTAGACAAACACATTGTGTTCTTGTGTTATTCCCGGATACCCTGATTTACAGGTGACGTTCCCTATCACAGTGGCACCATTATCGGCAAGTAGACAAACACAGTGTATTCTTGTGTTATTCCCGGGTTCCCTGATTTACAGGTGGCGTTCCCTATAACAGTGGCACCATTATCGGCAAGTAGACAAACACAGTGTATTCTTGTGTTATTCCAGGATTCCCTGATTTACAGGTGACGTTCCCTATCACAGTGGCACCATTATCGGCAAGTAGACAAACACAGTGTATTCTTGTGTTATTCCCGGATTCCCTGATTTACAGGTAGCGTTCCCTATAACAGTGGCACCATTATCGGCAAGTAGACAAACACAGTGTATTCTTGTGCTATTCCAGGATTCCCTGATTTACAGCTGGCGTTCCCTATAACAGTTCAACAGAATGACATCAGATTGATATCCATCTTCCTATAACGGTAGCACCCGATATCCTCCCGCGATAATGCTGGCCGCCGTCGTATAGGTTAAATAATCTCAAGTACGTCGTAAAACACCAATCAAATAAATAAATAAATTTAACAGAAACAGTATACAGTGATCCCTTAGTGTGTGGGTAATATCACCCGTTAGACAAGTATTAGTTTAACTGTCCGCTGATAACATGTGTGATAATCCCCCATTAGAAAGGTAATAGCTTTGCTGTACCCTGATAACATGTGTGATACCCTCCCTTAAAAAGTAACAGTTAGGCTGTCCCGTGATAACATGTGTGATACACTCTCTTAAGAAAGTAACAGTTTGGCTGTCCCCTGATAACATGAGTGATACCCTCCCTTAACAAAGTTATAGTTTGGCTGTACACTGATAACATGTGATACCCTCCCTTAAGAAAGTAATGGTTTGGCTGTCGCCCGATAACATGTGTGATACCCTCCCTTAAGAAAGTAATTGTTTGACTGTCCTTAGATAATATGTGCGAGACACTCCCTATAGAAAGTAATAGTTTGACTGTCCTCTGATAACATGTGAGATGCCCTCCCTTAAGAAAGACATAGTTTGGCTGTCCTTAGATAACATGTGTGATACCCTCCCTTAAGAAAGTAATAGTTTGACTCTCCCCTGATAACGTGTGTTATACCTTCCCTTAAGAAAGTAATAGTTTGGCTGTCCCCTGATAACATGTGTGATACCCTCCCTTAAGAAAGTAATAGTTTGACTGTCCTCTGATAACATGTGTGATACCCTCCCTTAAGAAAGTAATAGTTTGGCTGTCCCCTGATAACATGTGTGATACCCTCCCTTAAGAAAGACATAGTTTGGCTGTCCTCTGATAATATGTGTGATACCCTCCCTTAAGAAAGTAATAGTTTGGCGGTCCCCTGATAACAAGTGTGATATCTCCCATTAGGAGAGTATTAATTTAACTATCGCTGAAAGGCATATGCATTAGGAAAGTATTACTTCGTCTATCCCCTAATAACACGTGTAATATACCCATAAGGAAAGTATTTGACTGATTATCCCCTAGCAATCCTGATTTTATGGGTAATATTCCCCGAGAAGGAGAGCATTCGTTTGGTTATCCCCTGATAACATGTAAAATACCAGTATCCATCATTAAAAAAGTGTTTCACTGATTATCCCTTGGTAACAGTGAGTGTATGTGTAATATCGCCCGCCCTCCACCCCCTCCACCCGGAGGAGAGTATTAGTTTGGCTACGCCCTGGGAACTTGGATTGTATGTGTAGTATCCCCCAGTAAAGAAGTTTGGTTACCCCGTGGAAACCTAAATTGTCAGACAAATATCTCCTCTTAGGGGAATACATGTACTGGAATGGTTATTTACTGCATGTTTTTTCTAAAGAAAGTTTTCCCTCCATATATTTGCAGTACCTACCTTTACAAGATGGCGTCTACGAACTGCCGGATTCCTATTAAGCAGTTCTTCTTGGTGGCTCTAGAAAAATCTACAGGACTAAATGTAATCTATTGTTTCTTTCCCAGGCTATATTGCTGCTTTCAGGATTGCTGTGAACATTATTTAGCTTGTGTACAACATAATCCTGTTACAGTGCAAACTTCTGTCATTGAAAGTCCAACTACATTTAGTGCATAAACTATACGCATTCTGACACAAAAGTGTCAGTCACGGTTTAGTATATCGTATTATATGAACATCGGTAAGGCTTCAGTATAGTAGTATAAAAGGTATGTTAGGCTCATAAGGACTACGGTACAGGCTATGGCATCTTCATACATATGCGAGTATTACTGAGACGCTTTGTATATAGTTTTACTTAAAGCGTCGAGTCGGTCCTTCCCCTATTTCCATTCACGAATATGGACGGTTGCTAGGGTCACATTAATATACAAAGTTTTGGAAACTTATAAGTAATAGCGAGTTTGGTCCACGAAGTCTGTCTTACCAGTTACAACAATGCAGCTTACAAATCAATATACCTAGGCGTTTCAACA
Organism: Liolophura sinensis; assembly: GCF_032854445.1. NCBI lineage: Eukaryota > Metazoa > Mollusca > Polyplacophora > Chitonida > Chitonidae > Liolophura > Liolophura sinensis. The sequence goes on along the minus strand of NC_088295.1, from coordinate 91,483,850 downwards.
ACCGGAGTTGATCGAGTCAGTTCTAGGATTTTGCTGGTTTTTATTCATCATCAAGGGCCCAATTGTTCACAAGTGTATTAGGACTTAATCCAGGTATTAACTTTAGTCCAGACTAAAGTACCATGTACTTTGTATTGGGATGAGATTGGTGTTAAGATTAAATGGATCAACTATAATACAATGGGAAACTTTCTGAACTACTCGAAATGGATTCGAACCCGCAACCTCGGTGGTTAGTGGACTGACAGTCGCAGAAATCTATCGCTCTAAAGGTCTGTAATCGCAATGTGCACCTGGTGAACCAATGTGTAGGCCACACGTGAACTACCGCCCTCTATACGCCTTACATTATACACCACGTTTCAAGTAAGGCCTGTTCGGACTCATGGACGCTGCAATCCAAGAGTATCTCTCCGTCGTAATACATAACTCATGTTTCACTTTTCGTCCTATAATAACGAGCATGTCATGTAGTCTGACTTAAATATACGTACAACATCTACCACAAGCTTTTGATGAAATTGATGATCTTTAATTGTATGTCATACATAACATAAACCTATACCTACTTGTACACTTATTACACATAACACAACCCCTGAGGATGGATTGTCCTTAGTACTTAGACTTAAACATCAAGGTTCGGCGATCACTTCCTGTTACTGCAATCTGCTTTTTGTCCAGAAAATTTCCGGTAAGCATTCTGACATTAAGATTCAACATATTACAGAGTCAAGTGGACTTGAAATGACTGCAAGCGAAGTACATGTAGACTATATATCAACACTGTTAGGGGTGGCTTGAAGCTTACAGATTTATAATTCACTGGCTGTTACCCACCCCGATAGCATACTTGGTAGAGCGTCTGCTTCGGGAGATGTAGATCCAGAGTCAATCCTGGGTCGAGTCACACCTAAGACCTTAAAAGAGAAAGTCGTAACTTCCTCGCTTGGCATTCAGCATGAAGGGGACAGTGCAACGAACTGTTGACCCGTATGAGTATAATGGCTCGGGTGTGGCGACTTACCTGCCTTCGGTAAGGCGTCTGAGTGAAGCAGCAGTAGATAAGAGGGCCGTGGAAGGAGGCACATTACATGTACTCTAAGGATTCCTTTGTCGTCATAAGACCGAAAAATTGTTATGTACGACGATAAAACCCCAATCACTCACTCACTCACTGGTTGTTCGTCAAGATTTTTTCCTCCGTTCATGATCCTGCCAGTATTTCCAAAAGTATTTGTAACGTCACACTGTACACCACCGTCACGATATAACTGTCTAGATACCTGTCATTTTTCAGCACTGGGAGTTACCTCCCTCTTGGGAAATTGCTAGTGGAGAATGTCCTTTGCTCTATGCTGGATCTTGTCCAGACGGATCCCTTCCCTCAGGGGCGTGCATCTTCAGATAACCCCGCCTGTGGTAAAAGAGTTAATTCAGACTTACATTCAAGTAACCATGCATGCCATACCTTAGGGGCCAGGTAAAGGTTAGACCATGGGTAAGTTCGGTTCAGGGGATTTATATTTTAAGTCACAGAATCGATTTTCTCAAACTCACTTTGAAAAGGACCTCTGAAAATGTTTAGATGTGACGATATTTCGCTCGGATGTTCCACTCGTCAAGAAGGGTTTATGGCATCACACCAGATGTATGGCAAGGCTGGCTTTACTTAGGGGTAACACCAAAGGTTAGACAATAAGATCTGGATTTGATAACTAGACCCCAATAATCAAGCTAGAAAAGGTATACTAAACAGGAGAATCAGACCACTCGACCATATCGACGTGTTGCTTCACAATATACACGTTTTATCCAGTGATTTGAGACAATTCGCCAGTGTACTACATTCAAGAACACAGTGCTGTACAGTGTCGGATTTAGGCCTAAGTGAAACAAGCTACAGGTGACAGCATTATGTACTACAGAACATGGACCTTTGGCTACATCGTTACCAGGCTGCCTCACTCTGTATTGTAAAGGACGAAGTAACAGGCAGCGAGGTAGCGAGATAAAGGGTAGCGAGGTAAAGAAGTAGCAACATAAAGGGGTAGCAAGGTACAGAAGTAGAGATGGGGGTGAGGTAGCCTCTTTACCTTGCTGCCCGGCCCTTTGTAGCACAAGGCGAGGTGGCGAGTTAATGAGGCAGTAAGGCAGCGAGGCAGCGATATAGTGAGGCAACGATATAGCCATGTTGCGAGACTCACTTCGATACCTCTTTTCCTCTATTGACTCAATGACAAGCACCTCACCCAGTATTAGATTTTGTTTGTTTTATATGGCTTTGCAAAATACCTTTTGTAGCAAATCAGCAAATGAATTTGTCTGAAAATAATTTATATTTTTCACTTTAAATTTCTTGCTCCTATATTTTTTGTGGTAACCCAGTCCTGTTTTGGTATGCACTTTCGTAAGACCTTGCAAATACACGCAAACTACGCATTTGTCTGTGCAGGTAAGCTCCCTCTTCAAATCTTCACACATTATACCCCAAACCTCGGGCTCCTTACTTTAATGGAGGTTCCAACACTTACAAAATTTCATTTGTCGCTTGTAAATCTTGTATCTTGCGCTCCGTAGCCGACATCCACTCTGCATACTTAGCTCCCCACGAAGTTTTCAACTTAAATAAAAAAAACAAATGTCCGGAAATAATTACGCCATTTTCAACCAAAACGATTCATAATGATTGTGGTAATAGTATTTGCCCATAGGAACAATATAGTCTATCGTAAATGATTCAATATGCTCGAATCAAACGTACCCAGTAAAAGAATACTTAATGAATAATCATGAGTGAAAACCTGAATGTTCTGATGTGGAGAAAAGCCTTCTGAATTTTTTGTATGATTGTACTAAAACTGCAGTTTCGAACTTTTGTTCTAATCATTCAAACATCAATGAACATCTACAGGTATATACACGGATTTGTTAAGAAGCAAATACACATTTAACTAGAGCAAAACTCGTTAACTCGTTAAAGTTGTATAATTGGTAGTGTAACGTTTGTTGATGATAGGTCAGGCGGCTTGAAATTAGACTGCAAAACTTTCTGATCATGACACGTAAGAATGCATAGTACTTCCAGCACATTTAACGGATTTATTTGCGTCTATCATGTTGGCGTAATAACTAATGACGTTAGAGTGACTGCATCTCACCTCCAGTTTGTACTTCTCCTCCATCTCACACCAGTGAGCCTCCTTCACGCTGAGCTCGGTCACCAAGCCTCCCAGCTGTTCCTTGCACTCAGCATTCTCCAGCAGTACCGCCGCATTCTCAGCCTCCAGCGCGCACACTCGCTCCCTGAGGGATGCCAGCTCTCTTTCGTGGCCACAGTCGAGCTACAAGACAGAATCAAGCATAAACTGGTTAAATATGGCTACTGGTAGTGAAAAATTTCAATCGTAGGAGTTTAAGTGGAGAATCTTTCTTCTTCTTTTAACCTGGATACACACGAAAATGTTGCTAAATACAATTCGATGAATATTATTCATTCGTTTATTTAATTGGGGGTAAACACCAGTACTTGCGAATTTTTGACCAACATGTCTAATAAGGCGATCATAGACGAATAGGAAAAATTACAGGGCTATGGAGGAGTTTACAGGTCTCTCATCGGAACTGGCAATATTTATTTATTTTGGCGTGTTTTTAATCATACTGTAGAATATTTCATATACATATGAGGAGTGGAGTAAACAGTGAAGAGTCATGATCTATCCACTTTACCTTAGCAAGCATAACAAACATTTCTTAACAAAAATGCCACAGATAAGAGAGCAAGAATGAGGTTGACATTCCAAGATCCGAGAGGTATACAAGTTTCTTTAAATCTAAAAATAAATGTATCTTTACGGAAGTGTTTTGCTTTTTCAGTTCTTCCACATCTGCCGCAAATTTGTTGCGGATTTCGGCCATTTCTTTCTCTCTGTCTAATTTCAATTGGTCCAACTTCTTCTGCAATTCATCCATTTTTTGATCACCAGGGTGAACAGGTTTTGTCTCCCTGAAAAGATATTTAAATTAAGTCTGTGAAAATAAATAAAGAAAAAGATGACAAGGATTTATTTATTTTTTTTGATTAGTGTTTTACGCCGTTTATATTTCACTTACACGATGGCAACCAGTACTATAGTGGGAGGAAACCGGCCAGAGCCCGGGGGAAACCTACGACCATCCGCAAGTTGCTGCCATACCATCCCATGTGCGGAAGCCAGCAAGATCGACCAGCTTGGCTGAAACTTGACTAACTAAAAAGGTCATGCATTTCTATATGTTAGATTTCCTCCATCCATCAACCTGACAGTATAAGTCGCATATGTGACACATGTATATTGTCTATGGCCTTAAAACAAGGTCAAAGAGATCAATAAATCAATGTAAAATTTACAGCAATAGGACACATCCGGTCTGTCGTCTGCTAAGGGGCCTAACAAGGGTGTTTCGTAGCATGGCCTGAACACTGTGCATGGTACGCCCTTGGTTACCCTGTAACAAGCTATAAGAGTAGAAATCCTGGAAGCACACACCTTTTAGTGAATGGAACGCCAACTTCCAGTACCTCTCTCTCGCGCTTCAGTACGGTAGTGTTCTTAGCTTTTCTCAGCTCATCTAACCGTTTCTTGAGTGTCACAACTTCTCTTTCCAACTGTGTACAGTACACCAAACCGGAAAGAGAAGTGATTACAAATATTATGAAATGGTTTAACATGCATGTGATTTGTTCTTTAAAACGATACAATACCTTTGTAAATGAAAAACAAAAAATATAGCTTACTTTGAAATAATATTCAACAAAAGAAAAAAGTTTTACAAAGCGAAGATGGCAATTACTTCTAAACCATTAATCACATGTATGCGACTAGTTATTCGAAGAGGAAATTATAATAACAATATTCAGTAAATATTTCCCGTCTTGAGTGGCCAATACTATTTTACCTCTTTAACTCGCGTCCGGAGACTTGCCTCGTCACTGCGGCCATCCTGTGATGATCTGCGTCTCTCCGTTCTCAACATCCTCTATACAGGTCTACCTCCAGCTAGTAAGAGTATTCATAAAACTGCAAACTAAGATAGTAGAGACAATTAAAGAACGTGTTGAAATTGCACTGGCACGCTGGGGTCGAGGTGCTATTTGACTGGGTCGTAATAATAATAATAATATTACTACGACTAATAATAATAAAACTGTGGGTCTAGCCACAGTTTGAACATTAAATACAAACTGACGTGACGTCTTCCGTATATAGCATACCAGTGTAACAGTTGGCTGAACTCAACATTTCGCCTTAATGTCAACTTATGACATTTGTTTTTATCACATGTAATTGCAATAGAGGCACATAAAATAGCCAGTGTGAAAAAAAAACAGAACATACGGAATTCTAGTCTATTTATTTATTTACTTAGCTGACTGGTATTTAACGACGCACTCAAGAATGGTGTAAAGCGATGTGCTCGAAGTAAACCAGTTATCTTCGCTAGACATCTGACTAGGTGCGTATGATATAAAAAGATCAACGAAAGATAAGAAGGAGTAGTTGAAGTAGTTGAAATAGTAGTAATAATAATAATATTACTACGACTAAAAATGATAAACGACTTAAAAAAATAACGTTAATATGGTGAGATTACGTATAACAATAGGCCCAATAAATAAATTAATAAATCAATTAAAAAAAAGGTTGCTACGTTGTCAAGAAGGCTTAAAACATTTGTTTCTGTTGTAAGCTATGTTACAAAATCAGTATCGGTATTGGTTACATAAAAAGCCCCTGCCTATCCAGTCCATCTAGATGAACCCAGTGTGCTATTTCAAAACGTTGAGTCAAACCACACAGCTACATCTACGCCATGTTGATTGTTAACATTCTTTATCTCGTGACCCAGTCTAGAAATAGGAAGTAGGCTTGCCTTTTTGTGTTAGAACTTATAGAGCAAATGGGGTTAGCGATATTATGATATCTATCAGAGCTTCCATGCAACCTACATGTATAGGCGCATACAGTTGTCTCCCCTTCAAAGTAACCATAGCGATAAAGGACGCTAAACGCACCCATTGTGAACAAACTAAATTAGACATCACAGCTTCTGAGTACTGCTTCCTACCTCGTAACCCTGTTGGTGCACAATATTCAAAGTCTTTCAGACCATAACGAAAGCCGACTTAGTATACTTCTTACCGGGTGGTGAACTGCCTTCTTTTCGTGCGCAAGGTCAGACAGACCCAGTCACTCGATTAAGTGTACACTCACAGTACAGTACATATAAATGCTTGAGCGCTGCTCGTACTTAAGTGTAAATTATAATAGGCGACACTACCTGGAATTCCCTACCGTCCATTTTGCCTGGTGATATCATTCAGTCCATGACCTTGATTACCTTACATTATGGATACCCACTTACTCAGGTCCACAGCGAAAAGAAGGTTCACAGCGCGAAAACGTAACGGGGAATGAGGTAACCACCACAAACACTAGTCTGGGGCTGTCAACTTGGGGCCCTACCCGCTTAGCACTACCCATACCCAAGTCAACCGGGAACAAAGAGGTAAAGCAATGCCCTTATTTAACACTTATAAAGCCTTTCTGCACTGGTTTTAAATCCACATATGTGGGCCTGAGTCAGTGCCTACATATTAGGTATACGGTGGGCCTGTGTGAATGCCTACATATTAGGTAGGCCTACACGGCACCCGTTGAAGAATCAGAGGGATTAGCTGCGTGTTGGTCTTGAATGCAGGCCTGCTTTTGTGTAATATATGCTACATGCATGTAACCTGCATGTAACCTGCATGTAGACCTATCTGTAGACATGTAGACAATCTGATTCTTGGTAAACCTTAAACTAGACAATTAAAGTGCTACTTGAATTCAGTGAAAGTGCCATGCGTGAGAAACTCCGTGAGAAAACGGAATTAAAATTATACACATTCATAGGGAGGCGTATATGTACCGCAGTGTCTTTTCCACTTGGTCCGAACATACCAGAAATCACCTGAAGAGCAGGTGTCGCCTGCAAATGATACTTTCTCAGTTAGACGACGAGGAACGCCAACACGATTTTTAGTGTAACCTCCAACAAACTGAGGTTATTACTAATAAAGTAAACACTCGACCGAGTAAATACGATAAGATTAAAACTTATCACAGACGTGGTCAGACATGTATCTGAAATAACGTTAAGGCCTTAGGTCCTATCGTATATATAGTATAGCTTGCCGTAGTTCCACCCTGGTTGGATCAAGTTGTAGTAGAGATTGACTCAACTATGCTAAGTAAGGACGGGGCTGCACGCTGTATTTGTATTTTATATTTATTTAGTCCATAAAAGTCTCTTTGAAATCTGTTTGTTAATAAGCTGCCTCGTTGATATTAGGAAATGCATTACCCGCCTAAATCAAGCCGGTCAAAAGGGGTGTACTATTTTATTCTTTCAATACGTCACTGGCTCTGCGTAGACCTAGTCGTGCCGGTCAAGCAAAGTCGTACATGTACACGAAGTTCATAAGTACTGCAGCAGCTGAGAATATTTGTTTGTAAACAAACTGGAATTGACCTGTGTAGACATTGTGACCCTCATTCTTGATTTAAAATAAAAGTTATTTGTCTCTTGGCAAGACCCTAATCAAAACATGCATTTATCAGTGAGAGATGCTCGTCGGTGGCTGCATATTAGCTGGCAAACGACCTGTGACGGGCCAATTAAGTCGGGGCCCCAACTTCTAAACTCGGGATATTTTCTCTTTCCCCAAATCTTTTTTTCACCATGTTATTTTTTTTCTCTTCCAAAAATGTTATTTTCACCACATTACTGTAGCGATTCAATTTTTGTATTTGTCTTATGTGCTTTCATTTCTTATGATGTCTTCTCGTCAAGTATAAAGGTACCTATAAGTGCGACACCATTCACTCAATTTAATCCTGTTCAATATTTAACGTGACGAGCGAAGTTTGTTAAATGAATGAACCAATTAGGATTCTCTCCCCTGAACTCGGAGACGCCGCTACTATTTGGATCCGATTTCATAACATTTCCAGAACCCGGGTTGTTATCCAATATGACTTGTACATGAGATTCGAGATTCTTATACGAAACGAAAGTTCTCAAATAGCAGATTGTCAGTGAATCAGGTGATGGATATTTATTATAATGAGGTATTATAATATGAGGTACCAGCAGTTGACACAAGTACCAAACAGTTGAGTGTCATGTGGGACAGAAATTCTCAAGAAACTCTTATCTCAAATTATGATACCAATGTTCAGTTGATATATTCTGGTATATAGTCTCTATGGCCCATGTGGTCACTTTTGATATCTCAGTGAGCATTGGGAGGGCTTATTGGATCGCTTGATTTGTACAAAAGCAGCCCACAATCTCTCATCTTCATGATTTCTTGGCCTTGAACTTGTGGGCTAAACGTTTATAAATTACTAAACCCCTGTCATTTGTTCAGCTAGTGTTCAGCTTGTGTTCAGGTAGTGTTCAGCTTGTGTGGATTGATTACAATGAAGATAATAGTATGACGATGTGGTATGCAACAATAATGATAAGAGGAACACATGCTGCCTGATATATACATATTATTGTTATTGTATCTTGCTCTTCTCAGTTTTGCTTCTAAATTACACATGAGCTTCCATATATTTACTTGACCTAAAAAGGTTTTATTTATGTCGTGGAATTTTCGGTGTGAAGTGTCACCTGACACCATGTTTGCTTATGCATACATTAACCGAGATGAAGGTAAACCGAGAGAATATTTTTAATTTCATCGCGAGGGTCTTCCTTGTATCGGAGAGAATCAAAAGAATACATCTCTAGGAATCATAACAAACACAAAAAGCATCAGTATCGAAATACTGAAATTTTCAACTTCGGATGGCTCTTAGTCTGAAATTTACAATAGTGAGCAAGTGATATAAAAACACAGTAAAGCAACGATGGTGTGAGATAACAGGGTAGCGATGTCCTGGGACATTGAGGCAGCGAGGTAACGTGTCAACGTGCTAAGGCATTAACTAAGCTATATATAAGACTAGGTAACGAGATTGGAAAGGTGGGAAGATTTTTCAAATGGGTACCATACCAAATTGTAAGTTTGTGTAGCGTAAAGGTGAACTGAATGCCTTTCAGGGCCGCTTTGGCGCCACAACGCTCAGAAAATCAAGGGGAAAAAGCCCTGGCTATTTTAGCAAATTAGTACACTCTCCAGATTCATCCCTATGCACTTGTATTATTAGGATAACAAAAAAACTTTGCAGATCACCTTTAAGACGTGATAACCTTATACATGTACATACATGTTGGTTAAACGTGCCTCGAGCGCTCTCGAGATACTCCGTGATGGTGCCGGTTATGGGACATCTTTGTCTCCTCAAGGTTATCCAAATATGTATTTAACTGGTTTTTGGGTTTTTAGGGCACAAAAAGTGACTGATATCTGGGTCTGTACTGGGTCAGGTTACGTATGGGGTGATATCTGTCGGTGCACAACCATAGGTTTAAGGCTGTTGAGTTCTGGTCAGGATGCGGTACTGCAACGGTGATGTGAAAATGATGAGGCAGCTGGTGATCTTTCTGCTCGCAGCAGTTTTAGGCATCTGTGTGGGAGAGGATACATGTTCTGGCCAGACCGGGTCAAAGATCAAACATTGTTCTCCGTCCAAACATCCCCTGTACAGCGTGGACTCTATCATAGACTGCCATCCGGATCCCAGTCCCACGGAGGGCACATGCAAAAATAGAGGGTAAGTGTAACCACGTCTGGAACGGAATCAGACAGATATTTGGTGTCATACAAGATGCCATAAGTACAGATGTATACGGTTGCATGAGTGTTTTTTTACGGTAAAATGTAGCCTTTTATCGTGAGCTTTTATGCAGTAATATTGTTCCAGATCCAGGAAACATAATATGCTATTTTAAGAGGGGTAGTACTTTTCTTACGGCCTTTAATGGCCTCTTTATTATCTTAATTGCCATAAATGATGATGACGCTTGTGTGGTTCTTCACGCAGTCCTCCATTGAAGACCACGTCTTTACCAATTCATTGTGAATATCACATGCATGACGAGGGGAAGTTCATCTGTAACTTGCCGAAGTTCGGTGGTTTCCTCCGGACACATCGGTTTCCTGCAGCCCTAAACCTAACCTTAATGGTATAGGTGAAAAAATATTGAGTGAGTTTATCAAGCGTCCCGCATTGAAAAGCTTACCTTCAGTTTTTATGATAATGCAATTCAGAGTAAGCAAAATCGTGCACTTTGAGAAAGTTGAAAGCGCCGTCATGCTATTAATACAGAACAATCATGCGTGAATTATTTCTGTAACCTGATAACACCCCACTATCGAAAATACTGTTTTGCCTTTTACCAATATGAGCGTGTGTTACGAGTGACGCAACATCGTGTTTCCGGTTACTCTGTCATGGCGCATCCCTTGGCCTCGCAATTCCAGATTGAAAATTGATGTATAGAGTCACCAAGCACGTCGGAAAACACTTGGCTGTGGCGGTTGAATATGGAAGCTGGATGAGGACGTCTCGCACCGCGGGCAGCGGATCGCGGTGGGAGATGTCCTCATCAGGCTTTCATAGTTTAGGTCTGTTTCCGCCGAAATGACTAAGCTTTTACTCTTGTCTTTTTTGACAATCACATAAATTGTGATGCGATAACAGCCTATGTTATCTCATGTGAGCAGATGTATTTGGCAAGACGGAGCTTCAAACCTGGGGCCCCCGAACTGCAGGTTCCCGGACGGGCACGGATACCGGTTATTTGGGGAGCCGACGGTGACCAACTCAGAGCTGGAATTCACTCTCCAGCGAATCAGCTCCCCGAGCCTGTTTGGATCAGATGTAGAAACAGTGAAGCTAAGAGTGGAATACCAGAGTGACTACAGACTGCGTGTCCAAGTAAGTACAAGGTGAACAAACTATTTAAATGGCCGTCTTTGTGATCTCAGTCACTGAGAAAACGTGTAACTAAGAAAACGTGTACCTAAGGTTAAACAATTATCAAAGAAAAAAACACAATGTGGACTGTTACATTGAAGATGAGAGTGAGTCAGCAGGTGTCAGTGACGTCCGCAGCAATATGTCAGAATAATAGCCCCTGAATCCAATTTAGATTCCAAACTCTAAACCCACAAAAGCTTTTCATTTCAAAGTCGTATAACAGAATTAAATTACCCTACCGTATTTCAGTTTCATTTGTTCTTTTAAGTAGCTTAAAGGCGCAAAACGGTAAATATAAAACAGTGATATTTTAAAGGTCCTTGGTTCCAATTTAGCGATATCATACAAAGCTATAACGAAAACTGACAGTTATTCTCAACGCTATTTCTGTATCCATCAAAATGACATATAATCACATTCGATTCAAAATTTAATAAGCGTACGGGACCTCCGTGGCTCAGTTGGTTAACGCGGTAGCGCAGCGTAATGACCCAGGAGCCTCTCACCAATGCGGACGCTGTGAGTTCAAGCCCAGCTCATGCTGGCTTCCTCTCCGGCCGTAAATGAGAAGGTCTGACAGAAACCTGCGGATGATCGTGGGTTTCCCCCGGGCTCTGCACGGTTTCCTTCCACCACAATGCTGGCCGCCGTCCTATAAGTGAAACATTCTTGAGTACGGCGTAAAACATCAATCAAATAAATAAATAAATCTTAAGAGTAGTATGACTGCCTCTGACAAAAAAGCCTACACGACAAATCCCAGATAACAGTGGATATGTCACACCATTTATTTAACATCTCGACATGAATAAACGGCATATGAGATCTGCAAGTCACATCTTGTGTTTATTAACATTGTTTAAATTTGACTAATAATACTCATTTTAGGTCCTCGATCCAAACAGCAAGCGCTATGAAGTACCTCTACCGACACACCAGCCAACAGAGGGCCCTAGTGATGATTCACGGCTGTACGATGTCACTTGGGAGAATGCTCCTCAGTTTGGTGTAAAAGTCGTGAGAAGGAAGACAGGCGCTATCGTGTAAGTTTGGGAATTGTTCAAAACTCTGTGATCTAAAATATTAATAGCTATACTGTTCTTACAGAGAAGATTCCTGTTTGAGGCGAAAAATATCTTTAAACATTTGGTACTACACCTTTTTGCCGGCAAAATTATAAGTTGTATAAACATTTATTGTTTCATATATCTGAAATGTCATCTGAAGTATTTTGTTGCAGTTATTTTATGACTTGAAGGGCATGTGTTATCTAATTGACAACGACGAATATGTGTATGAATGTGTAATGCTTTCATCTGATTCTCCTAAAACCATCATTTGTGACCTCTTTTTTAAATGAATCTTGTCAAATAACTTAGGTCGGTGAACTCAAACAGACTACAGTCTGATGTCACAGGAAACTGTTGTTTGGTTTTGCGTTGTGAAGATTCTAACCGCTTATAGGTTTGACACTCGCCTGCCAGGGCTTGTTTTCGCTGACCAGTTCCTGCAAATCTCCACTCGATTGGCTTCGGATAACGTGTACGGCTTTGGAGAACATAATCACGAAACTCTGCGCCATGATATGGATTGGAAAAGATGGATAATGTTTAGCAAAGACATATCTGTCCAGGTAAGATATCTGCGAACACCACAGTTAAAGAAAAGCTGTTCAATATATTAAACACTCACAGCATACAGGGTCAGATGTAACCAGTGAAATACGGCATCTTGTCAATTTAAAACACTTAGTATTTTATTCTAACTGTTCATGTAAATGCTTAAATCGTAGCAATTTTCACGCCCACTGTAGCACCATAGCTTAAACAGAATTAGATATTTCTTGATTACATCTATATTTGACTTCCAGCATAACCAAAATCTTTATGGAGTTCAGCCTTTTTACACGAATGTCGAACCCGATGGAAGCACCAATGGCGTTTTCTTCAAGAACAGCAATGCAATGGGTCTGTATACTTTAGACACATATATACATCGGTACAGTTCCTGATCTCTGCTTTATTGTTTTCCAAATGCACACGTTTGTTACGCTTCTCACCATGTCTAAGCTTATTCTAAACGTCATAGTATTCCATGTAACGTATACAGTCGGCTTTTGTTTTGGAAATCACTCATGTACTGAACGTATTATGGACGTATTATAGAAATATTGAATATTTCTCACCAAAGAATATTTACTAACTTCTGGTAAACTTGATGTCTATGGCAACATAGAGGTGGCTCTCCAGCCTGACCCCCACCCAGCCATCACCTTCAGAACTATCGGAGGCATCTTGGACTTCTATATCTTCCTCGGACCTACACCGGAAAGCGTTGTTAAACAGTTCACGGAGGTATGCTGCAAGTAGTGCAAACTAATGCGTGTGTGCTTTCAATGAAAATGAGACGACATGCTTGTATACGTCAAGATTTCATGGGTGTATATATCATTAAGAAGAACGTATTATTTGCTGTGTATCAGCAATGCTATATTACAATCATATGGCTTCAGGTCGAGGCAGCTGTTCCTTGTGTTGAGTATATTTAGGTCAAATTTGTCTGGCACATTGGAGAGCTCATTGTTCCATTGCTACTCCCAGTACTTTTCTCGATATAGACTTGTCTATATAGACGATATAGTTTATCTATCCCGCGACATACTCTTCCCTGAACATCATCCTTATTGGATGTACTAATATGTTGGATTTAGGCATAGTTGTTACTATTGTTTTTTTTTTGAACTCATTATGTCCAGAAATATGTTGGATAGGCTCTCAATGATTCAATATGCTCTTTCTGGCTATGTGCGCTCTTTATGATTGTATCTGGCCTTCATGGCTATATGGGCTCTTCATGATTGTATCTGACCTTCATGACTGTATGGGCTCTTCATGATTATGTCTGACCTTCATGACTGTATGGGCTCTTCATGATTGTATCTGACCCTCTTGAGTGTATGGGCTCTTCATGATTGTATCTGGTCATCATGAGTGTATGGGCTCTTCATGATTGTATTTGGCCATCATGACTGAATGTGATTATTTACTCTCTTTGTGACTGTACCTGCTTTTCATAAATGTATGTGATTGGATATGCTTTATGTGATTTTATATATTCTTCAAGATTAGACTTGCTTTTGAGGACGGTGTGTACCGTTCATGATTGAATGGATTTTCGTGAATGTGTGTGCCTTTCATAAATAAACAGGCTCTTTGTGATTGTATAAATTCTTCGTCATTAGACGTGCTGTTCATGAGTGTATGTGAGCCTACCCATCATGATTGTATGTTCCCTTCATGATTGTATGTACCCTCCTTGACTGTATATATCCTTCATGATTGTGTGTTCCCTTCTTGGCTGTAGGTACACTTCATGATTGTATGTACCCTTCATGACTATGCGTACCCTTCATGACTGTATGTACCCTTCATAATTGTATGTACCTTTCATGACCATATGTACGCTTCATGATTGTAGTACTCTTCATGACTGTATGTGCACTTCATGATTGCATGTACCCTTCATGGTTGTATTCACCGTTCATGATTATGTGCGCCCTTCATGATTGTATGTACCCTTCTTGACTGTATATATCCTTCATGATTGTGTGTTCCCTTCATGACTGTATGTACCCTTCATGACTATGTGTGCCCTTCATGGCTGTATGTACCTTTCATGATTGTATGTACTCTTCATGATTGTATGTACCCTTCATAACTGTGTGTAGCCTTTATGATTGTGCACCCTTCATGACTGTATGTACCCTTATTGACCGTGTGTACCCTTCATGACTGTGTGGACTCCTTGTGACAGTGTGGCCCTTTCATGACTGTGTGCACCCTTTATGACTGTATATACTTTCCAGGCTGTGGGTAGACCGGTAATGCCCCCGTACTGGGCTCTAGGGTTCATGCTTAGCCGATGGGGATACAACAGTAGCCAGGTGTTACATCAGGTTATCCAGAGGAACAGGGAGGCCGCTATTCCTCTGGTAAGTTTACACACGTCATCACGTCTTAATTCTTCGAGCGAAAAACGCTTTTAATTTGACAACCTGTGATGCGCTTTGTTGGCTTTATAATGCTGTTCAAGTATTGCTATACTATACAGCATAACTTACACATTTTTTGCAAACATTGGAAGACGGTGAGATCATAAATGACAAGTGGTTATCTCCCTTAACATAATGCTATTTTACTCAATTCTCCATTTACCCAATTGTTTAGTACGACTGCAAGTGGTGGTAATGTGTTACTAGCGTTATTTCCCCTTTAATAAACTTATTGTTTAAACACTCTTAGGAAAATTTTACACTCTTCAAAAAAAAGAAACGCAAAACCCAAATATCAATGTAAATTTGATGTTATTCAAGGACGTGTAGATCAGCGGAAAACAAAGATACATCAATGAAATTTTGTGGAGCAATGCATTGCTATGTTGTCCATATTTCATGAGAATAAAAGTCATCACAGTCATTACTGCTGTCCACGAGGTGGTGTTGAAGTCAGTACCTCGTATGACCACCTTCAGCTGCTACCACTGCCCGACACATCCTGGGTACAGATCGAATCAGTCGTTGGATGTTTTGTTGTGGAAGCCTTCTCCATTTCTCCTGCAGCATGTGGAACAACTGTTGAAGATTCTGTGGTGGAATACGACGTCGACGCACCCGTCTATCGATCTGATCCCAAAGGTGTTCGATTGGGTTTAGATCCGGGCATTTGGAGGGCCAGGGAAGGGTATTGATGTTGTTATTGGCCAGGTAGTCCACGGTGGCACGTGCTGTGTGGGGCCTGGCGTTGTCCTGTTGAAAGAGCTGCCGTTAAAGGTCAACAAGGCGAAGGACGTGCGGGCGGAGAATCTGGTCGATGTATCGATTGGCCGTCAGATTGCCTTGGACAAGCACAAGCTCCGATCTGCGGGTGTATGAGATCGCTCCCCACACCATAACACTCCCTCCACCGAATCTGTCCACCTGTCTGATGCAGTGAGGAGCAAAACATTCATGACGTCGTCTGTAGACACGGTCTCTACCATCACGTCGCCTGAGGAGAGAACGGGATTCATCGCTAAACCATATGCGCCTCCAGTTTGCCAGGTTCCATGGCAGCTCCGTGGTACACCATCTCACTCGTCGATGTCGATGTAGTCGTGTCAAGGAGGGGGGCAACTTTTGGACGTGTGGCACGTATTCCTACTTCTCAGAGACGGTTCCTGATTGTCTGATCGGACACTCTTCGGGCTCCAAACTGTTCTTGTGTGGTACGATGGCGGTCACGTGGGTGGGTTACCCGGATGTACCGATCTTGGGCAGGTGTGGTGACTCTAGGTTTTCTTGATCTTGGACGTTCATTTGTCAGATATGTTTGACGAAATCGATCCCACAACCGAGTCATTGTGCTGGGATGAACGTTGAAGATCCTTGCCACCTCACTCTTTGATTCGCCAGCTTGCAATCGTCCAATTGCCTGATTTTGGTCGGCAGCGTTGAAACGTCCCATTTTCGTGTACAGTACTTGCAAAGATATTGGATAAAATTGTGAGATTCGTTTGGGCCTTTTATAGTAACATGCTGTACTCATATTTTGTGCGTGACAAACAATCATTGTGCTGAACTTCGTGCTGCACGACATCAACGCACATCATAACAATCCTAATTGATAAAACAGTTCAAAATCATTTTTGGTTGCGTTTGGTCAAGGATGATCTTCTGAAACATTCCAGTAACAATGTGCAACCCTACAAAACTGTTTGAGTTAACATATGTGTACAAAATTGTAACTGTCATTTGTGAATTTCATTTTGCGTTTCTTTTTTTGAAGAGTGTATTTCCATATTTTCACGGTCTTCTGTTTGTCTGTGGTTCTAAGCTATGCCATTCCAATGCAATGAAGTTACTTCGATCAAGTAGATATTAACTGCAAGCACAATGACGTGACATGTGTTTGTTTATAAGCTATTCCCTTTGATTTTATTTCATGTTTTCCAAACTCGCATGCTAATTAGTGTAGCGCATGTTAGTCTTGAGCATAAAGACTACATGTATATGTGTTTAGACAATGGGTCTGATCTGAATGTTACATGTACCTGTGCTATAAGCTGTTTGGAGACATAGGCTAAGTGTTGTGGGGGCTGGATGTTACCTGATTGCTACTCTGTTGTAAGATGTACAGTTTGGAGACACATAGACTTTAAGTCGTTGTTTGTGTTGTAGGATGTGCACTTTGGAGACACATAGACTATAAATTGTTGTTTGTGTTGTAGGATGTGCAGTTTGGAGACACATGGACTATGAGATGTTATTTGTGTTGTAGGATGTACAGTTTGGAGACACATAGACTATAAGTCGTTGTTTGTGTTGTAGGATGTGCAGTTTGGAGACACATAGACTATGAGATATTATTTGTGTTGTATGATGTACGGTTTGGAGACACATAGACTATGAGTTGTTATTTGTGTTGTAGGATGTACGGTTTGGATACACATAGACAGTGAGATGTTATTTGTGTTGTAGGATGTACAGTTTGGAGACATATAGGCAATGAGATGTTATTTCTGTTGTAGGATGTGCAGTTTGGAGACACATGGACTATGAGTTGTTATTTGTGTTGTAGGATATACAGTTTGGAGACATATAGACAATGAGATGTTATTTGTGTTGTAGGATGTACAGTTTGGAGACACATACAGTATGAGATGTTATTTATGTTGTAGGATGTGCAGTTTGGAGACACATGGACTATGAGTTGTTATTTGTGTTGTAGGATATACAGTTTGGAGACACATAGACTATAACTCGTTGTTTGTTGTGTAGGATGTGCAGTTTGGAGACAAATAGACTATAAGTTGTTGTTTGTGTTATAGGATGTACAGCTTGGAGACACATGGACTATGAGACATTATTTGTGTTGTAGGATGTGCAGTTTGGAGACACATAGACTATGAGTTGTTATTTGTGTTGTAGGATGTACAGTTTGGAGACATATAGACTGCTAGTTGTTATTTGTGCTGTAAGATGAACAGTTTGGAGACATGTAGACAAAGAGATGTTATTTGTGTTGTAGGATGTACAGTTTGGAGACATATAGACAATGAGATGTTATTTGTGTTGTAGGATGCACAGTTTGGAGACACATAGACTATGAGCTGTTATTTGTGTTGTAGGATGTACGGTTTGGATACACATAGACAGTGAGATGTTATTTGTGTTGTAGGATGTACAGTTTGGAGACATATAGACAATGAGATGTTATTTGTTTTTTAGGATGTACCGTTTGGAGACACATAGACTGCTACTTGTTATTTGTGTTATAGGATGAACAGTTTGGAGACATAAAGACAATGAGATGTTATTTGTATTGTAGGATATACAGTTTGGAGACACATACAGTATGAGTTGTTATTTGTTTTTTTAGGATTACCGTTTGGAGACACATAGACTGCTACTTGTTATTTGTGTTGTAGGATGAACAGTTTGGAGACATATAGACAATGAGATGTTATTTGTGTTGTAGGATATACAGTTTGGAGACACATACAGTATGAGTTGTTATTTGTTTTTTTAGGATGTACCGTTTGGAGACACATAGACTGCTACTTGTTATTTGTGTTGTAGGATGTACAGTTTAGAGACATATAGACAATGAGATGTTATTTGTGTTGTAGGATGTACAGTTTGGAGACATAGATTACATGTTTGAGGAGCTGGATTTTACACATACAGTATGAGATGTTATTTGTGTTGTAGGATGTACAGTTTGGAGACACATAGACTATGAGATGTTATTTGTGTTGTAGGATGTACAGTTTGGAGACATAGATTACATGTTTGAGGAGCTGGATTTTACATATGACAGAAAAACGTTTATGGGACTACCAGAAGCTATAGAAGACCTCCATGACCACGGACAAAAGTTCATTGCCATTGTGGTAAGTTCTGTGAATGTGATCAAAGTAAACGGCCATTTGAAGTTTCTGTCTGGAGTTTGTAGACTACATGAAACGTCTGGTTTTTATTGTCTGGAGTTTGTAGACTACATGAAACGTCTGGTTTTTATTTCTTAAGACTCAGTTTATGATGTGTTCTAAAATAATCAAAAAAGGCTTCTCAGTTCTCTTATGTGTCAGAATAGCTTTTAACTGCAATCGATGTGTCCGAATGGTTTTGGGAGTGGGGTGGGGGGGGGGGTAGTGTTCCTTTAGACATCGATGATGCCATTTCTTAAAATGTCTCTAATTGCGAATATACTGTTTTTTATCATCCCTTTGGGATGACTACACGATGATTTCCTCTTTCAGCCATATAACAAAACAAGCCAGAGCTGTATTCAAGCACATACAGGCATAGAAAGAAATAAGTTAATGCAAGCATTTGTCATCTACATACTAGACCCCAACTGTTTTCTAATAGCCTTGTGTTCTAATCCACAATAATCTACATGTACACGATCTCGCTATCCAGTTCATATAAGGGGTTCTTCCTGACTAATGAGGTGGTGTATTTTTGCCCATAGAGTCTAGGTGTGCAGCTTTCGCTGGCCAAGTCGTTTAAAGGTTTCTAACAGGAGACCACCAGAACCTGACCAGTGAGGTCGTGTGTTCTAACCCATATAATCTATGTGTAGATCCTTGTTTTTGTGGTGTATTCCAATCCATGGTCTAGAGGTAGAATCTTCACAGGCCAAGTCATTTAAAGGGTTCCTCCGCGAGAAACTAACCAATGAGGTGATATCTAGGTGTAGAGCCCTCGCTGGCCAAACCTTTACAAGCGTTTTCCCCAAGAGACGACTAGTCCCTGACCAGTAAGGTGGTTTCTTCTTATCCAGATAATCTGGATGGATATAATCTATTCTAAAGGTTTCCCCAAGGAGACCAATATGACGGTGTGTTCTAACACATTGTCTAGGTGTAGCGCCCTTGCTGACCAAACCGTCTGAAGGGTTTTCCTAAGAGACGACTGATGAATGAGGTGATGTGGTCTACATGCAACTCATAGTCTTGGTGTATATCCCTCGTTGGCCAAGTCGTCTCAAGGGTTCCCCCAAGAGAAGACTTGCAACCCCCCCCCCCCCCCACCAATGAGGTGATCTGTTCTAACCTATAACTTAGGCGTAGATATTTTGCTGGCCAAGCCTTTTCAAAGATTCTCCAAAGAGACGACTGTGGTCAGTGAGATGGTGTTGTCTAAACCATAGAATCTAGGTGTAGAATCCTCACTGAAACCATCGTCTAAGGGCTTCCTCCGAGAGACTTCTACCTTCTGACCAATAAGGCGAAATATTCTAATCAACCTACTGAGCATGTAAAGACGTCTAAAGGGTTCTCGCGGGAGATGACTAGCCCCTGACCAGTGAGATATTGTGCTCTAACTCACATTCTGTGGGTTTTGCTCAGGGGGTTAATGGGATACGGTGCTTCTCTGGGGCGTTTGTCTGGTTGCTCTCACCACAGACCTGACTGCTGTCTTTAGAACAAAATGAAACAATAGATACATAAAAAAATAAATAAAAGAGCAGACACCGACCTTTCATGGTATTTTTTTTTCAACGGCATGAAAATAACATTTCATTCAGCGAATATTGTATTAACGTGTACCTTAATTGTTTAAAAAGCAATATATGCTGTATGATGCTGCAATAATGTTTTTATTATCAAGATATGTATTAATTTCTTATTATGATATAAAATTGTGGCTAATTTTGGACATTGTAAATCAAAGTACTTGTTTACAGTCATGTGACCTGTAGTTTTAGGGGGCGGTGTATTCTATAATACACATGCAATGTATACTCTGTCCTACCGCGGACAGAATTAACCTGATTACAATTTAAGGAAGAATTTCACACATTCAGAATAGTATAGACTCGCGTTGCGTGCGTGTCTTAACTGGTCATGGCGCCATGTAGTGTGGCCTATTGTGTTAAGCAGAGAGTAAGACGATCTCATAATAGTGTTAATTAACTAATTACCTGGGCACGAGTTCATACGCGCCTTCAGAATGGGTACTCGCTGGGCAGAGAATCTCTGCTGACAGACAGTTGGAGAAGTGCCTCTAAGACAGACAACACAGAACCAGGTAAGACTGAAACTATCATCTTGGCAAAATCTGAGACTGGAAAAACTGAAATGACAACCGTAAAATGTCACATGTAAGATGACTAATGTTTTGTAATGGTGCCGTAAAACTAAAATTGGAACATTTAAGTATCGTCTATTTATTGACATGGGTGTCTACTAAACGCATTTTTATAACAACGATATGAGAATTACATTCGATTTCATTTTCAAGTTATAGAACTTGTGCGGTCTAACTTACAAGAAGCATCATGAAAATGAGGTAATAAAATGTATTTTTCGAAATGGACGGAAGCAGAAAAGGTTTAAATTTTAGAAGGCAGATCTATTACAGTACCGTTGGCACTTTGTATCTAAGTCCACAGTACATACCGGTGTACATGCACGATGTAGACTTTTGTTGCTTAATTGTATGGAGAAGCGCTATTAATTGAGGTATTAATTCCCTTTGCAGATTTGAGTGACTGAATGGTGCATACAGGTGGCATCTGTAATAAGAGATGAACATTCAGCCTGACCTAGGCAGGTCAGTGTACTGTTAACCATGTTTAAACCGGACATAATGAAGAAAGACTTAAAGTCGTCTTAATATGATAATTCAGTTTGCCTCAGATATTCCACTTCTATACCGGCCCCGTTAGCACAATTGGTAGAGCGTCCGCTTCGGGAGCGATAGATCCACGGTAAAACCTGGGTTGAGTCACACCTAAAGCTTTAATAGAGGAAGTTGAAGCTTCCTCGCGTGGAGTTCAGTATGAAAGGGATAGTGCAACGACTGATTGATCCGCATCAGTATAATGGCATGGGTGGGGCAGCTTACTTGCCTTTGGTAAGTCGTCTCAGTGAAGCAGCAGTAGATAAAAGAGCGGTGGAAATCCGTCCTGCAACGAGGAGGCACATTACACGTACATGTACCCTAAGGACTCCTTCGTCGTCATATGACTGAAAAATTGTTAAGTACGACGTTAAACTTCAAGCACTCACTCATTCTCTCACTCCACTTCTGTAAAGTTAACGATGAGTAGTTTTCCAGTTCACGAAAATAGGAACGTCGCTGGTATCTGCTTTTCTGGGCTGGTTGCTGTAATTATTGGTTGAAATAATATTTAAAAAACCTTATAAGAGCTGAAGTTGTATGGGACTGAACTTATGACACTCCATAATGCTGTGTCAGATATCACCATCGTGTACTTCGTTTTTCGATATGTTGATACATATGTTTGTGTGTGTAAATTGCAATGTTATCATTTGGTACTGTTGTGTTAGGTCTGTGTGCTCTACACACATGCACTGACTGAATGCATTAACTCTGTCTAGTGTCGCGGACCCATGGACGGAGGGGGGGTCGAATCCAGCCGTGACTGCCAAACCGAGTGGTGTAAGTTTTTCCACCGAGCCTCACATAAATGCAAACATATATTTAGCCACGTTAGATTTAAATTCTATCTCTATTTTACCTGAACAAAACTAAACATTGAAAAACACAGTATCCCTCTAGTGCATTAAAGTAACCATTATATTAATAACTGCTATAATATTTGATTTTAATCACGTGACAAATGGCTTCCCCTGCCCGCAATCAAATAAGTGAAAGATTCCTGAACACCGAATTAAACAGCAATCAATCAATCAATCAATCAATCAATCAATTTGCTGAGTAGTATTCTAACAAGCACCACTTTAAACCTGTTACACAAACTATGTTCAGTATCTCTTTTTAATTGCTATGTTTTTCTTCTTCAGGGGTTTTCTTCTTGTTGGATTCTGGCTAAGAAGATGTTGACAGAGTGTGAGGAAGACTGCCAACCCCACGAGAGCACAGAACGGGAGAAGGCAGGCGACAAGGAAGCACCAAACTTTGACAGTCTACCCTCAAATCCTCCTCATAGAAAGTCTCGAAGCGCTCGCGTTGTTTTCGGAGATCGTGGATCGGCCACACAGATCAATCGTAGAGGTCACAGCGCTCAGGCGAGGACTAGCACTCGTGCGGAACTGAATACTGGGGCGAACATCCAAAAGCATGCGAAAAGCCCGATGTCAAACCGTAGAGCGGCTAGTGTACCTAAGACCGCCAGTGACGCAGGGCATGATAGAAGTTTAGAAAACAACGAGTCAGACTGGGCAGTCAGAGTAGTTAAACCGTTACTAACACATAATCATACAGCAGGGTATCGCCAGGCGCGTCAAGTCGATCAGGACGTTAGTGAAAAGGCGACAGCTGTTAGACTCCCCAAGAAAATACTACAGAAGCGTCACTCAGAACCGACCATGCGCCCAAAGCCGGACTTTACCCGATACGTGAAACCAAGATCGAATTCAGTGGGTCATATCTTTCAAGGAATACCAAGAGAGGTAACACAAACTTCAGGCGATAAATCCACTTCTAGTGGCACATTGAGACCGACCCCATGGGCTGGTGGTGGACAGGCGCACAGTAGTGGATGTTCCAACAGTTTGGACAAACCACACCAAGATCGTTTGATTGCAACCAAGAAATCGAACCTTCGCAGAAATTCCAGCCCCGGGACTATGACATACGTCGAAGAACGGGAGGCGACCTTGCGGTCACTAAGGGCTACGTCATTCAGCGCGAAACAAACCATCCTGAAGAGAGTCTCTATTGCAAACTGTTTAAATTTTAGAGACCTAAGGAATAAGTCTAAGATATTTTCCCAAAAGGCTGTGTCTTTGATATCTAATATAACAAGCAAGAGTCCTCGAGGTGACACCGGGACTTGTTTAGTAGAGAAGACTACAGAAACTTTTCCTCTGCACATGATGATGACAACGGAGGACGCAATATACGGTTTAGCGCATGCACTGGAAGTGGCTCGCCGTAACCAGCAGCTGCTAGACAAGGAACGAGACATCTGTAGCTACTCCAAACTGCCAGACCCCAGGTTTCAGCGACTCGAGCAAGCCTTAGTTAGACTAAATCAAGAGTCATGATGAACAGTCAGATGCCTATTGGACAACAGAGTTAACTGTTGATATTGCGGCCCATTTAATGAGGCATTAAACCGCCCCACCCCTACTGTAACTCAATGCAGCGCACTTTTATATTCTCATAGTTAATATTTTGACATCATATCCACCGTCTCAACCATAACATATCCTTTAATTACGTGGTTCATCCACCTGTACGATATACGATGCAGCTCAAAATAAATTAAGGTGACCAGTGCCTTATGAAACTGTAACTTAGTTATATTTTGGAAAATTATTTTAAGCATTGTGTGGTAGCTGAGTATTGTACCCTGATTTGATCTATTGTCGCTGTGCGAATCGAGAGCAAGTAGATGTATTTAGTATTGTACGATAAAAGGAGTCAGCGAGCCTTGTACAAATAATTTTGTGTCATGCACCAGAGAAGTTGTAAGCACTCCACAGGTCATGTACAGATAGATGTACTTAGTACTGTACGATAAAAGGAGCTCGCGAATCATGTACAGATAGCTGTACTTAGTATTGTAAAAAATAGGGAGTGGAAGGTGAATGGTGTAGCAGTAAATCTACTGAGTGTTGTATCATCCGAGGGGATACAGGATTACAGGATATTGCATACGTACCAGTTTTTACTTTATTTAGATACTACATAGTGTGCCCTCAGAGGAGCTGCAGGTCAAGTTAAGAAATAATGTTCCTGCCATGAGTGCTTAGCGGCTGTTTTATAGTAAGTAAGGTGGGTGAGGTATTACTTTATGTTTTTATCTCTCAGACTATGCCTTCGCCAAACACTCAGGCTACGCTGTTATGTTTAAGGGCTTAACAACGTAGTACCAAGTCTGTTCTACTCATGAAGAAATGAGTTAAAAACGGCACATTTCATGCAACGTTTTCCAGACATCTCCACAAAGTTCATATATTTAGACCAGTCACGGACAAGCTTATTCCATTACAGTTGACCCAGACATCTCTAAGCTGCGTATGCATAACGTCATGTCTCATTGTTGAGTGATGCAGGAATGTAAAATTGCACTGTACATGTATTATGACGTCATACTACTGAGCTCAGAATCTTACGTCATGAAACAAATGTTTCGTTCTTCCACATCATGTCGTCTGGGTGTAAACTATCAAAAACATGAAAACAGAAGCGATATCTATAAACCGTGCGAAATAAGACTTTTATCACTGAAGGAAATTCCGATAGTTCACCTTTATATAAAGAACAAAAGCAAATCTAACAAGTAAACAATCTCAAATTTTTTTCATTTGTGGACAAAAACAGTATGAAATCATATTACTCGGGGAGGTAAACGCACTGGACGGTGTGTTGCGTGACACACTCGATGTTGTTTGAAACGTCATCCTTATTTAATATGTATATTTGCTCATGGCCCGCAACTAACAGCGCGGTAGAATAGATATTAAAGACAGCCTTTTGAGAAAATATCTTACACTTATTCCTTAGATCTCTAAAAAATTTTTAACCTCGTCCACCTTATTCACTATAAAACTACCCCTAGACACCCATGGCTGACAACAATTCTATAACCTTTCCCAAAACGCTTAATGCGGGTAGTCTAACAATTAAATATGAAAAACTCCAGGCATGTTTACAAACACTTTCACACCAATACGACGTAGCTTTGGAAGACCCCAGCAAAGTTATTCTAAATAGCACGCCCTGCAACGTCATACACACCAAGCAAAACCATTCTTTCTAGACAAAAGGGGTATCAGTCTATATAGCCACTGATTTCAGTTCGAACCAGTATCAAGCTGATGACAAACCCGGCTGTTCAAAATAATCTGTGAAGTGTTTAGAACAGTGAAACATTCGTTGGTAGCGGTCTGCTTGTTGCCAAGTGTTGTTTACATATCGTCTGAAGCACGTTGATTATTACATGTACGGCTCGATCTTTCTGTGATGTAATAGACTTCACCGGAAATAAAACAAAAAGTTGCCGATCATCCTCCATATACTGATTACATATGCTTAACCTGTCTGTGACGTCATGACGTCACAACAGCTTTCGCTGTGGATGGAGTGTCGGGAAACGATGCTCTGCTTTAACCTCTACATCCTTTCACTTTTGTCAGCGAAAACAACACCCTTTTTTATGATATACCCGTCTATTCTATTTGGGTCATCCAACAAGTGTTTTGCATGTGCACCAAAGATAGTAAAATCGAGATTTATAGTCTTTGATCGTCTTCCCTGTATGTAATATGAAAACGGTGGATTGTTATAGAATGACCATTTTACATCAGATTATGTTTTTGATATGCTAGTAATGCTAGACTAGATTACGTTACAGCAATGCGCTAATATGTTATCGGCGACACGATACCCCAAAAAACCAAAGAACTTATTTTGTTGGAACAGAACAAGTATGTCATACGTAACATAATATTTTGTAGCAATAACGTAATCTGTTCTGTCATTTTACGGGAATAGCTTTTAGTGTTACAAACCCGTAATTACTGTATAGTGCACAATATACGTTAAATACCTAAATACCTAGAACCATATAGGATAAATATCGTTCATGTACCAGTAGTGTACAATCTTTGGAACAATATACGATAAATACCGTTCATGTACCAGTAGTGTACAATCATTGAACCAATATACGATAAATGCCTGTCATATACCAGCAGTGTACAATCCTTGGAACAATATAGGATAAATACCGTTCATGTACCATTAGTGTACAATCTTTGGAACAATATGCGATAAAATACCGTTCATGTACCAGTAGTGAACAATCCTTAGAACAATATACGATAAATACCTGTCATGTACCAGTAGTGTACAATCCTTGGAACAATATACGATAAATAACTGTCTCATACTAGTAGTGTACAATCCTTACAACAATATACGATAAATACCGTTCATGTACCAGTAGTGTACAGTCCTTAGAACAATATGCGATAAATACCGTGCATGTACCAATAGTGTACACTCCTTAGATCAATATGCTAAAAAACTATCTCATACTAGTAGTTATATATATTAACGTCATGTCCGACATTCGTATACCACTGGTAGTCCGTAAATGGCTTTCCAAGTCGATAATCGCAAGACACTAGCTCCCAGAGACAAAGGTATGTAAGAAATTATAGAAATAGGAAATAAAGCCGGTAACACACAAGAGAGAAGCATCAGTCATCAGTTTTCAATGATGCCGGGCAGACAGTGGATACCTCAGGCATGAACTCCATACCAAAGTTCAAATTTGTAGTCAGTGAATGAGTAAAATGTCAAATAACAATTAAACAAGTATCTCAGTCGCGCTTTGATTGCAACTGTTCATAAAGGCAACATGCTGATGTAATGAGCATGGCTGCCTTTACGGCCCCTAGCCCCAGGTTAAGCGTTATTAGATACAGTTCGAAAATGACGAGCGTAACAGACCTTAATCGAACAGATTGTGATTTAAAAGTAACGGACGATTACGTCTTTCCCGTTCCCCTTTCTGTATAAAAGCTGTCTGCAAGATAGACGGTTACACTCGGCAACCAGCGCCATCTATGTTGTTAAATACCATGTACGCGATAGATATGTAAATAAGGATAACGGCGCCGTCTATGTGGTTGATCACAATGCAGATCGCCAGAGATTCTGAACGCTCTGTCCTTACCTGCCAGGTAGAGTGTTATACTCATTGTAACATTTGAGGAACTTAGAATGAAGGCGTTTGATGGAGTATCCTTGACAAACTAGTTTTTGAACTGGCTTCTTTCAGAGGCATTTAGGAGCTGGGGAGGTATAGATTGACAGAGGCATTACTTATGGATAACAATAAATCCAGGAGTTGTTATCCATAAGTAATGCCTCTGTCAATCTATAGTTTTTGAACTAACAACTTGTGACGCAGATTAAAGTCATCACAATGCACGCAAGATCTGACAAATGCTACAAGTCCAGATATGTATACGCCATATGCAGGACTCTTTGGTGTAGTGTACAATCCTAAGAACAATATATGATAAATACCTGCCTTATACCAGTATGGTACAATCCTTGGAACAACATGCAATAAATACTTGTCATGTACCAGTACTGTACAATCCTTACAACAATATGCGATAAATACTTGTCATGTACCAGTACTGTACAATCCTTACAACAATATGCGATAAATACCTGTCATGCACCAGTACTGTACAGTCCTTACAACAATATGCGATAAATACCTGTCATGCACCAGTACTGTACAATCCTTACAACAATATGCGATAAATACCTGTCATGCACCAGTACTGTACAATCCTTACAACAATATACGATAAATACCTGTCATGCACCAGTACTGTACAATCCTTACAACAATATGCGATAAATACCTGTCATGCACCAGTACTGTACAATCCTTACAGCAATATGCGATAAATACCTGTCATGCACCAGTACTGTACAATCCTTACAACAATATGCGATAAATACCTGTCATGCACCAGTACTGTACAATCCTTACAACAATATGCGATAAATACCTGTCATGCACCAGCACTGTACAATCCTTACAACAATATGCGATAAATACCTGTCATGCACCAGCACTGTACAATCCTTACAACAATATGCGATAAATACCTGTCATGCACCAGCACTGTACAATCCTTACAGCAATATGCGATAAATACCTGTCATGCACCAGCACTGTACAATCCTTACAACAATATACGATAAGTACCTGTCATGCACCAGTACTGAACAATCCTTACAACAATATACGATAAATACCTGTCATGCACCAGTACTGTACAATCCTTACAACAATATGCGATAAATACCTGTCATGCACCAGTACTGTACAGTCCTTACAACAATATGCGATAAATTACTGTCATGTACCAGGAGTGTGCAACCTTTAAAACAATATACGTTAAATACCCGTCATAGATGAATGTTGCCCAAGACGTATTCTGAACACAATCAAAGAAATAAATAGGTTATATGTTGTAGTAATCTGATTTATTGGTTATGAGAAGTCATGGATTTTCCGATAAACTGTTCCATCACATGTTGACCCCATTCTAACCTATTTCCCCTGACAGGATCCAGCGATTGGATGTGATCCTGCGAAGCTGGATCGAGCTCGTGAGAACAGCCCTGGGTACCGACTGTACGAGGAGGGCCTGGAGAGCGGCGTGTACATCAAACAGGCTGGCACGGATCAGCCACTAGTCGGCAAAGTCAGTATATACACATGCGCTATACATGCACAGGAGAGTCCAAGTGCTGGTTATTTCTGTTCGTCTTTGTGGTAATAATGAATGTCAAGACAGTCATTAGCCATTTTGGTCACAAAACAAAGTTTTTCCCCTCATACTCATACTATATGTAACAAGTTGGCCTTCGTTAACTGAAAAGAAGCACATGATCCAACATTCGCACATGTGTATAATACAGAGCTATGTTTTTACCAGAAGCTAATATGATAACGTAGTCTGTTGGATGTTCTTGAGTAAGAACACGTAAAACGAATATTTAGCAAAATGTCTTCATGATGATTATTCACGTAAATTTTTTTCGAAGGGTGAAACCAATATAAAAGGCACATGACAATTACTGGGAGTAATACATAGTCTAAGGGAATAATATTTGGTAAGGGCATATGCATAACCACAAACCTACAGGCAAATGTAATTACGATGCTCTTTGTGACTTCTGCCTCTCGACCAGGTTTGGCCTGGCTTAACAGTTTTCCCAGACTTCACCAACGAGAAAACGGCAGACTGGTGGAGAAAGTGGATACAGTATTTCTACTATAAGGAGAACGTCAAATTTGATGGTTTGTGGATTGTAAGTGTCTTGCTAAGGTACAGATGGAAATGTGTGCTCGTGTGGCCATTTGGAAAATCTAACGCTTGTAAGTGAATGTCACTAGTCTTCCACCAGTATGGTTTGCACATTTGTGTCACACGGTGTGAAAGTCCGTAAGTAACATCCACATGGTCGGTGGTATACCCCGTCACCCAGAGTTTCTGCACCCATCAAATGGTCGGTGGTATATCCCATCACCCAGGGTTTCTGCACCCATCAAGTGGTCGGTGGAATACCCAGGCACCCAGGGTTTCTGCACCCATCAAATGGTCGGTGGTATATCCCATCACCCAGGGTTTCTGCACCCATCAAATGGTCGGTGGTATATCCCATCACCCAGGGTTTCTGCACTCATCAAGTGGTCGGTGGTATACCCCGTCACCCAGGGTTTCTGCACCCATCAAGTGGTCGGTGGAATACCCAGGCAACCAGGGTTTCTGCACCCATCAAATGGTCGGTAGTATATCCTATCACCCAGGCTTTATGCACCCATCAAATGGTCGGTGGAATACCCAGGCACCCAGGGTTTCTGCACCCATCAAATGGTCAGTGCTATACCTTGTCACCCAGGGGTTCTGCACCCATCAAATGGTCGGTGGTATACCCCGTCACCCAGGGTTTCTGCACCCATCCAATGGTCAGTGCTATCCCCTTCACCCAGGCTTTCTGCACCCACACCATTGACCGCCATCGTATAAATGTAAGTTCAAAATTCTCGAGTATAGCTTTACACATCAGTCAATCAATCAGTCAGTCATAGCTGTACGTAAGTTTTTTTTTACTGCTGTGGGCTAGTGTTAAATGCGTTTATATCATAAACAATAAAATCGGTGTTAATATCCAGTCCATTTAGGCAGAAAGCTTAAAAGTTGGCACTACCTTGATTGGAGTTGAACACAAATGTCATACATGTTGACATCTGCACAACGTGCTGATAACAGTGCTATATATGTGCGTACATTGAGCCAGGCCACTGTGTGCAGACATTTCTTCATACAGCCAAAATAATGTTGAAAGCGACATGGAGACCAGTAAAGCAACGTCACTAAATACAACCTTCGTGGCTGAGGTGTTTCTGTGCCAATGCGGCGCAGTGACAAAAGGCTCTTAACAATGCGGTCGTTAAGAGTTCAAGTTCAGCCAATATTGGCTTCCTTTCCGGTCGTACGTGGCAAGGTATGCCAGGAACCTGCGGATGGCCATGGGTTTCCCGCACCATAATGCTGGCAGTCGTCGTATGAGTAAAATATTCTTGAATACGGCGTTAAACACCAGTCAAATAAATAAATCTCATATTGCCTCTAATCAGTTACCCGTCTTAATATTGAAAATAGATACTTGTCTGATATAGGCACTGGGATTACACCAGTGACGGTATTTAGTTGTCTATGATGTAGTCTCAACGCTTAATGAATAATTTATCTCCGTGTATTTAGGACATGAACGAACCTGCCAGTTTCATCGACGGTTCCAAAGAAGGCTGTGACATCAACAAGTGGAACAATCCCCCGTTTATCCCCGGTGAGATATAACCATATTGACTCGTCCCGTAGGCTATATATGTGTAGCGATTGGACATATATAACGATCTCTTTAGCTATCATGCTCGTGCTAAAGAATATGTTGAGGTTTTCTGTACATGTCTGCTACATACATGTTTTCAAAAAACTCATGTAGGCTACCATTACTGCGCGAATGGTAACTGTAACGTGTCATTTCCTTGAAATGTAGTCAATTGATTACCTTATATATCAACACCCGTCACAAGAGGATATGATGGCATTTCATTATGGGCACCTCTCAACATAAAGCCTTCGGGTTTTCTATGTCTTAAAATATTCGACTCGGTCCGTTTTTGTTTTTAACAAGGCCACTTTGCGTGATTTTCTAGGTTTGGTCGACAAGGATGATCAGACTAGAAAGTCTCTGTTCAAAACGATATGTATGGATTCTGAGCAGAGCTGGGGTCGCCATTATGACGTGCACAGTCTGTATGCTCACAGCGAGGCGATACAGACGTACAAGTAGGTTTCGATATCAACTAATCTCATCAGCGATAATGTTGAACTCGCCAGATCGTATAAGTTAATTGGATGTTGTCGTAAGCTTTCAAAAAAGCGACAACTGTGAACACCGTTTAAAACTAAAATGCCACAACAGAAATGACGACTTAAGAACTTACATGCAAAAACGATAAACAACCTCAAAATATATTTTATATATTATGAGACATATATTATCCAACTAAATAAATTCCAAGCTGTTCTGCCTACCATGTGTATAATACAAGATATTGCGAAAAATCAGTGAAGGGAGTATGAGTTACATGTCACTCACATGGCTCTTTGACCTCTATGTCACCTCTAATTTCTACATGAGCCATGAAGAGTCAACTTTAATGTATTCATCCAAAGTGCCAGCTTGCACTGTATGATTCTTATTCCGTGCGACAGTCTGAGTTATGATCGAAATCTTTGGGAGTTGTCGACCTCTGATTTCAGCGCCTTGAGAAGCTTATTTCCCGAGAAGCGACCTCTGGTGTTGACCAGGTCTAACTACGCGGGTACGTCCCAGTATGCCATCCACTGGCTGGGGGATAACACAGCCTCGTGGGAGCAACTGCGGGAATCTATCATAGGTGATGCTAACTGACGACAATAAGTTCGTGTGTGTACAAATGACTTATGTTTTGTGAATGAAACAAGCATTTACATTACTTCATTATTGTGGTACCATATGACAGACAAAATGTCTTTACAATTTTCAAAATAATAGCCAATTCAACCTGCAAGAGCCTATTTTGAGCACAGTCAACTTTTTTTCTAGATTTTTTTTGTGTTAAAACCATTTTGTTTCTTTCCAGGTATTCTAGAGTACAGCATCTTTGGATTTTCTGTAGTAAGTATATCGTATATGCTAATCACTTATCGTAAACGCATAATCATGGGATAGCGAGCATATTGAGGGTGGCGGAACCTACCTCCCCTGCTTGGAGAACGCCACATAGCCCTGTGGTAAGGTGTTGTGCTTCTCGCCTGCAAGTGCCGGTTCAATCATATATTGAAGGACATATGTGTAACATATCATATCTGTGGAACTGACCGCCAGTTTCTTCCACCCATGAAATCGTCCAACATCGTATAATAAGTAAAGCATTAATCCAATAGATAATTAATAAAACCGACCCAATATAGTATAAGTTAAAAGCTCTTGACGCAGAGCTCAGAATATCTGCCTCGAAGGGTTTTACGATTTTGAACGAAGTGAAATAAACTACACGGGCAGTTCTTTGTTACACATCCGGAAGGAAATCAGTGCTACACCTGGGTGTTCACGTCGTCTTTGTTTTGCTTTTAGACGGGTCCGGATATATGTGGTTTTTGGGAGGAAGCCTCCGAAGAGCTCTGCATGAGATGGATGGAACTGGGTGCGTTTTATCCCTTTTCAAGAAACCACAACTGCCACTTGAACAAGGTATGTGATATGTTTGATACAGCTTTTTAATCCCAGTCAATGTGAGGTATAACAGATTCTAAATAGTTAAGAATTGCTTTCTTGTCACCTTTGTTCAGTACATTCTTTGTG
Organism: Liolophura sinensis; assembly: GCF_032854445.1. Lineage (NCBI taxonomy): Eukaryota > Metazoa > Mollusca > Polyplacophora > Chitonida > Chitonidae > Liolophura > Liolophura sinensis. The sequence goes on along the minus strand of NC_088295.1, from coordinate 91,450,445 downwards.
AAGATCTTACCCTATTCTGAATCCTGTGCAGTCTATATGGAAAATGTCCCAAGTACGTTAAGTGTACAGTGTACTTAGACTTGTCTACTTTGCCCTGAACTGAACTGGGATCCGTCTCACATTCAACTGCAGACTGATATGATGTGCTGTGACAAGGTGCGCACGACCAAGTATATGCGTTTACCTGAACCCAAATGTCAAAACACAAATGTTTCGGGTTTATGACTTAATGTGCAATTTAGGAAGTGTCCTATCGTATAAAAGTACAAAAGCTTCTTGGGTCGTCAAAATGACTTTAACCTTTAAGCTCTTGAAAGGTCGCTTTGGTCAGTCCTGAAATCAAGTAGCCTGCCATGGTGACATCAACGATGATACTGTGAAAAGAGGTGGGGGTAGGGCTGAGGAATTGGTCCTCAGTATGTCCATGTACGTAAAAATATATCCTTCAAGAATGGCTGTAAGACCTTTCAACTATTGTAGCACAAGGACCCGGCAGCGTACGGATCAAAGATGATTTCCGTATCCAGAAATGCTCTGTACACCAGGTATAAACTTCTCCCATACCTGTACACACTGGTACATCTGGCCAGTGTCCGCGGATCTACGGTGGCCCGACCGCTGTTTCACGAGTAGGTAACACAGGCGAGGGAATCATATCACTACTTATTTCTTTAATACATGACTAGCATTTGTAAATTGATTTGAGTACGTTTGACTTTCCAGTATTTCGTCTGCCTGGCCATCTGAATGTCTAACACTGTTCACTTTTCTTCTGTGATGTCATTGGAAAATGATGCAAAAACATTTGTCGGTCTGCGGTTTCGTCATTTATGCAATAAGCTAGTGGGATACTAATGTGTTTTGGTATAAACAAACCTATTGTCATCTTGAACAGATTTCCCAGTGATGAGACCACCTGGAGTATAGACAGGCAGTTTTTGTGGGGATCTTCCTTAATGATATCACCAGCTCTTGAACAGGTAGAGTATTACCAAAGTTGTAGTGTTTTCTTTTGAATGTTCACGAGTCTGTACAAAACACTTGACCCTTCATAACAAACTGATTGATTCACTTGAAATTTGCCACATTTACCATATGTTTTGGCTTATACAGAAGATCGCTCATTCAACACTATAACTTTTGTACACCTCTTTATTCTCCTACACACTAGTACTACAAAACCTCCCACACATACATATATACAGTAGTACTACATACATACATACATACATACATACAGTAGTACTACATACATACATACATACATACATACATACATACATACATGGAGTAGTGCTACAGACTTGTGCTATTAAGGCCTTTTGAAGCCCATATACATGATTTGCTAACCTCATAAAATTGACGTGTGTTTTAGGATCAGCGTATAGTACATGCGTATTTTCCGGAAGGCGTCTGGTTCAATTATTACACTGTAAGTATGTGCACATAACTCGTATCCACTTATGTGTAGACTTTCAGGTTTTGGTTTCAGAGAGTTACCTTTAAAACAAAATGTAACGAAAAACGAAATAAACCGAAAGTGTGGTTGACATTCTTATATTTTAAAATTATGTGTTGTCAACCGAAAATGTGTTTACAACAATACGGCATGCGTGGGACCGTTTTAAAGGGATTTACAACAACGGTTAGAATTTAACAATTACTGAGGTAAAGTGATAGTAGGCCGAATTAAATGATCATAGTTTTTTATAATGTATAACGCCAAATCAGTAATGTTGCTACATTGACTAGTTTTAATCTCCATGCTGTAGTCGTTGATATTTATAGCAAGTGATCTACTGCGGTGTCTACTGCCATTTATGAATTGTTGTAGCACGTCGTGTAACCGTTTTTTTTCTCAATGCAAGGGTGAACAGACCTCAGATTTTGCGCACCATGTTAAACTGAACACGCCTCTTGAGCACATCAATCTTCATGTTAGGGGCGGAGCTGTAATACCGTGGCAGGAGCCTTCGGTCACCGCCTCCGCCAGGTAAGCAATATACTTCTCATACCATTTCAAGTTCCTCCCAATCAAGTTATGAAAGTTATTTTACGATATATAGTTAAATATGCTGCCGATAAGATGGAATGATATGTCCCGGAGTCTGTCTTCTTCCAAGTGAAATAGTCTTGCGAATTTCATAAAATACCAACCCTCTAAATACAGCTTATATCGAGAGCATTCGTAAACTGTTGCTGTGATACCACTGTAATTGTTCTCAAGAAAATCATACATATCTGTACGGACAGGCCTCACTGCTTGTTATCCTTGGAATGGTGTCCACCCTTCTTCAAAGTCCTACAAATACATTAACTGGTGTACCCTGATGCCAATCGTGATGGTTTTCCAGTTAGAATGTAGCTTCCACTTCTTTTCAGCCGTACAAATGCCTTTGGTCTACTGGTGGCCCTTGATGTTAAGCGCGAAGCTGTCGGTTCTCTGTATTGGGATGATGGCGAGTCATATGGTATGTGGGAGGGTCTTATCATTTCTCCTCGCTCGCATCTATACATCCATTATTGAGCTTATGCGTCAAAACAGTTTACCAGCCCTAAACCAAGATTGGCCTTCCGGGTCAGTATTCGCAAAGCCAAATTAGAACACAAACCACCAACGATGTAAAGTACATAAAGTACAAAATTAGGACGGAATTAGCACTGTTCTGCAGTCATACCATTGCCTAGCACTGTTCTGTAGTCATACCATCGAATAACATGGTTCTGTAGTCATACTATTGAATAGCACTGTTTTGTAGTCATACCATTGAATAGCACTGTTCTGTAGTCATGCCATTGAATAGCATGGTTCTGTAGTTATACCATTGAATAGCACTGTTCTGTAGTCATACCATTGAATAGCACTGTTCTGTAGTCATACCATTGAATAGCACAGCTTTGTACTGATACCAATGAATAGCACTGTCATGTAGTCATACAATTGAATAGCACTGTTCTGTAGTCATACCATTGAATAGCACTGTTCTGTAGTCATACCATTGAATAACACTGTTCTGTAGTCATACCATTGAATAGCACTGTTCTGTAGTCATACCATTGAATAGCACTGTTCTGTAGTCATACCATTGAATAGCACCGTTCTGTAGTCATACCATTGAATAGCACTGTTCTGTAGTCATGCCATTGAATAGCATGGTTCTGTAGTTATACCATTGAATAGCACTGTTCTGTAGTCATACCATTGAATAGCACTGTTCTGTAGTCATACCATTGAATAGCACAGCTCTGTACTGATACCAATGAATAGCACTGTCATGTAGTCATACAATTGAATAGCACTGTTCTGTAGTCATACCATTGAATAGCATGGTTCTGTAGTTATACCATTGAATAGCACTGTTCTGTAGTCATACCATTGAATAGCACTGTTCTGTAGTCATACCATTGAGTAGCACTGTTCTGTAGTCATACCATTGAGTAGCACTGTTCTGTAGTCATACCATTGAATAGCACTGTTCTGTAGTCATACCATTGAATAGCATGGTTCTGTAGTCATACCATTGAATAGCACTGTTCTGTAGTCATACCAATGAATAGCACTGTCCTGTAGTCATACCATTGAGTAGCACAGCTCTGTAGTCATACCATTGAATAGCACTGTTCTGTGGTCATACCATTGAATAGCACTGTTCTGTAGTCATACCATTGAATAGCACTGTTCTGTAGTCATACCACTGACTAGCACTGTTCTGTAGCCATACCATTGAATAGCACTGTTCTGTAGTCATACCATTGAATAGCACTGTTCTGTAGCCATACCATTGACTAGCACTGTTCTGTAGTCATACCATTGAATAACACTGTTCTGTAGTCATACCACTGAATAGCACTGTTCTGTAGTCATACCATTGAATAGCACTGTTCTGTAGTCATACCATTGAATAGCACTGTTCTGTAGCCATACCATTGAATAGCACTGTTCTGTAGTCATACCATTGAATAGCACTTTTCTGTAGTCATACTATTGAATAGCACTGTTCTGTAGTCATACCATTGAATAGCACTGTTCTGTAGTCATACCATTGAATAGCACTTTTCTGTAGTCATACCATTGAATAGCACTGTTCTGTAGTCATACCATTGAATAGCACTGTTCTGTAGTCATACCATTGACTAGCACTGTTCTGTAGTCATACCATAGAATAGCACTGTTCTGTAGTCATACCATTGACTAGCACTGTTTTGTAGTCATACCATTGAATAGCACTGTTCTGTAGTCATACCATTGACTAGCACTGTTCTGTAGTCATACCATTGAATAACACTGTTCTGTAGTCATACCATTGAATAGCATGGTTCTGTAGTCATACCATTGAATAGCACTGTTCTGTAGTGATACCAATGAATAGCACTGTTCTGTAGTCATACCATTGAATAGCACTGTTCTGTAGTCAGACCATTGAATAGCACTGTTCTGTAGTCATACCATTGAATACCGGGCAGGTTATGGAAGATCTGTTGTAGTTTCCATAGTGCAATGTTACATTGTGAAGTGTAATATGAGAAACATTCTGAAAGCCATAACTGCAGACAGCACATTCGACTAACTTACGGAGACTATAATGTGACTGTATGTACATATATTTCTACATATGAACAGGTACCTACGAAGATGGCGCATACCTGCAGCTTGATTTTACAGTGAAGGCAGTAAGTGCGTTCTTCATAATAGTACAAGTACAAAATAATTGTGTGTATAACATAGACCTTCCATGTAGACCCATGGTCCATGGTTGTTTCGCATTGTTTGTTTTAAAGAGAACAAAGGTAAAGACCATTACGAACTGTTGATACAGTTTTATAATATAACTACATTTAGTTTACAACAATGCAGTATGTATATACAAGAAGTATGATTTTGATTCTTTTGTCAGACACGGAACGGAGAATTTCCACTCCTCTCCAAGTACTGGTGTCATTTCCATTGGAGATGATCCATGTGAAGTATTGTGAAACTATTTGTACGTATATTCATCACAACATACCTTGTATTTTACATTATCATTTCATCGCTCGTCAGGAGGCTTTGCAGATACAGGTATTACATAATAACTACCGTGAAGCTGACAACCTTTTCCTGGAAACAGTGGACCTGTATGGCCTGTTACTACCACCAAGAAAAGTACTTCTGAACGGCAGGGAACAACACTCATCGGGAGTTGAATATTCGCCGTGCACAAAGGTAAGTCGCGCGACAAAAAAACAGCCTAATGGGATTTCTCATGCAGGTCGCATGTATGAAATTCTATGTTTGTTTGTTACTACCTGCTTACTCATCATATCTACTAGTAGCTTACCAGTAGTAAAATGAGTGTTTCCTACATTTGTACTGATCGCAAACAACTCGCCATCATGATTTGAACTCAGAGGCATTAGATGTACCTGTACCTCAGTGGAATATGTTTCCGTATCTCATTACAAACATGCGCTTAATGCTTCGGATCATAAGATCTATGTCATTTAAAAAGCTCAGGAACAATATAGTAAGGTTGTTATTTCTCCGAATCAAAGACTAAGTGCATTTTTAGTGCACATCAACTAAAAAAAAAAACACGGGGATTTTCTGTGTTCAAAATATAGTGCAAATGTATCTCTCATGGACGAACCCAGTATGATGCATGAGCGAGGACAAACTAGTAAATATTGCCGATGTGACGTTAAGCCAGAATCATTGATTGAATATCCATTGCATGATGTGATCATTTAGACATGTAACTGTGCTCAAAGTTTTGGTTTCTACCTGATCTAAATTAACATTATGAGGCGTAAGACGTGTGTTCTTGTCCAGACATGAACCTGAATTTTGGAAGAATGGCTCTAAGGTAGATAACTTTCAAGATTTTCCAAATGTCACAAGGTACGTATATTACTGTTCACTTTTTCCGTAGAAGCCCTCTGCTTCGTCCTGGCAAGTGTCACAGATTTAATTTCTGTGTTGTATATGGCCGGCGGAAATTGTACTGTGCGCATGCGGACAGGTCTTCTAAGGATCAATGATCATCATGGAAACAAAATGCAGTAACTCACATGCTCTATATATTTTAGTCCGCCAGGCTAACACATCTTCACCTGATGCTGACAGAATCCCACACCGTCGAGTGGCTGTCCTTCTAGGCCGTGTTCCACCAATGACAGCACGGGAACATGCCCATGGAGACCAGAACATCACAGCTATTCCTCTATCTTCACCAGCATCTTCATAGCATGGTGTTCAATGCTATTTTGGACAGCGATAATGGCGAACTGAAAGCAATGCATAAGAATTCACATTCCACGGGACATTATTATGGTGCTCTCTGTGAGCAGAGAATGGGGCACCACATTTACACAGACATTTTTTTTATTATTGTACATCGGAGTCAAACACCATAAAAACATAGTAATTAGCTCCTAATTCGTTTTATAAGAAATATAGAAAAAAATATTCAGAATAAAGAAAGAGGAGCTTTGCTCTGTTTTGTTCTCTCCATAGAGGCCCATTCCAATGAAAATCAACTGTCCAATTTACATTCAGTCACTTCGATATGGCGTCGTCACACACGTGCTAAACTCTAACCAAAGTATCATCGCCAACAGGCTCCATTTGCCTTTTACTTTCACTTTCTTGTTCTTTTCTTGACTGTTTGAAGCACAGTTAATACCAGCTACTACTTCTCTTGCTTCCTCTCGTTCTTCAGGTTTAGGTTACCAGAGATTTTCGGCCCCACGTCACATGTGTATGAAGGTGTACGTGAAGTGTCGTAAGAGTGTGTGTTGTCGTTATCGGCTTCAAATAAGTCAAAAATATTTGTGATCTCTCTCAACAGTTATTATTTCGTTTAAAGAAGAATTCATGAAGAATCACGGAAATGTAAAACAATACTGGTGTTAGCAGTACCTGTATCACTGAGCTCCTGCGTCAGCTACAAAGCAGGTTAGGTTCAGAATCATATTTGTACCAAAGCAGAATATAAAACCCATTGCGTAAACCTTTTCTAAAATATCGAGGATTTCGTTTGTTATATTGTCTGTTTTACTATAGTGCGATATTCAGCACATTTAGCATGCCGTTAGGTTTATAACAGCGTCTGCTGTAAGTTCTAGTCAGGAAACTCGGACCAGTTTAGCCGCTGAAAGCTTGACAGTGCGCATGGCACATCTCCGGGCACCTTGTCGTCTTTCTAAGTTGATCGTCTTGTGAAGTTGATCGTCGTGTGAAGTTGATCATTGCAGCTTGACATGTAGCGGTCTGTGCAGACGCTTCTTCTCAGCCCATATTGTTGTCTTCTGAGTTTCACATCTACAGCTTTACAGGTACGCACGTCACATGCCGGCCGTCGGCAACTTTGTCATCTTATTGTGAGTTTGATCAGTGCATCCTTCCAGGTACACGGTCGCTTATGGTCTTCTCAGATGAGTTTGAGTACTACAGCTTTGCAGGTACACACCCTACTTCTTTGGCGACTAGCCCCGTCATCGCCTTAAGTTGTACAGCCTCATATATAGGCCCTATATATATGACAACGGTAGTAAAATGGAGGCTGGTTAAGTCCTCGAGCGGAATGAATTATCATTAAACCCATTTCTATCGATAAAATTGAAGCCTATTAATGTTTACGTTGGTAATGTGCCGAAGTGTCATTTCCACAACTGTTGTTTTCTGTCCAGTTTTAATTAGTCATGTTGTTTGTGATTAGTCCTGGCGTTATCTGTAGTTAGTTGTGGCGTTGTGTCTAGTTACACGTTACTTGGTTAGACTCCATTCTGATGATTCGGCAATCTTGACGTTACTGTGGGCACCTTCAGAAAAGTCAGCAGAAACACAGAATTGGTTCATACAATTATCTTGTATGTTCCAACAAAATTTTACCATACCAAATTTTTCACATTTCACAGACAAAACTCCCAAGATTGCCATCATTATTGCAAGAATTACTACTATCAAATTCATTTACAGGTCTAAATACCACTAAAACAACAAATGGACTTTGTGGTCTGGCGTTAGACCAGTGTGATCGCTGTGAATTCACGTCCAGCTCATGCTGGCTTCATCCGTGGAGGTACGTGGAAAGGCCTACTGGCATCCTGCGGATTGTAGTGAGTTTTCACTCGACCTCTGCCCGGATTCCGCCTTCCCACCATAATGCTGGGCCGCCGTCGTATAATAAAATATACGTATAAGTACCGATACGACGTAAAACGCTCCGGCTCTACATGCCATCTTTACTTAATCAAGCTGGCGATGTTCGACATCATCCAACTTGATTTACTGAGCCACATGAAGTCGTCTAAACCCTGAACTTTCCTTCATAAATATGCATGATTCATGGTCCAATCATATTCGAAACAGCATGGGATGTGGCTGTAATAAATAAATAAGGCTCGATAGAAATTAGTGGCGAAACAACAACTACACAGGCTACATCGATCGGCTTTTCGGCCTCTTTCGCTATCGCATGGCAGTCGCGTGTGACACCCAGGACAGTCACATGAAGCACACAGGACAGTCACGTAAAACCTAGGACAGTCAAATGTGGTACCCAGGACAGTCGCATGTGGCACCCAGGTCAGTCACATAGCACCCAAGTCAAATGTGGCACAAAGGACTGTCAAATGTGGTACCCAGGACAGTCACAGACAGACAGACACATTGTCGTCGCCGCTCTGGTCTTAATCTCTAAGCTGTACGTCCTTTAATTATATTATATCAGTGCATAAACCAGGATTCTGCTGGTGGACAAAGTATCCCCGAGGCCTGGTCCCTGCTGGTGGACTATGTATCGCGAGGCCTTGTCTCTGCTGGTGGAATAAGTATCCCCGAGGCCTGGTCTCTGCTGGTGGACTATGTATCGCCGAGGCCTTGTCTCTGCTGGTGGAATAAGTGTCACGGAGGCCTGGTCCCTGCTGGTGGACTAAGTATCCCCGAGGCCTGGTCTCTGCTGATGGACTAAGTATGCCCGAGGCCTGGTCCCTGCGGGTGGTCTAATTATATCTGAGGCGGAGTCCCTGCTGATGGACTAAGTATCCCCGAGGCCTGGTCCCTGCGGGTGGTCTAATTATATCTGAGGCGGAGTCCTTGCTGGTGGACTAAGTATCCCCTAGGCCTGGTCTCTGCTGGAGCAGTTTGAGTAATTCTAGACCAGTGAAGTCTAATAAATTGCAGCTAACATTCACATCAAGCATCCAGGGCAGTCAAATGTAGCACCCAGGACAGCCACATGTAAACCCTAGGACAGTCGCATATGGCACAAGAACAGTCACATGTAAAATCCAGGAAGTCAGATGTAAAAACAAGGACATTCAAATGTGGCATCCAGGGCAGTCAAAGTTGGTACCCACTCACATGAAGAATGTATGGTAGTCACATGTGGCACCCAAGACAGTGACATGTGGCACCCAGGACAGTCACATGTAAAACCTAGAACAGTCACGTGCGGCATCTGGACAGTCACCCTGGACTTTCATATGTGGCGCCCAGGACAGTCAAATGCGGCGCCCAGGGCAGCCACTTGTGGCATCCAGGAAAGTCACATTTAATCACAATAATTAGACAATAAAAGGGTGAAATGAATAAGGGGGTCAGAATTTTACTTGATAAGGCACAAAAATAAGTTCTGGAATCGTTTTTTAGAAATAGTTTTATGAAATCGGCACCTGGGTTTGTATTTTCGCTGTAGATTAAATCGGCGTACCGCATTCGTCTATCCTGTGTACTTAATATTGTGTCCGCTTTACTAAAACAAAGTTATTGCAATGTTGATGACCTCTCTGACCTTATTGATGACGTGAATACTGATTAGTGTCTGCACTAGAAATTTACCACTGTCGTCTGTTTTCGTGAATGATTTATGATTCAGCTGAGTTGCATGTTTTTATCGTTTTAAAACATTTTAGTATTTTCACTTTGTAGTTAAGAATCTACTCATTTGTTACACTTTCACTAATTTCATTATCGACATAACTTTGCGCCAAAAGCTGCGCGTAAAAGTGCAGAGCGAGATTAAGGCGGGGTTTTAAACTTTAGATGTCACATAAACCACTCCTGCAACTTCAACTTCGATGTGTGGGGTGTTCAATTATGTTGGTTGTAACAGGATCAGGGACCCACGTTTTGACGTCCACAGTTTTTACACTCGCAGACATTGGGTACAATTACTCAGAGTTCCCCCAAAAGCATTACCATGAAGTATATATTAGAAATACTGTCCCGGTAAACAGTTTATTTTGTTTAGATTTTTTCCATCCAGTAAAATGCATTTGAATCATTGGATAGTAACCATTGGCTTTTCTTGCCATATTGTGACCAAAAACGTCTGGTCAGGTTTTGGCCACACCAGGCTTTGGCCACATAATACACAAAGACTTTTGTAGTCAAAACCATATACATAGAAAGCAAAAAAAAAAAAAAATACATTCCCCGATCTTACCTATACGAAGCAAAAAATCGTGACGTCATTGATAACTACCGGGTCTCAACAGAAATACATTCTAAATTCTATACAAATTTAACCATTTTCCTAGACAGCTTTCAAGGGTCTTTTATCTGACATGCACTCCAATTAAGTGTTCCCGTCGTGCTTAATAATTGTACGATGGACACATGAATTGATGACACCAGTGCCGATATATTACACAAAAATGTTTTCTTCCGGCTTAAGATGATAACACCAGAAGGTAATCTCAGGCTTGTTGGACTCGGGATCCAGTTTCTAAAGAAGGCGGTTCTAATTTCCGTGAAGCCCTTGTGATGACATCTTCTGAGTTCCTCATCAAACAAGTGCGCAAGCCGGATAAGTTAATAATGAAAACTGCGTTTAATATATTGACAGTGAACATGTTTTTCCGATAGCTTCCCAAAACCTATACATTGAAGTAGCTTTTGTTGATCATCAGACCGACATGCTGTGTTTATAACGAGTGTTTGAGATGTTAGCGCAAATTATGTTATTGATTTGCAAAACTTTTGATTGTCCTTGAGATGTTTGAAAACTGACAGATATGCCGCTGTCTTAGGCTCCTGTTTTGTCTAGTAAAATGGCAGTTTGTCTTCGGTTTACGGTGAGAGTGATTTATGTTGTGTGTGGAATTCTCAGCTCCTTACATTACTTTCTATTTGAACACAATCTAACGGTTCGGAGAACATTGTTGAAATCAACAAGATTATTATTCCTACACCATCATTGATCAGGGGCCAATTGAATGTGGCAAAACCGCCAGACATTAACTGATTAATAATAATCGTCATTCTTCATTTTCTTCTGCTAAATTATGTTAATCAGCCAGTGGATTATTTATCTACATAAGGCATTCCATTTTCGGCTATATGTGGTCAGGTTAAACAAACAAGAGAAGGCATTCGTTTCTCCCGTTCACATGCTATGACTTTAAAGCCGATCATATGGAAATCAGAAATCCCATCTGTTCGTTTTCCCCGGTCTCTGTCTGGTTCTCAAGTGAAATATTGTTGAGTACAGCGTGAAACACCTATCAAAAAAAAACTATACATAAGACTACGTAGTCATGCTACCGACATGGCTTTGAGCCCATGCTGGCTTCCTCTCCGTCCGTACGTGGGAAGGTCTTGCACCAACCTTCGGATGGTCGTGTGTTTCTTCCGGGTTCTACCCAGTTTCCTACCACCATAGTGTTGGCCGCCGTCGTATAACTGAAATATTCTTGAGTACGGCGTAAAACACCAATGAAATAAATAAATAAATGCACGGCTTTGTATCTTCATGAACTACACGGTTCTGTGGCTGCATGAGACGCACATTTCTATAGATACAGGAACTAAAGCTCTATAGCTATATGAACCACCGGCTTTGTAGGCACAAGAACTCCAAGGTTCTGTAGCTAAAATATACATGAGCTTCACGGTTATGTGGCCACATGAGCCATAAGGCTGTGCAGTCACGGGAACCATAAGGCAGTGCAGTCACGGGAACCATAAGGATGTGCAGTCACGGGAACCATAAGGCTGTGTAGTCACAGGAATCATAAGGCTGTGCAGTCACGGGAAACATAAGGCTGTGCAGTCACGGGAACCATAAGGCTGTGTAGTCACAGGAATAAGGATGTGCAGTCACGGGAACCATAAGGCTGTGTAGTCACAGGAATCATAAGGCTGTGCAGTCACGGGAACCATAAGGCTGTGCAGTCACGGGAACCATAAGGCTGTGTAGTCACAGGAATCATAAGGCTGTGTAGTCACAGGAGTCATAAGGCTTTGCAGTCACGGGAACCATATGGCTGTGTAGTCACAGGAATAAGGATGTGCAGTCACGGGAACCATAAGGCTGTGTAGTCACAGGAATCATAAGGCTGTGTAGTCACGGGAATCATAAGGCTGTGCAGTCACGGGAACCATAAGGCTGTGCAGTCACGGGAACCATAAGGCTGTGTAGTCACAGGAATCATAAGGCTGTGTAGTCACAGGAGTCATAAGGCTTTGCAGTCACGGGAACCATAAGGCCGTGCAGTCAAGGGAACCATTAGGCTATGTAGTTAAAGGAATCATAAGGCTGTGTAGTCACAGGAATCATAAGGCTGTGTAGTTACAGGAATCATAAGGCTCTGTGGAATCGATTCACTTGTCCATTGACATATCACCAGTGTGACAGCGAATGCTTACATGTGTGTAAGTATATAAATCCTCTTTATAATCGAGAGTTAGACAAACAACACCGTGTCTCCACATGTACACTAGAGCGTGGATGGTCGTAGATTTCCAGAAGGGCTCTGCCTGGTTTCTACCCACCACAATGCAGTCCGCCGTCGTATAAGTGAAATATTCTTGAATATGGCGTTAAACTCACTCATAAAATGCATAAAAAGTAATGTACACTCATGGTGAATTTATGAACAATAAGCTTATTAAAAAATGGCATCTGGTTGTCAAAATGTTATCTGTGACAGACGCCATTCTTTTAGTCAGCAAGAATACTGTTTGTAGGTGTCCATTAAACAAAGAATTTGGGGTGATATTTAATACACTATAAAGGTGTCGATTATGAAATACTAAAGATACCATCGAACATATCTTAAACTGACGGGCAATGTATATATTTTCCTTCCAGTACTGATTTGTGAAGACAGTCATATTTCAACTACTGGCAACATAGTGAAACACCCATGAACAAATGTTCTGTTCAGCTTAATCAGTGTCCAGCCAACAAACCGAAAAGTTACTCGCTCATGCTCTCCAGTTGGGAGTGTAAGAGTTGGAACTTAGGTAGCACAGGACAAGGCTATATCCTACCAGTCAGTATCGCCCATGCTGTTCGAAAATTGATACTACAGCCGTGACTGATGTGATAATGCTGATAGCTGTCAAAAACAGCTCTGGCAGCTGAGTCCGAGTTACTATATTGGGATCTGGAGCCGGTTTCATGAAGGGCACTTAGTATCAGTTGCCCTTATCTAAGTGCACTTTACATCTCCATAACATACGTTGTCATGGTACTAAAGTGCAAACAGCTAAGTGAGCTTCATGAAAACTACCTCAGAGCTTATCCTGCTAATCTTGTCATCCATTTCGTTATTTCAGAAAATTATGCATCAAATATATGTATAATTAAGAGATATTAAATCTGCCTCAATAATGGAAATTTTGATTCTTTTTTTTGTTGTTGTTGTTGTTTTGTGGGGGGGGGGGCGGAGTGTAAATTTCTACATTGGCCTTAGTAGTGTAATCTTCGTTTTAGAATTTCTGTCCATGTATTCGTAGGAAGTCTTTTCATCCTCACCTTACTACATAATAACTAGATATAATTTCTGCCTGAAGATGAACAAGAAAATTAGAATATAATAAAATGATGGATCATTCAATCCTTCGTGTCTCGTGGGTTACACTTTACTCGCCACTGCGGTAAGCTTTATGGCGTTCAAATCACACTGTGTATTACCTACTATCTTTGCGTGAAATGTCTTGGTCAGCTCAACTTTTTGTTGCATTAAATGTTGTACCGATTGAAGGGAGGCAAGAAAGGAGTACCGATTGGAGGGAGGCAAGAAAGGAATATCGATTGAAGGGAGGCAAGAAAGGAGTACCGATTGGAGGGAGGCAAGAAAGGAGTACCGATTGGAGGGGGACAAGAAAGGAATACCGATTGAAGGGAGGCAAGAAAGGAGTACCGATTGGAGGGAGGCAAGAAAGGAGTACCGATTGGAGGGAGGCAAGAAAGGAATACCGATTGGAGGGAGGCAAGAAAGGAATACCGATTGGAGGGAGGCAAGAAAGGAGTACCGATTGAAGGGAGGCAAGAAAGGAGTACCGATTGAAGGGAGGCAAGAAAGGAGTACCGATTGAAGGGAGGCAAGAAAGGAATGCCGATTGAAGGGAGGCAAGAAAGGAGTACCGATTGAAGGGAGGCAAGAAAGTTTCTCACATTATATAGTCGCGATTTTCCTTTCATTGTTTTCTTTTGTTTGTTTCATTAGGGTCTAAATTCCCTTGTATCATAATTCTGTTCATGTCATGCCGTATTAGTCTTCGGGTAGCACCGCTGCTGAAAGAGAGGAGCGGGATGTAGTGCTGTGGGAGAGGTTCGCTATTCTTGTTCGCAGGGATTTGATAATTTGTCTGGCAAATGGCAAATCTGTATTCCGGCGGTTGGTCAGTTAGGCAGTTCGTCAATGCGTCAGTCTGTGAGTTTGTCTGTCCAGCACTTCGTCAGTCCGTCAGTTCTTCAGTCCATCTGTTCGTCAGCCCTTCAGTTCGTCAGTCCGTCAAACCGACAGGTTAGTGGTTTACCTGGGACAAGTTAGTTTGGTTAAGGCGCTAAAGGACAATCAGTTAGTGCTGGCATAGTTACAGTGCCGGCATAGTTGCAGTGCTCTTACAGTTACAATGCATTCAGTGACCTAATGGTTTGAGTGTCTACTTGGAAGTAGGCAGACCCGGGATAAAACCCGGGTCTGGTCACAGTAGCCAACTTCCTCTTGCCACTGAGAGGTTTGAGCAAGAAGACGAGACCGGTTGACATGGTGTCAGTATAACGCAGTTGTGTGGGATGCCATGTCTGTTGTCTTCAGCATGATACTTTAGTGACGACAGAACATCGGCGGTACGCATACGCTCTAAAGACACAGCATACATATATAGTTAATGGTTTCTCGCTGTCATATGCACCTGGTCACAATACACTCAGAGTTCTGGAATACAACGTATTTTTGACACGAGATCGATACTTTCAGTAACCATTCTTCCACAACATATCGACCATTCTCGCGTCAATGGAGTAATATTAATATTGGCCAAAGTGCCTCAATCTTATATTTCTCAGTTTAAGTATTTTTACATGTTAGTATGAGTGTTGATTAGTACGGTGAGCTACTGATGTCCTTAAAATAAAATAAAAACACCGATAATAACAGCAACAACAACTACAAAAATAACAACAATATTAGTTATGATTTTATTCCAAGCAAAAGTGCACATATATAAATTACATTTACAGCTGTTTGTGTGCCATTAGGTACATATGTAATATTTCTCGTCAGTGGATAGCAATAGGATAAAGTATTAACACATCGGATTGCCGCACAATGTTTTTTGTTTTCATTTTTTTGCTTTTTGTTTGTTTGCATTTTTTGTAAGCAGGGTATAACTTATTTGATTTGATTGCTGTTTTACGCCGTACTCAAGAATATTTCACTTATACGACGGCGGCCAGCATTATGGTGGGTGGAAACAGCAGGAAATTAGCCACCAATTGATGGTCACGTCAACGTATGCTGGTAACGTGAGAGCAAGGGGAAAATTTGCGGCCTTGCCATACACCATAATGAGAACAACCATGGGGAAAGTATGTGACCTTGGCAAACACCATAGTGAGAACAACCCTGGGGAAAGTATGCGGCCTCGAATAAGCACAGTCTTGGGGAGTTTTAACTTTAATTATTCTTTCAATAATGAACAGAAGCAACTAATGACAAATTTGTTTTAGAAAACAAATGATTTTAGTTTAGAGAAGAAAAGCCGAGTGATTAAAAAATTACAGTTTGCAATGTCCAATTGTCTTCCAAGTGGATGAGTTGGTAGGGTGTTCACGGATAACGAGATGACATGTATTCAAAATTACTTTAAAGGACAAGACAGCAGCTGGCTACAACATATTTCAGTCGACGGCAGGGTACTAAAGCTTTCTAAAAAGTATCTTAATTTATCACTTTTATGACATTTCACCGAATAAAATGTAGAACAAAATGACAATACTGCACAAATGGCTGGTAAGTGTCGGGGAAGCCATCTTGAGAGTTTTATACAATCAAACACGTTGTTATCAGATCGCCCGGCCTAGCTGTGACGCAGCCTTTACTTGTTCACTCCATGAAGTGACACATCATAACACAGAACTACTGCATAAGACATCACTTTGATATCGTTTACAACAATTTAGTTACGTGTAGCCGAAGGGTTATATATCAGAATCAGTGCAAAATTCATTAGGGATGCCGATTGTTTATGGAAATGAAATTGTTGCCGGACAACGTTTAAAATTAAATAAATCTTATGATATAAGATCGATTACAACTGAAGGATTTAAATGTTGCTCCTTCGTCTTTCTCGGATACAAGAGATGTTTTTTCTGTTTTCTTTTGTTAAATACAGTAAAATTAATGAAACGCCGTGATGCTTTGCCTGACGTCCGCCTGACGTGACGTGAATCTAATTGTACAACAATTTTATTTTTGTAAAACATTTAATAGGAATCAAAATCACCACCACAACCCGCGGAGGCTATCACCTGAACCAGGAATAAAACAACGGTGCATCTGCAGGTAGGTTATTTAAACAAGGTCGATGGAGTTGTAGTAGGCCTACTGTTATATAACTTTATCAACAGTTCAAGCAGTGGAAGAAATATTTTTCCAGTATGTCCAATTTCATAGAAAACTATATTTATCACTTGGTCCATCATCGCCGAAGTCCACAACTTTTATATGCCACAGTATACTGCTTAGACTGTTATACGGAAAAAACACGGAATATATAGAGTACATATTACCTCACCTTTCGTCAAGTCGAAGTTTCACTAAACTCTTACTGTGTTGAAAAAAATATTTAATGCCGGTTTAAGATACTTTGAGTGGTAGTCCTTCAGTTGACATAAACATAAGTCAGGTACTGTCACTGACTTCAAGATCACGAGAAACCTGTTTTTGTAGTTTTCGCAGACCGCAGAACAACAGTTTAGACTACGCTTCTCGTCGACATATGCTCTGTTATTGCCAGATTCTCTGTCAGACAACGTAATCATGATCAAGCCTGTATTCACCCCAAGGCATCGTTCTACCCTTAGATCCATGGCACTCTTTTCTCTGACACGACAACTAGACTCTTAGACAGCCTTGTCGGAGTGTTCATGGAAACTGTAGACAGACAGGCGTACATGTGACAAGTCGAGGTAAGAAATATTCACCGAATATATATTAATTTAGGCTACATAAGATTGCCTACTTAAAAAAACATAAATATCGGTGGTGCAAGCTTCTCGGCGTGACAAACTTTTGTACTCTGGTACACGTAATCAGTACACGCTATTACACATTTTAGATCAATGCTCATTTATTATTATCTATTTAGTTAGTTTTTACAATAACTCACGTCTGTATTCTGTGCTTGACGTCTTGCATGCCCACTCCCCGAGCCCTCTGCTCTCGTCCAGCAGTGCGGCTGTGCTGTCCCCACTGCTGTGTGCCTGGTCGGTCTGAACAACCGATAGCCGAGAGGTTCTTGGCCTGTCCTCTGAGCCTCATCGGAACCCCTGTTCTGATTGGTGTCATTGACACTGATCCTGGTGTTACCGGTCCCCTGTGCCTCATCGGAACCCCTGTTCTGATTGGTGTCATGGACACTGATCCTGGTGTTACCGGTCTCCTGTGCCTCATCGGAACCCTGTTCTGATTGGTGTCATTGACACTGATCCTGGTGTTACCGGTCTCCTGTGCCTCATCGGAACCCCTGTTCTGATTGGTGTCATTGACATTGATCCTGGTGTTACCGGTCCCCTGTGCCTCATCGGAACCCCTGTTCTGATTGGTGTCATTGACACTGATCCTGGTGTTACCGGTCCCCTGTGCCTCATCGGAACCCCTGTTCTGATTGGTGTCATTGACACTGATCCTGGTGTTACCGGTCTCCTGTGCCTCATCGGAACCCCTGTTCTGATTGGTGTCATTGACACTGATCCTGGTGTTACCGGTCCCCTGTGCCTCATCGGAACCCCTGTTCTGATTGGTGTCATTGACACTGATCCTGGTGTTAACGGTCTGTGCCTCATCGGAACCCCTGTTCTGATTGGTGTCATTGACACTGATCCTGGTGTTAACGGTCTGTGCTTCATCGGAACCCCTGTTCTGATTGGTGTCATGGACACTGATCCTGGTGTTACCGGTCTCCTGTGCCTCATCGGAACCCCTGTTCTGATTGGTGTAATTGAGGCCGGTCGTGGTGTTACAGGTCCTCTGTGCCTTATCGGAAACCCTGTTCTGATCGGGTTTACGGGCTGTTAGGTTGGTCGTGCTGTTGCGTGTTTCTCTGCGCCTTATCGGAAACGTCGCTTTCATCAGTCTGACTGCACTGAGGTAAGTCGTTGTGTTGCCAGACCACTGTACCTTATGGGATCCCTGTTCTGATCGGTCTGCCCGGCAGCCACACTAGTGACTGTGCTGTTGGTCGTCGCTGTCTCGTCGGAATTCCTGTTCTGATCGGTCTGTCCAGCAGCAACAGTTGTGGCTGTGTTGTGATCCCCCGTGTCTCATCGGAACCCCTGTTCTGATTTCTCTCACCAGCACAACGGCTGCTCATGATGTTGCCTGCCCCCTGAGCCGTATTAGAATCTGTGTTCTGATCGGTCTCATCGATAGCAAAGCTGGTGTTGGTGTTGCAACTTTGTGCCTTAGCAAAACTCTGTTGAGACTTCTTGGTACTTGTGCCACTGCTCTTCCTCTTCTTACAGCACAGCATGCGGTTTAACTGCTTCCGATATGCCGGAATTAAGATGCAGTATATGTAAGGATTGATTGCGCTGTTTACAACCCCAAACGTTATGAAAAGACGCCGAAGGGCCTCTGATCTTTGCAGTACAACACCTATGATCATAGAGGGCACTAACGTCAAGGCCATCACACTAAATAGGATGAAATGCGTCATCAAATGTTTCAGTTGCCTTTTCAAGAAAACTTTTTTCTGGTTGTCGTCTGATTTAGATATTTTTCTGTTCTCCACAGTAAGTTTGACACAAATTGCGATGTAGGCCAATGTAATGACAGCTGCGCCTATCACACGAAACCACCTGATGACTGTAGACGAAAAATTGAAGTCAGCAAGTTTTGTAATGCCCAGTATGTTGTTGCCTTCTTCTTCGCTCACTTCGTCTTGTGTGGCATTGAAGTTATTTTTGATAGACGCTCTTGATAGCCACTCGGTGACATTCTGTGACTTCAAAACAGCAGTGCAGTTATCATTCTGGGTTGTAATTCAACCCGGTATGTATGATCAGGGATCTCTTTGGCATATTGAGAAAACTGGAGAAGCAGATGGCCAAAAGGTCTGATAAGACAATAACGAACATCAAGATCTTCCTCCGGCTTGTCCAAATGGGAAAAACACTCTCCATGTTCGCAGAATAGCCACATACGTAAGAGAATTGAGTGAAACAAAGCTGGCGCCGAAGTACAATCTGAGTCCGATATCCCGGGCCAAGAACTTCAGTAATGGGGCCCAGGAGCCCATGTCATTATTCAGGCTGTAGTAGCCAACAGACTCGAGCACAATACCGAGGGAAGAGTGCAGAGAACATAGACACAGGTCCACCACAGCCAGATGGAGATATGCAATTCCGTTTACTCTGTTTCTCTTGAAGGCCTGCGCGTTAATGTAAACCGATGCGACATTAGCGGGCGCACCTGCAATAAATATTAAAACAAGCAGAGAAAGGCGAATTGTAACAATGTCAACATTTTCGTAGTATATAGCCATCTCAGCTGACAAGTCTACAGATTTAAGTATTCGATGGTGGATAAATATATACCTGAACCAGAAATCAATAAATGTTTAGGCGTGTCTTACCGACAGAATGTACCAATCAAGATTCGTGTGCTTCTCCTATTATCAATATTCCCCACCCAGTTAAACGCAAGTTTTCTACACTCCATTTGCTAATTAATTGCAAGGTTAAAGAAGTCAAATGCATGTATTACGGGCCGTGTGCGGTGTAGCACTATTTCTGTATTGGATTCTGTTTGCTTTGATTTAAAGGGATGGAAGTACTCAGGGTAATATTCAGTGTGGGCAGATAAACAACGGAGACGGTGGATAAAACTATCTTGCTGAGAGAGCTATTGCCGTTGTACCGTCTAGACTGAAGTTAGTTGACATGCGTATTTTTGACTAGAAAAATTACATAGAGTTTAAAGGCATAGAGTAACGTAAGTAAGTGAACAAAGTGTATCTGAACCAAAAATACTGTTGACAGAATCGAATGAAACTTGCTTTCAAAGTAAAACATGTTTTCATTCCAGGTGATCGGTGGAAATGTATTTTAATAAAAACACCACCATCAGTCACCGAAGCTACCAATTAACAGTGTTGAGAAGCACACACTTCGTGAGTGACAGCCCGACACGATGGCACTGAATTGTACATTGTTCTCAGTACCTCGTCATTTAACACTCTTACTGGAGGTTTACAGGTTTTTTCACAGCAGTAAAGCCACTATGGGGAGTTTGGCACAACATTATTGTTGTTATTGCACTTAGGTAAAATTGATTGTGAAAATACACTACCGTAAATTTAATTGAACTGTTGATAAGCCTAATATGTTAATACAGTTGTGCTCTGTTATTTTCACAATATCTTATCACCGTATTCCCCAACTTCTGCTCACATGAACTATACAGATACTGGGCGAAATAATTAGGTTTCCGAAACTCAAATGCGTGGGAAACAGCTGGGGACATAAGAACTCCGAGTCTCTTCCACTTTGTTTGGAAACATTAGTTTTCCGTCGTCATAGAAACCAGTGCGTGTTACACTTTCCAGTACGTTTCCGTTACATTTCTAATACAATTACAGGCAACCGTTTTTTTAACACGTTTCCGGGACATTTCCGAAAGGGCTCTTCTAATTATGTAATAGTTATATCATTATCGCAAGATCATTACATGCAGATTCTAGTCGTCCAAGGACGAAGTATGTCAGTTTCCCATGCCTTTTTCGGAACGTTTTCTAAACCATGGTGCATTCTGGCCATTTAGGTTGATTTGGCGTTTTGCGCCCCTAGGTGGCACCGAAAGAACCAATCATTAAGTTGGTATGAGGGGGGGGGGGGGGGTAAGCATCTGTATATGCATAAAGATATTCTGACCAATTACAGTGGACATGATCTTTGGCACATAACAAGGACACTCCTAAATTGTCACATTTACTGATCTTAAAGTGCAGGTTTTGTGGAAAATGTGAAGAGTGCTACTTCCACGAGGGAAATGAGGTACAATAGATTCATTTATTTATTTATTTATTTGATTGGTGTTTTACGCCGTATTCAAGAATATTTTGA
Source organism: Liolophura sinensis (assembly GCF_032854445.1). Classification (NCBI taxonomy): domain Eukaryota; kingdom Metazoa; phylum Mollusca; class Polyplacophora; order Chitonida; family Chitonidae; genus Liolophura; species Liolophura sinensis. The sequence continues at coordinate 91,428,882 of NC_088295.1, read as the reverse complement.
GAATATACGACGGCGGCCAACATTATGGTTGGAGGAAACCTGGTAGAGCCCAGGGAAAACCCTCGACCATCCGCAGGTTGATGGAGGACATTCCCACGTACTATCGGAAAGGAAGCCAGCATGAGCTGGACTTGAACTCACAGCGACTGCATTGCTGAGAGGCTCCTGGCTCATTACGCTACGCTTGCGCGTTAACCAACTAAGCCACGGTGGCCACGGGTATAATAGAGGACTGGAGCTTTAAATCATTATAGTGCAATATATCAGAGATCTATTTTTTTAATCTTAAACTGGAAGGTACTGCACGAAGGTCCTGTAGATAATCATAAAATGAAGGTAGAGTTTATTAACAGACGAGGAAGATAGAGATTCTGAGAGTGCGCAGACGCCGACGGATGTACAAGGGCCACTCCCTGCAGAAATCTTCCATGGACACTGATAGGTTTCACAGCAGTAATCAAGACAAAGGCAAATCAAAGAAAAATATAGCAAAGAAGACTGTTTGTTTCCCGACCATTACTGCACAGAACAAAAGAAGATCAGAAGTCAGTAAGATTTCCATCTCCGACCACATCAAATCTAATCCCCAACACATAATTTGACTGGTCAGACGTCATGACACTGGAGACGAACATCATCAATACCATAGCAAGACGCTATGGAAGCTATTCACATTCAAAGATTAAATCCACAGATCAACCGTCACCCTGGCCTTCAAACCCTCACCGCCTACTGTGAACTAATCTAAGAAGTGACAGGGCGAGCCACCTACTGATCCTGTACTCACGTCCATTGTTCTTTTTTCATTGTAATCCCTTAATCCTCGCCTCTATGTGATGACACCAATCACTTCATGTTTTAAGTAGAGTTGCCAGAGCTGTATTGCCACGTGTTTGAGACTGAGCAGATACTGAGATACTGAGTGCAACAACAACGGGAGGGTTTTGCTGTTCTGGGCGGCTCCTGTGTAACTGAACTGTACTGAGCTTCTTACAAGCAGCTAAGAAAGAAAGGCAGCAAAAGGCGACTAATATACCTGAAATGAACGGGCCACCGAATCGTTTCGCCAAACCCCTCCTACAAACATTGCTAGCTTTATAGCAATTATTCACAGTTTAGTCAATATGAGGGCTACCCAATTCCCTAAACAGAAACTGAACAAATGATCTTAAAATCCGTTGCAGATCCGAAACGCAGTTCCAGAAACTTCTACAGTTTGACCTTCTAGCAGACAAACCAGTAAATATTAAACCTTATACACCTCGTAGAACACAATATAAAGGTGTAATATATGGCACTGACCTAAATACCAAATGGAAGATTTTATGAATAAGCTGAAAGATCAAAATGTCTTTATTCTTATTTTTTTTTTAATTTTAAATTTTTTTATTTGTTAAAGAAATTTCAACAAGAATAGTTTTATATATTCATTTATGTTTAAACGTAGACTTATAACGTTTCTGTACCAAGAATTACATCATATGTTTACCTGTGTTTACACTATCTTTGTACAAAAATGTATACATATGTGTATTATGCGCTTCTGTTTACTCTATATGTATCCCTGTTATCAGACCTGTAAGTGGGCTCCTGACCTGATGGCTCTGAATGAAATAAGCCATAAACCATGTCCTGTATGCAAAACGCCTTAGTAAGGATAATACACTAATAACAAGTATAATGCTTGTCGTTAAAGGATTAAAATTACCAAAACAGTTCATCGGTCCCTGCACAACATTATTGTAAAGCCTTTCTATGAAGCGCCTAGACGTTGCTACTAGTGCCAAAAATTTGGTCAAACAAAGAAAGTTTGTAAATCCGACATGGCTTGACCTAAAATGTCCAAGAAAGCACGAATATCAAAACTGTACAGAAACAAAAGCCATCCTTCTCAAATATATAACAATGCAACTCGATAGTTCAAAGCTACATTTTACGTAAAATAAACGTTCATTGTAAGGTCAGAGCTTCTGCATGCCAGATAAGTACTTTCTGAGATACCAGTGTTTAAAGCACATTTTTGTAGGATAACAGAGTTGCTCTACTACATTTGACGCATTGCTCAGCAAATCATTAAACACTTGCCACCAGGAGCGTGATTTAATCGTTTATTTTTATTTCACTCTTTCATTCTCCGTTTTCTTATCTTTCCTGTTGGTTAAACAATATACAAATTATATATCTGACAAAACGTATAACATGTTATGAAGCAGCCCTGTTATCTTAGTTTCCAGTGATTAGCGAGATTAACTTACTCAAGGGGATTACCTGCTGTGAGTACACATAGTCCTCTGCTCACCTTTGTGTATAACATGTGCACCACTGTTTGTACCTGTCTGTGCCCATACAGGCGCATGCACCTGTATATACATACAGTGGATAAAACATGAGTAACTGTTTGATTCGTTGATAATAATCCACGAGGCTCGAAGCGCGGAGGATTATTATCAACCAGTCAATAGTTGTAAGTTTTTTTATCCCACTCTAACGATTGTCACCTGCAGTGGATTATTTTTCAAGACTACACAGTTTTTGTTCCTTTGTGCTCTTAGTAGGGTGGATGTGGGGGGCATCTTGGCCACACTTCCTTCACTAATATGTGAAAGGACTGTTAACATGTAGAGGTTGTGATCAGAGACATTGATGTGCACACATGCAGTGCTTCTTAAACTGCTTTGTGTGAAGTACAGGAAGAGTTTAAAATTGATGTGTAAACGCGCAGCTCTTTATAAAGCCCCACGCAAAAGTATGGGACCTCTTGACGTGACTCTGTCGAGAGAAACGAGTTCAACCGAGACGAAGTATATGGAGTATAAACTTGACTAATATGGACATGGAGGAAAGTTTTCTGACACAAATCAAGTTTAGAAACGACCAGTGTGATTCCGAATATTCTTCCATTTGCCCCGAGCACATTTTCCATAACTATTTAGATAAATGGAACTGAAATAGTTTACACCTACTCTTGTGTTAAATGATAGATGTATACAGTAAGCTGCGTTCCTTAATATGAAATCGGGTTTCCTGCCACAGTTATCACCATAAACACCATAAGTAAAATAAAACACCATAAGTAAAGGAATTTCCTGATGCACACGACTACTTTAGTAAAATTTAAGCATCAGGTGTGTTCATGCATTCTTACATTAGAACCTAGCGTTTGCTTTTTTTTTTTGGTTTTCAATGTAGCAAATTCCGCGAAGTGAGTAGGTGGGCGGCGGGTGGAGGTGTTTTGTGCCTGACAAACCCAGCGCATGCAATTGCTTTCATGGATTCGACTATAAGAGCTATAAAACCTAACCTTGAAGTAATGACAAAGTATGAGCCTTACTACTCCATTGCTCGTTTCTTTTGCCAGGTGAAGAAAGCACAGTGAGAAAAATATCCTGAAGCTACATCGTACGAATTAGTTGCGAGTTTAAAACTGCATTTAGAGACACACAGTCAACTGTACAAACTACTCAAGGATATTTAATTCTTGCAAATACAACACACACTGGACAACGTTATAACAGTACGCACCAGGTAAGGAATTCTTGGACTTAATCGTAAGGCAGTAACCATCTCTTTAGATGAAGAGGAGATCTTGTGGCAGAAAGTGTAGGAGGTTCCAGTCCTTCACAACTGATAGATACTTTGTTGTATCTTTTCGGCTTGAACTTCTCCTTACAGGGCGGAAACCGTCGACAGATTTTGTAAAGGAGCTGGAATACGTGGGCATCGCGCCAACTACTCGCCGAGGGCAACAGCTACGAGGCGATTGTATTTGCAAGATGTTGATGAATAAGCCATTGCCGAAATAAGTGGATATCGCAGCAGTGCTGTTCGGGAGTACAAACGCACAAGGGACGCACAGAGAAATGATACTAATCATAGTTGTCGCTCTTCCCAGTATCAGCTTACAGCTACAGTGTAACTTTCGTGTGAGGACCTTGCAGCAGTTGTCTAACACTTTACACTAAGCCAGTCCACTGCGAAAGCTGTGCTGGGACGCATTTGCTTTGATAAGATCTTACAGTGACAAATTATCTCAGGCACTCAACATATGCATATACTTAGAAAGGTGTTACAATAAAGTTATCAGGTTCGAGAGAAAGTAAATTGTTCCGGAGTGACTTGTTTCACTTTCATATTTATTGCACAAAAAATATCCATGTTATGGTGACCTCTTGCGGTTGTGATCAGGCGTGTTCACTTTTCGTGTTCATTAAACTAGCTAGATGCATGATATACATGTATAAAACGTATGAGCCAGATACGACATCCGCTGGGAGCAATGTAAACCGTTCTGAGACACCTAGGTTCACATTTGTAACACGTTATTCAGAGATATAGAAAATTCACTTATTCCCTGTAAGTATCTGGCGACGGAAACGCAACATAAACGCCTGTTCGATTTCCAATCTACGGAAACAAATCATATACCATCATCAAATTTCCGCGTACCAGAAACCTAATATAAACACCGTATTAAGCTTCCGTTGTTCACGGAAACCTGTCGGAAATAGGACGTCACAGTTTCCTCTACGTATCTAGATTGTTTCCGTGATTCCGGAAAACCTTATCATTTCACGCATTGGGGTCCGTGAGATGCCCTCTCTTGTCCAGTAGAAGACCAATGTCGTAATGGATATCAATGTCAAAAAACGATGTTTTGATGTTTGCATAATTTTGAGTTTCAGGTATACATATCAAGCACTGTATCATTGTAAAATACAGTTGTATGGTTGGGGGCTGGCGTATAACAAAACAGTTACCACGCATGCGTAGAACCAACACATGTGAGGACTATCCCTCTATTCAGTAATATTCCTGACATTTTACACCGCTGCCAGCACTAGAAAAGCTTGACCTTTGGAGCCTGTGTCATGCACGTAGAACTGTTTAGGCTTTTTAGAATTTTAGAATTCCTTTGTGGTACAGAGGTCAGGTCCGTGCCTGCCCCATCTGTGATAGCACAGTACATTTCAAGGCCCACTGTCCTTTAAAGGATAAATGCCTCAAGTGTAAACAGGCAGGCTACTTTCAAAAGGACTGCCCTTTGAGCCATGAAAATGACAATGGCGATAATGACGATAACGATTGCAATGATAATGATGATGGTGATAAAGATAGTAATGATTATAACGTTGAAGGTGACAATAAAGATGACAATGAAGGTCGAGGAGATGATGATGGTAATTATAGTGAGGGACATGGGGGTTATATGGAAAATGGGCTTTCTGGCGAGTCTGTTCCTTCCAGTCAACAAAATAAGGGGACTTTGGACAATTCTGCTGCTGACAACGAGGAAGCTGGAGAGTGGCAAGTTGTCACCAACTCCATGTCCTCCAGCAAAAAATTCGAAATAAGCGCATTGATGCTACAAATAAGGTCAGGAAGTTAAGCGAATTGCCAGTAGTAGTTGGGCGCCAGAGCCTTTGCGAGGCATCTCAGACGTCAAATAGCTCGGAGCGGGTTGTCAGCATGAGTCAAATCTCGAATACCTCCTCATTCCCCAGATCGTCAGAAATGTCGAATACTACGCCATCCTGCATTAAGGAGACGCAATCCAGTGGCGTGACGCCCTCCAAAGGTGCATTTGTTAAGAGCCCGTCATTATGGGGTAGCACGCTCAGCCCTGACCCGTCTACAATGTCACAGTTAGACACTAGAGATATAGCAGATTGTCTTGGTCCTCAGGGAAGCTCTCAGCAATCTGATATGTCTAAGGCTGGTGGAGAGTCCAATATGGAGGAATCTCTTTCGGAAATGGATTCACCCGAAGACTTGCCTGCCTATACCAATGGCAAGGGTGAGGTCTTGGTGCCTGTCTCAACATCCCTGGGGTCGTATTATCGCACATTGCGACGCGATTCTAAAGCTAACAAGGTTAAAAGCAGAGAAAGTTGATAACGTTGTCACAGGAGGATTTTGCTGAGCGTAGGGCAGCGATGTATAAGAAGTCTAGAAAAAAGAAAAAGAACAAATAAATGTTAATAATGGCTACTACAAAGATCTTACAGTGAAACTGTAGAAGATTGAGGTGTAACCTCGCAGAGCTCCAGATGTTAGCTCAAGACCTCAATCCTATAGCTTTTAGCTTGCAGGAAACTCTGATGACTGATCCTAGTTATCAATGTTGAGGTTATGCATCTCATCACGCTGTTGCCACGTCTGAGAATGGAAAGGCATCAGGCGGTTCTTCTCTTTTGATCAAGCAGGGCGTAATACACAATAGACTGGCACTGAACACCGACTTGCTGGGGGTGGGGGTGCGTATCACACTGGGTATAGTATTAACAATCTTTTCTATTTATATACCACCTTCTTCTACTCTTCACCAATAAAAGCTGCAAAATTTATATGGTCATTTACCTAAACCGTGTCTTCTTTTGGGTGACTTTAATGCCCACAATGTTTTCTGGGGTGACTGAACGTAACCAGAAGGGCTCTGTATTGGAGGATTTTATATCTAATAACTCTCTATGCGTCTTAAATTATGGCACACATACTTACCTTCATCATGCAAAGGGCACTTATTCGGTCCTTGATTTAGCTCTGGCTGATGCAGGGCTAAGATCGGAATTCAGCTGGAGCGTCCACGATGATCTGTGCGGAAGCGACCACTTCCCCACCATACTTACCCTTGGGGAGCCGGTATCTTCCTCCCTTCCACGCTTTAATTATGATAAAGCAGACTGGCCCCGCTTTGCTGATCTGTGTGATGAAACACTTACTGGCGACCTTTTTCTTGATGCAGTTGATCCTATCCTAGTTGATTCTCGGATCAGCTAATCGATATAGCCTCCAAATGTATCCCGAAATCATGTGCGATTAACCGTATTAAGAAACCGTGGTTCACGGAGGACTGTAAATGAGCTAGGCGTTTCAGGAAACGTGCTGAGCGCGTGTACCGATGTAGACCATCTCCCGGCAATTTAAACGATGTTGGGCGTACTCGAGCTTCAGATAATTACTTGCCTCAGCTTCAGCGTAACAAGGAACGGACCGAGGCAAGTCCTCTTGATTTTACATCCTCAAATGAAGAATCCTACAATGCTACATTTTCTCTACATGAACTATCCGCATCCCTGAGCAAGGCCCATGATTCAACTCCAGGGACAGATGATATCCACTATCAACTTTTACGACACCTTCCAGAATCTTCCTTGAGGGTGCTTCTTGGAATTTTTAATACCATTTGGATTTCCGGGAATTTTCCTGCCTCATGGCAAACGCTATTATTGTCCCCATCCGAAAGCCCGGAAAGGATTCCACCGATCCAAATAACTATCGTCCTATTTCCTTAACCAGTTGTGTATGCAAAACTATGGAGAGGATGATTAACGATCGCTTAGTCTGGTTTTTGGAGACTAACGAGTTGATAAGCGACATTCAATGTGGATTTCGAAAGAATCGCAGTACTGTTGATCATCTTGTTTGTCTAGAATCCTTTATTAAGAACGGTATCGTTAATCGTGACCATGACGTATCTGATCTGGAAAAGGCATATGAGACTACTTGGAAATATGGCATTATGAAAGGTATGTATGGATTTGGACTTAGAGGTCGGCTTCCTGACTTTATTCGTAAATTCTTAGACCATCGACACTTCCAAGTTCGGGATGGGGTTACCCTATCTGATTACTTTGAAGAAGATCAGGGGGTTCCTCAAGGCAGCATTTTATCAGTTACTCTCTTTAATATTAAGATCAAGAGACTTGCCAGAGTTTTATCTCTTAGTATGAATGCGTCCCTTTTTATGGACGATCTTGGTATCTCTCTCGAGGCAAAGGTATGCACACTATTGAGAGACAGCTGCAGCTTTGCCTTAACAAAATCCATGCCTGGGCACTGGAGAACGGATTTAAGTTATCCAAGTCGAAGACTAACTGTGTACACTTTTGTCGGAAGTACTTCCCCCATGAAGACCCCAAGGTATTTTTAGATGGGTCCCCCTTCAAGGTTGTGCCGGAGGTAAAAATTCTCGAGGTGATCTTCGATAAGCACCTTACATTTAAATCTCACATTAATTATCTTAGAGCCAGATGCCTAAAGGCGTTTGATATTTTGAAGGATGTCTCTAGTGCTCGACGGGGAGGGGATCATGAAACCCTACTTCAGCTCTATCGAGCACTGATTCGTTCTAAGCTAGACTATGCATGCAGTGTTTATGGAGGTGCGCCACGCTCTCAATTGAAGAAACTCAATACTGTACATCACCAGGCCCTACGGTTATGCTTAGGTGCTTTCCGCACCTCTCCTGTGGAGTGTCTGTATGTTGCGGCAAACGAGCCTCCCCTGGAGCTTCGAAGAACTAAACTATCTTTACAGTATATCACCAAGATTAGAGCCAATCCATCGAACCCAGCCTTTGATTGTGTCTTCCATCCGGAATTTGAAGACTTATATGCTCAGAAGCCATCCATTTTTTCTCCACTGGGTGTCCGCATCCAGGAACATGTGCAAGCAGCTGGACTTGGGCTGGATACTATCACCCCCATACGCATCCAGGAAGATCCACCGTGGTTATGTCCAGAGCCGCAGGCTGATACCTCGCTCTCCTCCTTGAAGAAATCTTCCTCCAACCCTCTAGTATACCAACAGGAGTTTAGTAATATGTGTTCAAAGTATCCATTTTATCACCGTATGTTCACTGACGGTTCCAAGGATGATGATGGCGTGGCTTCTGCCGCCGTCCTTGGGCCCAGAACCATTTCAACTCGGTTTCCAAATTCCTGTTCCGTATTTATTGCGGAAGCCAAGGCAATTTTGTCCATCCCAGAGCTCGGAGGTAGCAGATTTCTCATCTGCTCTGACTCCCTTTCCTGCCTCCAGGCAATTCGGGCTAGTTCGCCTGTACATCCAGACATTCTGTCTATCAGGGAGATGTTTAAACGACTTAATGAAGATTTTATCATTGCCTTTTGTTGGGCGCCCGGGCATATGGGTATCCCAGGGAATACTGCTGCAGATGAAGCCGCTAAGGCGGCTCTGCATTCCGTTACTACCCGAACTGACGTTCCATATTCGGACTTGCGTTCACTTATTTGCTCCTATATCAAGCGCTTGTTTCATGATCAATGGGATGACCAGACAACCAACAAACTGCATGATATTAGTCAGTTTGTTGGTCCAGCACCTTCCCTCTCACGGCATCGTCTCCGCTCTTGCATTTTGAGGAGGTGTCGTATCGGTCACACATGTGCTACGCATCGGTATTTGTTGAAAGGAGAAGATGCTCCTGATTGCTTTGTTTGTGATCAATGCTTCACAGTCAAGCACATATTGCTTGACTGTGGCGACTTTGTTCCTGCACGAAATTCCTTTTATCACGTGAGCTCTCTTGCAGAAATTTTCAATTCTGTAGAAAGTGATACTATTTTTGATTTTCTCTCTACCATTGGTATGGCAGGAAAGCTGTGATTTTAAACTGCCGTCTGTGTTTGTTATATGACTTCTGATGTCCTTTTTGGACTGACCAGTAAATGAATTATCCGAAGTAGATCGACTACTTGACGTTTTATTGTCGCGATAAAACTGAAATATTGTTGAAAGCAACGTTAAAACTTTCATTTACTGACTCACTCACATACATACATACATACATACGACAAAATATACGATCATTATTTCATTCAAATGATCACATTGTAGGCTTAGTGCTTGCTCACTTATTCACCTGCCAAACATCGTCCGTAAAGATAAAACACACAATACTAATAAAAATAACGAAACGTGGAATTTAATGTACAGAATGAAAGGTTTATTAACTCTTTGGAAATTTTTTCATTGGACTGGGTGAGAATACATTCATGAGGCCAGGCTCATCGGATTGTCCCCCGTTTTCTTCATCTAAAAACAAGACGTAGGGATAATAGGAAATTTGGGTGAATCTTGTTACAGATACATGAGTTACTTTTTGGTAATAAAAAGTATCTGAAATAATAGTGTAGTCGACGTAAATAATTAGCCTACTTTATATGAGCATCGTTGAGCACAATATATATTATAATTACAAAATATTAAGCACCATATTCACCAGAACGAAGCTCGTGCAGCTATGAAAATGGAGTTGAATGTTGTGTTGGAATTTTTGAGGTGGCACAAGATACCAAAACAACATTCAACTAGGCAATATACACGTATTGTACATGTCGGTCACGTGTATTACAATGTCCGTTGAACGACAATCTATATCATTCAAGCTTTACTTATTTTTGCTGATTAATTTTTTTAAAACGTGAAAGATTAGCTCGATCGTTACTTTTACTGTTGTGGAGTGGCAGACTGTTCTCGTCACTGCAGCTCACAATCCGCTGTCCCAACCGCATCGATGTTCCTGTCGCAGTGCGGACAGCGAAACCGTGCAAGATTCTCCACGGGCACTTCCATAATTTCATAGATTCGTATCAGAAAGGAGCGCGTTTGTGTCGTTTACGGTGACCGGTATGTAAGCGAAAATCGGTCATCGTATCATAGTCGCTATGCTATACAAAGCTTTTCCAGGGTCTAATAAAACTCCAGTACACTACCTTTGAAAAGGCTTAAAGTACACTGGTTGTGGTCAGAAAACTGATTATGCAAGTCTGGAAAGAGCACACTTTGGGTAGGCACAATGCATGGATTAGGCAATGCTTTGCAGAGCTTTTCAATACATAATCCCGGAAGGGACTTAAGTGTTTTTTTCTTTTTTAAATGAAGCTAGTTAACATAATATTTCTTTAAATGCTGTTTAGAGACAAACGTAGCATCAATATTGTGTCTAGGGAAAATTTAGTGTGAAAATAAAGTCGTTAGGGATCTCCTTTCAGTAGTGATAAACTACATGTAATAACAGCGCATGAAATTTAAATGAGAAATGTTTGCCGTGAATAAATGTTAACCCTGCAATATAACTACGTACTCCAATTAACCTATTCAAACGTGCGAACACTCCGTTAAACATTGATCAAATAGAATAAGTCAGTCACATGAATCCGTGGATGGTCGCGCGTTTCCCCCGGGCTCTTGCCGGTTTGCTCCCAGAATGTTGACCGCCAAGGTATCAGTCAAATATTCTTGAGTACGGTGACAAAACACCAATCAAATAAATAAAACAGCCTTATGATATCATCTTCTGCAAGAGAGAGTCAATGCTGATCCGATAGCATAGCCGAAACCGATCTATTATCATTCGACTAATCGTGTCTGTATTCTATTCCAAGGGTGTGTGCTTGAACCGCAAGGGATCCCGGAGGGAAAAATCGTCACACCTAATTGTTCTTTCAGGAACAACAAATACCAGTGGGAATTACTGCTGTCACAAGTGACATTTGGCTGACACCGCGGCAGTGGGAATTCCTGCTGTTATAGATGCCCCTGACTGATCAGTTCATTCGGGATGTCTCCAGCCTTCGTGATGTATAGACTGCTACGTTATCTCTGGGACATCTATGAGATGTACTTGTGTGGACAACGCTGTATAAGTCATGACCAATTACAAAACTATATCAGGGCTATCGACAATTTAGACAAATATCGAAATCAACTTTTGATGGAAGGTGGTTTCCCGGGAGCCATTCTCGCACCCCTGGTACATCTGTATTAGCTCCTTATCGTTTCGGGCATTTTTGGCCATGGAACACGCTAAGATAATGGCCCTGGCAGAACCTGGACTGTTAATTCCTTACGTCAGCGACTTCCAGTCAACGCTACAGTCAGAATAATCAACAGTCTCGACGAAGATATGCGTGCTATAAGACAACGACTATCGCCATCCGATCGATCATGACAACGTTAATTGTACAACCACGCTCTTCAAAAATACACAACTTTTCGAGAGGAGTGCGTTCACAGCCAACCTCTTGTAGTCCTAAAAATTGCCAACAACCTCACCGACCCACCAAAAATTGTACTCTCTACTGTAGCGGTGGCAGTCCCCGACAACGAGGAAAAGATGATCCTGGACAACGTACCTTATTGGAATGACCAAGGAGAACTGCTGGATGACGATAGACTCATTTAAAATACAAACGTGATCCACTTTTGGAATAACATGGTCAAACACAGGCACCACTCGGCATCACTCAGTACCACTTGACGCCTCTCGACACCACTCGGCGCCACACGACTGGGAAGTATTCGACAAAGGACTGAATGACATCAACGTTCCCCAAGAAGTCGTAAGTAACAAGAAACGTTGGAAGTGGACGGCACGATGTCACCTCGTAGAGGAGATCAGTAACAAGAAACGTTGGGAGTGGACGGCACGATGTCACCTCGTAGAGGAGATCGAGGAAGTTATTGCAGACAGTTCTATCGGACTGGTGACTCGTTCTAAGAAAGAAAAGATGTCACCAGCCAAACGGATAACGTGGGAAAGTTATTAATAAAAATAGCAGGGAACTCCATTAGCACCTGTGAGTGAGCCACTAGGGAAGTATGTATTTAACATTACCCAACGATTCCTCTCTCAACTACTGCCCAGGCCACACCTTAACGCATCTTGCACTCAGCTCCGGTGTCCGATCGAACTGCATGGCCAGCACGAATGCGAACTTCGCGAACTGCACTACACGCGTAGCTGGTATAACGTTCAATCTTTGCCAGGTCAAACCTGGAAGATTTGGATGCAAAACGTGGTCATAGAATCACTCTTTCCATTGGATAGTCCATCAAGATAATTTTAGAGAAACTACATTTCCAAACAAATATTAACATATTCTAGATACTAGAAAAAAAATAAACCTATGAAAGCGCAAGTAAAATTGGGTTCGGATTTACACAGGTTGCTCCGACGGCTCGCAATAAGTACCACTTAGGTGTACATCACGGCGATTATGTCACCGACGCAACCAACGGAATGCGATCCATGCGAAAAAATTTCTCTACAATGGAAATTGTGTTAAAGATGGATACGGGGAAGAATATACCATTCAACGTGGACAGGGCGAGGGGGGTGGTTGATTTAGTTTGAATTGGCGTTTTCTGAACGATGCACGCCACTGTGCTCAAGACACCTAAAGATTTTGCTTTATATGTAAATCATGCTGCGGGAGTTCCGATTAGCAAAAGGCTGCCATACAGCCTCAGGAAAATAAAACTATCTTTACTAAATTATATCTAGTCTTACACACAGTAGAACAACCCAACTCTTCAACCAGTTTTTAGAGCAACTCTTCCTACCTGTCTGTAAAGCATGCGCATTTAGAAACGCGTAACACCTGTCAGTGTCATGCAACCTGTGCAACAATTCGCGCAGAATAATGTAGAGCTCAGCAAGTACACGAACTGGCGGTTAACTCAGAGAAATCTTTCACAACCTATATTGGTAGATGATGACTTCATCGCTCCGCGCTTCGGCCATTACTATCTGCGAATGTGCAGTTACTCGGCTTTTCTGCACTTCGGGATTCTTGACCCGTAGCCCCTTAAGATTTAAATTAGGCAGGCGTTTGAACGAACTTTTTAGCGTCTTCGAGCGATCACCTATAAGGGGCACTGACTAGATGGGCCTACCCTGACACGTGATACACGTGGCATGCACGTTAACCGATCCATAAAAAATACAGGAGCTAGGAAAGGTAACTACTTACACTCACTGGATGTAGATGTAAGTGTTGACAAAACGCATATCACCTGGCATATGATTATATATTTTGGCAATCAACTGTACAGCACTCCAATGCCTCACCGTCATGCAGACAATGAATGCTGATATAAGGTAAACGTATGCTGTCATACACTGCCAATATGCAATGCGCGTGCGTCACCTGCTAGTTAATTATTCGCTTAAGTGATATGTTTTATATTAAGCAGTTAATTACTTACTTATATAAAAACTGATTTCACTTTGTGATTATGTTTGTGAAAAATTGCTTATACTTTCCATACCTAATTTGGAATTATTATTCTAAGCCGGGACGCTTTATGAATGTGTAGAGATTCTATTACCATTTATTCTGTGGCAGGTTACAACCTTAAAATTTTGGGAAAAAGTTGATGTCGTTATAATGGGCTTACCAATTTTTTTTTCTCACGATTTAATGGACATGGCCATCATATTTTTCACACCATGATAAATATGATATATTTATACATGTAAAGATAAAGCATATCATGCATGGAATCCTTCACGGACTCTATTTAAAGCATTTCCCAGAGTCATCCTTCAAAATGGTTTAAATAAAACCGAAATATTCAAACATAAATCGCCTTGTATCGTTTGTGGAAGTTACAACAACACTCTACTCTGTGAAACGTATCTGCAGAAATGAAAATATACATATATATTTCAGTATTTTTTCGAAATAAATTGAAATTTCGTTTTACCTGTTCCATGCATGTTTCATTTATAAGTGAATCAGCAAAGTGGATGAAACATGACGTATCACGAAGAATTAAAGATTTTCTTTAAGACACGCAGTCATCATCATAATCTTCATAAAAATCAATAAATAAATCAAGAAAAACACTATACATGTATTATTGCAATAGTTTTATATCACTGCGTTTCTTGCCTGACCCGAACTTTATACACACGATCATGATTATCCAATCAGTTCGCAAAAGATTTCAGACGTAATATCAGACGTGCCATTTAAAGGAACTGTGAAGTGATAGTTCTTACATACCTGCAGGTCCCAGTTTGTGATCGGACGCTCCAAGAAGTATTTATTTATTTATTTCATTGATGCTTTACGCTGTATACTCAAGGGTATTTCTCTTATACGATGGCGGTAAGCTTTATGGTGGGAGCAAACCGGACAGAGCCCGAAGGAAATTCGCAACAATCCGCAGGCTGCTGGTAGGCCTTTCCACGTACTACCGGAGAGGAAACCGTCCACGAAGTATTAATATATCATGTTTATTAAATCAAACCAGTAGCCACACAGTATAGCCGTTCCTGTTGTTTTAGATGCAAGTTACTATATTAAGGAGGAGGAGGGGGAATAAATGGGACGTTGTGACTGGTGGAGGGGGTCGTGCGCGTGCGATGACTTCATGATGATGACGACATACGACGCGGTATATAGGACAACTGTCAGTGAAGCTAGCTTTAAAGCCCTGACGCACAACTATCGCCATGTTCTGGATACGCTGGACGAGCGAATGGCCGACGCACAACTATCGCCACGTTCTGGATACGCTGGACGAGCGAATGGCCATGTCCGGCCCAGTCGATCCTTCATCAAAACGGAAATCCTACTCCCAAAAACTCAAAGGATGGTTTTAGCCTATCTGGCCGAACTGCCCGTCCTGGGGTTTAATTTGGAAAATACGATTTTAATCTCATTAAGCGACAGCTGTGCTCTTACTTGACCAAGACAGACGGGATAAAGTACCTCATCAAACGGAATAGCGATCACATGTTCCTCTCCACGAGTCAACTCAAATTCTTAGACGTGTGGAATTATTAGGCCCCGAACTACAGTTACAGTAACCTCATCAAGCGACAGTTGTGCTCTTACTTGAGCAAGACAGACGGGATAAAGGACCTCATCAAACGGAATAGCGATCACATGTTCCTCTCCACGAGTCAACTCAAATTCTTAGACGTGCGGAATTATTGGGCCCCGAACTACAGTTAAGATAATTGGGTCAAAGCTTACGAGTGTGGGGTGACCAAAGGTCGCTTCTGTTACATGTTACATGTTCGTCTCCAGGAAACAACCCCATCACCTCGCGAAGCCTTCCATAACGATTTGAAGGATGTAGTGTGTTCCGTGAAAGAGTACCAGAACTGAAAGTGTCTGTGACGATCGCAAGGCATGAATATAAGCGTCAAGTCCGACATTCTTATACCATTCGTAGTCCGTAAAGGGCGTTCCAAGTCGATAATAGCAAGATTCATTTTCACAACAACGTTTAACACTAACTCTCGAAGACAAAGGTATGTAAGAAATTATATAAATAAGAAATAAAGCCGGTAACACACAAGAGAGAAGCGGTCATCAGTTTTCAATGATGCCGGGCAGACAATGAACATTCCAGGCATGAATTCCATATCAAAGTTCAAATTCGTAGTCCGTGAATGAGTTCCATGTCACATAACAGCTAAACAAGTATCTCAGTCGCGCTTTCATTGCAACTGTTCATAAAGGCATCATGCTGATGTAATGAGCATGGCTACCTTTACGGCCCCTAGCCCCAGGTTAAGCGGTATTAGATACAGTTTGAAAATGACTAGCGTTACACACCCTAACCGATCAGATTATGATTCAAAAGTAACGGACGATTACGTTTGTCCCGTTAATATGTAAAGATCTCATGCTACAAGAGGCGCCATCTATGATGTTACACATGACATACAAGATAGACGGTTACACTCGGCAACCAGCGCCATCTATGTTGTTAAATACCATGTACGTGATAGATATGTATATAGGGATAACAGCGCCGTCTATGTGGTTGATCACAATGCAGATCGCCAGAGATTCCGAACGCTCTGTCCTTACCTGCCAACGAGAGTGTTATAGTCATTGTAAAATTTGAGAAACTTAGAATGAAGGCGTTTGATGGAGTATCCTTGACAAACTAGTTTTTGAACTAGCAACTTGTGACGCAGATTAAAGTCATCACAATTAACGCAAGATCTGACAAATGCTACAAGGCGAGATATGTATACGCCATATGCAGGACCCTTTGGTATATTGCTATCTAAATAAGGATAATTTACAATATCAAAATTGAAATTATCCCTTTTGTCGTAAAGGCGGCGTGAACGGAGACCTTGTCCGTCTTTGTACAGATATAGATCCAAATAAGATGTACCATCAGGACTATCTGTTGTCTCCTTTAAATCCAATGAAGGCGGATAGATTGCCTTCACCTCTTCAGCAATATGGGGATTATTTAACGCCAGTAGATCATCAATATATTGGATCGGCCAAGATTTCTTGGTGTTGTACAATAATAAGTGTGGACGTCATTCCATTCACGGTAGCTTTAGGGGAAAATGGTCACATTCTACCACACGGTGCGCGTGGGCGTGTTAAAACACTGCATAAGCATCCCAGGCATCACCCTTCCCTACCTGTTTCAGGACCTTTCCATCTACTTTTCATCGATAGGGGAAGACAACACAAAGTTGCACCCATGTTTCAAACAGAACATTGTGGGAGACCTCAGAATCATTCTTCACCGCTACCATCAAAAAGTGTTCACACGAATTCGTTGTGACAAGGTGTGTCAAGTGAAATCGTGGGATTCGATGCCAATGCCTTGTACTTGGCTTGCCTGACGGCCCCGATGCCTGCCGAACATTACATCCGATAACGGCATTTCATCCACTACGTTCCGATTCAGAGTCCAGCTCGCCTGGCTGAGGAGCGGTTGGACTTGCCAGCCGAAGAGTTGGGCGTCATCGTTTGGACAACACTGAAACACGCATCGGTGATCGTCAACTGCCTGTGAATGCATTCGTCACCCTGAACGGCCAAATCACCGTCTTTCAGGTAATGTACGGTTGTTATTGTTTCATGATTAGAACGGATTCCCTTTTTTCTTGTGACAGTATGCTCATCTTACGTCTGATCGTCTTCTCGTTATTTTGGCATTTTCACGAGTTTCACCTGACCTACACCGGAGCTGTACTAAGTGAGATCTAGCCCCCGAAGATCTTCATAACGAGACCAACGAGCACGGGCCTGCTTTGAGCATTTGGGATAAGACGTAGTGGAGATGTGGAAGTGCTACTTCGTACATTTGAAGCAAACCCACCCCCGTCTTCAGGCGTTTCTCCAGCATTACAACTTCAAATCTCTATCCTGTCGGACCCAAGAGCAACTGTTGAATCCTGTTGTACAGGGTCAGCTCTGAGGGTTCGTTGAGTGCAACATCCACGTGCCAGAGACGTTTAAACCCACGTTCTCCAAATGCCCTCTCATTTTTAAAAACACGGAGGTGACCCTCGACACCCACCACATTCGCCGAGGCCAGCCACATCATTACCCAAAAGGATGTTAATCAAGGGCATGTTTGGCAGCAAGATTTTGTTGGGGACACCGTTGCTGCAGTGGTACCTGACCCACGGACTCGTCGTCACTCGGGTGTATCAGCTCGTCCAGTATACACCGAAAGCCTGCTTCCGTGACTTTGCCGTCCACGTGGCCCGAGATCGTCGTCAACGGGGCGTGGACTCTACCACAGCAATAATCAGGGAAGCCATGATGTTGTTGGGGAAGTCAGGGCACGACAAAACGATCAAGAATGGCAAGCGGAAAGTTTTGGAGGACAGTGTGAGCACCACATGCCTGGACATCGAGACGACCCCACAACCCAACCAGCCACCCAACAGAGACCACCCCAGCCCAGTGTGTGTGTGTGTGTGTGTGTGTGTGTGTGTGTGTGTGTGCGTGTGCGTGTGCGTGTGCGTGTGCGCGCGTGCGCGTGCGTGCGTGCGTGCGTGCGTGCGTGCGTGTGACCTCACATCCTCCCGCGTCTAAGGCCAGGGAGTTAATGTAAAAATGTTGAAAACTGGGGGGTGTGGGGGGGGGGGGGGGGTGTTAGAGCACACTCCTTCAAACGTGCATATAATCAGGCATTTGGGCAGACTCCCCAAAAGCAAGTTTTATTCCTTTACACTGGTATGTCACTGGGCCACGGAGAAATATTTAGTCAGGACGCGACGGATTGGGTACGTGGCTGGGGCTTCCACAGTGATCTCCTCTTTAACGGTCTAAGTAAGCAGGTCTTCTACTCTCTCCTTCCCCGACAGAAAGGCAAATACGTCTTTTGCAGGTGTCAGACGCAGTCCAATTGAGACGTTGTTCAACAAATAGCGGTCTTGTAGAAACAAGTCACAAGGCGAGGGCCTGCCGTTTCCTAAACCCGTCCTTTCTGTTGACCGTGGTGTCCATCTCTGCGTGGGTGTCTTTATACCACAAACCGCTCGTAAAGTGGGTGTTTTTGGCCGCATTGCGGTAGGTCAACAGTCTCGATATACGTCCAATAGGGGTACGTGTTGGTGGAGGCGCTGATGAGCTTGTCGTTGATGGAGACGTCCACTTGTTGCCACAAAGCATGCAACCATAGATTGGTCGATGCCCCAGGATTGCCCTCCGCGAGTGTTTCTCCTTCACTATTCACCACTTTGGCTCTCACGTAGAAATACGTCCAAATCAGTCCAAGTGTCCTTATCCCCGTTGGCGACAAAAAAATCCACGGGACCACCGTCTGTGATGCTGGCTATAGGGTTGTAAGCATCCAGCGTCTTTTTTGTGCACTGGTTTGGGTAGGTGGTAAAGTCCACAAATTAAATTCACTGTTGACCGACGGGCAGGAAGCAGGGTGAAGTAAGACCATCGTGCTTAGCCAAACATATCCCGAGGGCGCTTCCGAGTTCGAATGACGCTGGGTTGGGATGCACCTCGCTTTATACTGGGGCGAGGAGCTGGATGACCAGGAGGTAACAGGCCTACCGACTGACCGATCAGACGACCAGTTTTGACCGGCAGGCGTATACATCTTTCCACGTCCTGGCGTTTGAGGGCATGTTTGATGGGGTCCCTGGGGAAATGCCTTTCACGCCATCCACTGCAGTTTGCAACAGGACTTCTCCTGCAGTCTTGCCAAGCTTTGCCACCTGCCCACGCTCCCTCCTCCTGAGCCAAGTGTTGCCAGCGGCGCTTTAAGGACGCTTTACATTATCCCCACTGTTTCGTGTCGTCCCTAATATGGATTTCGATCGTGGAGAAATGCTTCTTCCGCACGGGAATGTACTCGATGTGCGTAAAGGTTTCTGTGATGTGGTCTCCCTAAGACGCACGGGGCGGGACGAGGCGAAACAGTGGGGATAATGTATCCTCCACCACGCGGGGTTTGGTGATATCCGAATAAACGTACAGCCTGGGGATGGTGTTGTGCCGGTGGTCTGAAACAAGAAGAATCACATTCGCTGGGCCATTCAGAAATGATCATGATCTCCATTTTCCGTGGGCTAAAGCTCACGGCTTGTGGAGATTTAAAGTCCAGCGTATTCTTTTGACGATACTTGCCATATCTAAAGACCATCTGCTCTGCCTCGGGCTTTAAAAATCCAGTGGAGTTCTTCCTCAATTGGGTGTTCAGGGCCTGTGTAAAGATGGTGTGGGTAGGGTAATACTCCTCTGGCAGGAATGTCTTGTGGATACGATCTTGCCGAAATACACCGACCAAACGATCGCGGGCACTATATTTCCGCTAGTCCACATTCCCAGTCTCCAGATATATGATTCGGTTGAGGAACGTAAGCGAGGTGTCGCCCACCCGGGATCGTGGAGGGAGGCTGTGTCTTCTTTTTTTCTGCGACTCCGTGAGTTTCAAAAACCATGCGTGGAGCAGGACGAAAGGTGTGAGACATCTTGTGACGACGGGTGTCAGAAAGTCGAAGACTTCGGGGTGTCCACGGTGCCGTCTGTGACGCCGGTGGAAGTTCTCAGCGGTGGAAGGATGCATGGTCTCCCTGGCGGTTTGCGCTTTTGTATTGTGACCCGCGTGGGTTCTGGCGGTATTGTGGGTGGCGGTGTTTGTTGTGGTGGTGGCCGTCGTCGTGAGAGGGCTGAAGCTACTCATTTGCTGGTACTGATCTTGAAATGTCAGGCAGCGTTGCAGGACGTGTTGGTATTTGTCGAGTTTTGTCTCTATTGGACAAGGCTTTGTACCTTAAAATGCCTTCCATGTTCCCATCAAACGTGTTTAGTGCTTTGACGGTAGAAGGGATCGGGTAAGATCATTTCGTGTCTTGAATTAACCCCTCTAACAGTTGCGGTTGGACCAGGGCCATCCTTTCGATATGTGCCATCATTGGATCTAGTGACGCCGGAAAAATCCACCAGGGCAGAGGGCACTAGGGGGGGGGGGGGGGGGAGCAAAGATGGGGGCTAACAAGGCAGCCATAAGCCCGCTTTTTTGCACAGTGGCCTGGCACCATTTGCTTGGCTATAGTCGTGATCTGGGAGGTATCTCTGGGTTTTTTTTAGCAACACCAAATAGTGAACGTTTAAACTAATGGTGCGATTGTTTTTGCTTTTGTTGAACAGATTCTGCACGATGTAGATTACGCCGATGGTGACTCTCCTTAGTAAAGAGTGCCGTAACACGTTCGTCCGCTTCGGCCATCAGGTCATTCACGATCACCAGGGTCCATTCCCCCGGGTCGAACGCTGTAGGACTGGGTTCCCACTCTTGAAAGTCGATGCACAGCATGGTGCAGTACATGGGCTGCCACTCCCCGTAACACGGTCTGGGGATGGGTGCCCTGGCTTGGTCGGTGACCCGTTCGACAAAGACGGATTTTCCGCTGCCAGTGGGTCCCCATCGTGCGTCCATGGTTTACGTGGAAAAGACACCGGAATGGTGTTGGTGGGGTCCGGAGGGCTGTGACGGTGAGTGTGAATGGTGTGAAGGGGAGATTGGGCATGAATCGTCGATGAACTGAGTTGGGGTTGTTGAGTCGTGGTCGTGGGCAGGTGAACTCGATGAGGTGATTGAGATGTTTGGATGGAGCTGCTAAAAAGAAAAAGCAACAACAACAGTAGTTATATGCTGGGGGACTATGCTATAGCTACACACATGGGTATAACCTACGAAACGCTGAGCACTTTGTTCTGGTTTAAGCGCTTAACGCCTTCATCGATAATATCCAGCGGGTCCAAGCATGAGTGCTGCTTCTGACTGGGGTGGTCAATCTTACAGCCGTGACACCGCTGTAGCGGAACTCCCAACACCAAAGTATTCGAGGTGTTCATCAACGCTGTCCCACATCAAGGTTTCTAAAGTCTCGTAGTCCTTACGATTCAGAGGGAATGTCGGGGGTGGCGTGTTTGACGTGGTGCTGCTGCTAGCTCTTCCGGTGGGAATGTTGGTAGCGGTGCTCGTGGAAGAATGAGTAATGCTACTGGTGCCGGTGTTCTGCGGTGTTGGTTGGGGGAAGACATTGTCCTAGCTTAGCCAGAGCCTCTATCATGATGACGTTATCACCATGACGCATCGATACGGTCTCTGTGGCAGCACTCACCAAGCAACAGCCCGGTTTTGGAGAACCCCTGACATGGTCTCTGTGGTAGCACTCACCAAACAACAATCTGTTATTGGAGAGTCCCTGACCTATGTAATGCATACTCTCTTAAGGTGAGTGTTCTTTAAGCAGAATGTGTAAAATAGAATGTGCACGACCCCTCCACCAATCACAACGCCCCATTTACTCTCCTTCATACCGTCCGCCTCTTCCCCCCCCCACGCCTCCTCCCCCCCACGCCTCCCCCCCCCCCCCCCCCCCCACACACACACGAAAGGATAACACGGGCGGAGAAAATGACCTGACACACTACTGTTGCCCACTTGCGAATTGGGGCGTTGCCGTCAAATGTTCCACCTATGCAATATTTGGCTATAGTATAAGCGTGCCGGCTGATTCATAGCGATTTGGAGCATCATTTGTTGAGTCCATGTTGATGACGTGCAGACCCAAGTCGAATGTGAGTGAATGGTCCTATAGACGTATATTATCTTCTCTCTCTCTTCTCGGTGACAATTTCCAAACTTTCTAAAAAGTCTATAACACATTGACTTACACAGATTAATTTGATTAGAATCATTACATTACTACATATATTTTTTTATTCGGTTAGTGATTCCGCCGTACTCAGCAATAATTCACTTATGCGATGGCGGCCAGCAATGTGGTGGGAGCAAACCAAGCAGAGTTCGAGCAAAACCAATGACCATTTAGCAGGTTGCTGCATACCCAGCAAGGAAAAGCAATTAAAATATAATTAAACGAAAAATAAAAGTGAGTCAGAATTTTATACATTCTGTTTACAGAACACTCACCTTAAGAGAGTATGCATTACATAGGTCAGGGACTCTCCAAAAGCGATTGTTGTTTGGTGAGCGATGCCACAGAGACCATTTCAGGGACTTCCGCATGTCAGATTGTTGTTTTGTGGAGTGATACTTGTAAACCTACCAAGGAGTTCAAGCCAAAATAGTGTGTTGCTAATCTCACCATCAAATGGCCTCGAACTCAGCGCTATCGTCTATCGATACTTTCATTTAACATGTGCCAAATTTGACAAAACACATTCACTCCTCCCGGGGAAGTACGTCGGGACAGAACACGAAGACGACGGCTGTGGGTAAACGAGAATGTTTAATCTCGCACACAAGACGGCACTACATGGACTGCCAACAGGCGGGAAAAACTATCCAAAGAACACCAACCGCTGTAGGCATGCGCAACATAACGAAGACGTCACATGACATATGCATAGCAACCAATAGTCAACCTACCACAACACTGGCGTAAGCACTTTTCTTTACCGTTTTTTGGTGTGTTTTTTATGAGGATATACAAATACGGAACAAAATGTGTTTTTAGAAGACGTATCAAGTCTGACAATCAAGTAACCTGTACAATACATATACCATACATTATTTCCCTACACAAAACTATCAACGTCCAGCGATCTACACGCTTGGAGTGGACGTCAATGTGCTTTGAGGCTCCATCACAGGCCGTTCTAACCTCCGGTGCCTCGGGGATCATTGTGCCCCATGTGTAAATTCACCCAAACATTATACATCCATGATGAAATCTTGGGGATATTTGGACGAGATCGTTGACGACTAGATTCCTTTGCGACTCAACAAGAGATGGTGGGGTGGGGGGGGGGGGTCTCACTTTCATCTGGTAATGTATGTTGACAAGACTGTGTTGAGTCGAGTATTTCTGTAGGTTCATAATCGATTTCCGTTTCAGGTGGCACGGACAGGACCTGCGGAATCTCCGGAGACTCGGGAGGAGGAAATGGCGGCGAGGTGGGGCTGTTTTCGTTTTCCCTAGATGAGTTTTCATGCCCATATTGGTCGGCTAGGATAGATCGCGATGGCACCTTATAACACTAATCTTGTCGGATCCGGTATGAGCAGCTGTGTATCCGAGAGCCGGTAAACTTCTTAACTTCGCACCATTGACCATTCACAGAACCCACTTCGTACCTGTCACGTGCACGGGTCCTTGACTTGTCGGAATATAGGTACACGAGGTCTCCAACTTCCAGGGAAGTAATCCGAGGGCGGATGCATTTAGGATTCTTTGTGTTCTCGCTATGCCGTTGGTTTTCTCTACGCCGCATTTGTTGGTCTAGTATAAAACATTGATCGTGGATCGGGATTTGGATATTAGAGAGCTGATCGCGAGCACATTTCTGCAGCAGATGCGGGAACTTGTTATTGACGAGAGCTTTGAATCCTGGACCAGCAGCAGTTCGAATAACTGCTAGTGGCTCTCCCGGAGGTTTTAACTCAAGGATGAGACATAAGAGACTGTCACGGAGTATTTCACTCTTTCCGTCTGATATAAATATTGACATAGTGTATGACGTCACTGATTCACGGAGGACTAGAATTAGTTGGCGTGCTCGCTTGATTACGTCCGCAGCAAAGGAAACACTGACAGTCGAAGGTGCCGGCTCCGATGACGGGCCTGATATACTGTGCCGCTTTCTTTAGGGATTCGCTATAATGGCAACCCGAAGTAACGTTACTGATTGCCTTTTTCGTGTCGAGGGCAAAGAAGCTGCGATTCACAACCAACTTTAGGTGATGTGCGGATGGGTGATCTAGCTTAACGCGAAGGGCAGCGAGTAACCGATCAAGAACCTTACGATGGACGCCGGAGGCGTACCTGCGAACGACGAGGAGACCAACTTTAGAAATGGTGACAACGTTTATGTACCGTTTCACGTCTTTGATGAGTTTCTGAGATGGACGGGTGCCCTGTGTCAGATGAGCAAACTGTGAGGGCGCAGATCTGTGCACTCAGACTGCAAAGCCAGGCAGGTTATTCGGTTTGTGTATTGTAGCTTGTTTTGGCCCGTAATTATACCTTCTGTTGAGGGAGATCGAAAAACGCAGTCTTCCATCCGCTGAACACAATAACAGACCTGACAAAAAGAGTGGTGACAAGGAGGGGCGTTGATACTACCTAAATCAGGAGGGGGGTCGCAGAGCCCTCGAGACGACGAACAGACATTTGGTAATGGTTGACTTTCGCCAAGAATGTGGTTACAGGAGGACTGGCGGAGAACTCCCCATGACACAGTTTATCGAAAGCCTGCACACAAGGCTTACTCTAAGTAAGAATGCAGGCTTTATGTTCTGATTGAATGATGTAGGGACTGAAATGGTTTGTGGCTACACCGATCGACAAAGCTTGTACCTCACACAGAAGTCAATTGACGTGGTGTCCCAAAGCTAAGCACTAAAAAACCCAGTCAACCACTGCTTACCATTCCATGTGTACATGGTCGCCGGGAGTCGACGTTAATAATCCATAACTGATCCTCCACACGAGGTAGTTTGATTATTGTTTTAATGTTTGATGTGTTTGACTATTGTTTGATTGTGAAGACAGGTCAGCTTGGGCTTTTTTGAAGAAGTCACTATCTGTCCCATTCAACCTTATCTGATGAAGACAGACCTGCTATGGCTTCATCCAACAGGGATAACAGACTATAGCACCCGGAACGACGTGCGCAGGGACTTTATATGCCCCGATAACTGAGCGGTCCGGAGACTTTTTCTGGCAAGGGCAAGCCGCAAGAGTTGAGATGCGATGTGTACTAGCAGATATAGTGCCTTGACGCCATACCCAGGCGAGCAAGACGACACTTGACAGGTCAATAACAGTCTTAGCAGCAGACAGGTTAAGGCTTTTCTTTTGGAGGGTACCGAGCAGTCGATGTAAGTTGTTAAGGGAGTTCTTCAAATGTGTTCCCACCACAATACAAATCATCGGCCAGCTTTGCGACACTTCCTCCCTCAAATAAATCTCCAGGAACGCGACAGGTAAGTTCCTCAAGGGCTGTTTTGCTTTGTACGCGAGCAAAGACGACTTCGGAATGTCCAAAAGGTTTTCAGAAGGCATATAAATATGGCCGTGTGTTTAATGTGATAGGCGTTGACTGGTTATCACAACGAGGCTCAAGGGCAAATGAATCTGTGATGTCGTCCGGGATAGTGACTTCAATATTGTCACTGGCCGCAATGTCGTCGATGACGGCACCCGGCGAGGGCGACGAATGGTGTGGAGTGAGGACGACTTGTCGACAGATCCATAGTGGAAGACACAAGACTTGGCTGCAAGCCTTGGAAGTGGGTTTACGAACCGCTGCAACCACGCTAGATTTGATAAAACACATTCACTCCTCCTAGGGAAGTACGTCGGGACAGACACTAAAACGACGGCTGTGGGGTAAACGAGAATGTTTAATCTCGCGCGTAAGACGGCACTACATGGACTGCCAACAGGCGGGAAAAACTACCCAAAGAACACCAACCGCTGTAGGCATGCGCAACATAACAAAGACGTCACATGACATAGCACAGCGACCAGTAGTCAACCCACAACAATACTGGCGATGGAAATATAGGGCACAGTGGTCAGAAGAAGATACACACGAATTGTTGATATTTTTTATGTAAACTGGTAATCTTTTGTTATGAAACCCATTTAGTTCAAACTTTTGGTTGACTTTGGATGATACTAGTCTCTCACCAATGCGGTCGCTGTGAGTTCAAATCCAACTCATGCTGGCTTCCCTCCTCAGGCCGTTCGTGGGAAGGTCTGCAGCAACCTGTGGATGGTCGTGTGTTTCCCCCGGGCTGTGCCCGGTTTCCACCCACCATAATGCACCAATCAAATAAATAAATAAATAAATTGGATGATACTAAGGGAGTAAATGTGGAAGAATGTACGTGAAAAGCGGTAACCCAGAAGTTCTCTGAGATATTTTGTATGCTGTCTTTCTCAATAACTGTCGAAACTGTGTGGCTCGAAAGAGCTGTAGGCGTAATCTTATTCGATGTACAGAGGCGGTGGAACGTTATGCAATTTGCGAAGGGGTGGGGGGGGGGGAGGCTGTGGAAGGCGGAGGTAGTATCCAAGTCCGTCAGGCCCCTTAGGCGAGGGTCCAGGGTAAGCTCTCGTCATTTATATCGCTGACTCTACAAACGTGCCTCTGACACACAAGAGTTCCGGCAATGGGTGAGGGAATTTTCTGTGTTCTCCGTGCCTCGATTCCTTGCGGTGCAGTAACCACGATCCAGTAGGATGTATGCATCGTGGCACAGAAGAGTTGGTATTTTTAAACGTCAAATCCGTTGCTCACAAGAAGCTGCAATTTTGTGGCGTGCACCGTTTTCTAACGAACATTGCTCCGAAAAATCTCATCGCATTAGAATGTATGACCACAGCTCAATTAAACTAAACGTTGAGGACTGTTGTCACCAATGTTGTCTCAATTCGTAATGTAGGCCTACGCACCTTGCGGAACGAAACGGGCCGTTAAATCCACTCCAAAACGCCGGCACATGCCGATTTCTCGTGTGGACTGAGAAAAGATGGGTCTTTTGATCACTCCTGTAAGTTTTAATCAATTTCAGACTAGTTATATGCAGAAAACCTGACAAAGTGTTGACTTTTTTCGTTTCAATGTTGCAGTGTGCACGCGCGATACATTGGGTACTTCCCAAATCCGGATTGTGTCTGAGTCCACAAGCAGAAAACATGGATAACGAAGCCGATGTGCACATGATGTCCGCATGTTTTGACTGGAACCTTTAAAAGCGACTGACTCGGGGAATTGCTCTTTCTAGTCTACATCCATAATGAGAGATGAAATCCTTGCTAGTTGTCATTTAATACTGTACCTTTGGTCCCGCAGTTCTGAGATTTGAATATGCCCGACTTGCCATGACAGCACGAAGTTATTTTGACGAGGGAGAAGGAAATATTTGCGTGGATTTCAACAACATTTCAACTCGGGAATGGATTTATACTTGCGTGAATGGTAATAAAGGTCCTATTATTTTTAATGCAGACCAGAAATTGGCGTGTGCAGTCGTTTCAAAGTGGATGTAAATGCCGACTTTGTTCCACAAAGTGCCTTACGGAATGGACCTACAGGGCATTTTAATTCAACGATTAAACGATGAGGCAGGTAAATATTTGAAACTGTTGAAAATTATAGACCTCAGCGTTTAACATAATTGAACTAGTATGACCAAGACAGGAGAATGATCAGTTTATATAATATATGTTGTGTTTGTGCTTCATTGTGTCATCCATTCCGATGAAGGTATTTTAGCTGGTAATATTTGGCTGTGTCAAACATTGGCTGTGGGCAGGTAGATTAAGGCTATTACCTGCCCTGATGGCAGGCCCTTTCCAATGAGGGCAGGCTGACTTGAAGTGCAAGCTGCCCTGATGGCAGGCACTAACAAAATTAAGTTACACCACTAATTATAGTTCATTTTAGTGCAGAATTGCAACAATACGTCATAAGTATTATAATGTGCCTGTGATGAATAAATTAGACCGATACATAATCCAGCCTATTGGCTTTCCAGCGCTGTGAAGCATTTTTATTCAAACCGCTCAGCGGATGTCATTTGGTCTATAGAAGAAAAGCATTATTTCAGGGGGAGTGGGAAAAGGGCGGGGGGAGTTCAATACCTTTACATTTTCAGCCAAGTTACACCGAGGAAGTCAGAAAAGTATTCTTAAAATATAAGCAATATAAGCTCATTCAGCTATAAGACAAGGTCACATCTGGATGCACATCTCTACATCTGGCATAAACACCATTATTATCATCATTATTATGATAATAATCACCATCATCAGCAGCAGCAGTAGCAATATAGCATGCTATAGTTTATCAACAGCTCCCAATGGTAACCTAAGGGACATAACCAACGAATACATTTGCACTTCTACAGAGTATTGCCCCTTTATTTGGCTTAGCATAAACATGTCTTTGCAGCATTTTGTCTTTGCAGTAAAATTTCATCTCATTCGATGGGAAAATTTCAGGCGAATAAAGATCCAGATTTTAAAAAAAAAATCTTTAGAGAGCATTATATCATGCAAACAATGGCAAAACTTGCAGTCAATGGAAGCAGAGCTTAGAACGTCTTCTGGGTCAATCCGTCCATGCTCCTTACAGTGCATGCGTCGCTCTCTACCTTTCGCCTCACAACACTGCCACCAATAGACAAGCTTGACCTTTGGGGCATTTAAGCCGTATGAAGGCTTGTTCAAGATTAGCCTCATCACTTGTGTCCTCTCGCGGATCTATTTAATCAACATTCATCAATAACATTGTTTTAGCTGTTGGTTAGAATAATGTTGCACATTCTTTAGATGAAGAAAATGACTGTGTATAAAGAAGTATTAGAGACGAAAGTTGAGACGGACTGCTTGTGTTTTCTGACATCACTTCCTGCCTCATCACCGTGACCTCGGCGTTTAAGATTTCTGTACAAAATTGGCTTTTGGTGGCAGGGATGTAAAAGCCATCGGTAGCGGGCGACGCATGCGCTGTAGGGAGTATGCAAGCCGCCTAGCGGAAGAATTAGTCAGGGAATTCTTCAGTTAGCTTGAGGTCGGGAGACAAGAAAGATAGGCAGGTTGGAGTTAATGTTTGGGATCTCTGCGTTTGATTTTAACGGTGAGTTAAAACACTGCATTATTCATCTCCTGATACATGTATGTATTTTAATCTTTGAACGTGAGACCTTTCCGTGAGATATTTCTTATTTGAAATGGTTTATTTGACCGTCGAACGACTAGATGAATGTGGGGGGTCATCGAAACTCCGAACCTTTCATTGTCTGATGGGATAAAACTACTGCTGGTAGTATCTACGATCGAGTTTACAGTAGAGTGGAAGCGAAGCCTGTGCAGTTTGTAACACTTACTGGATGACTAACACTGTCACCAGATCTTGATCGATGACCATAACGTTTTGTAGACTGTTGCTCAGGCCATTTAAATTTAGAAATCGTCGTAACGAGAAAGAAATTGTTTGAAACTACAACTTTTATTAGTGACAGTGAAATGTGAAATTTGCTGTTGTAGGCTCTCCTTTCTTGCTCACCAACTGTGAGGGGACAACGGTTGGAGGTTGAGGACTGCTGGACGAACATCATTCTGACTGCCAGCATCTGAATCATCCAGTTACTTGATATCACATCACAGCTGTGCCAACCCTTGTGGCTGTGAACTGGGAATTAAAGGAAGTTTTTAAGCTTCTCCCATGCTGTGTACACACTAAATGATTTTCCCAGTAGGCCTTACAGCTGCATGGGTGATTCTGGGTGCTAGTAATATAGACTGAGGGAACCTGAAAGCAGATTTGGATACAGTCTGTGTGTAACAGCATACAGCATAATGGCGTCGTGTACACTGGTTACTGCCATTCTCTTAGTGTTACTGACCACAGTTGCGGTAATCGTTGCCTTTACAACGCCACATTGGCTAAATTACAAATTTGTCGGACGAAGTGAAGGCCTATGGCTGCAGTGTGGAACAACAGACTGGGGAAACTGTGATTGGTTCTTTTCACAAGAATATACATCTAAAATGGTACATGCTGGTAAGTGATCTATCAACAAGATGTACATGTAAATCTACAGTGGGTTCAAGTCCAGCTCTTGCTGGCTTCCTCTCCGGCCGTACACGTGTGGCTCTGCTCGGTTTCCTCCCACCATAATGCTGGCCTCCGTCGTATAAGTGAAATATTCTCGAGTACGGCGTAAAACACCAATCAAATAAATAAATAAAATAAGTCCACAGTATGCTTACAGATTGATTAAAACTTAGGAATGTCCTCAGATTAAATAGGACATCATTGTGCATGCATTGTCTTCAGTTACTTGATTCATTTATTGTGAAAAACACTTCTTTTTAATTTGCTCGCCATACGAAGTAAGTAGAGGTATTGTGAGAGGGGGATCAGATGCTGTTGGTGGCGGTGTTGCGGTGTCCAGTTTGGTTAAGGTTTTTGGCCAATCACATGGTTGCAGTGCCCACATATGGTACGCAGATAGCCTGTTATCAATAGGTATTTGCATATCAAAGATCAAGGAGGTCTTTTACCTCGTAGCTCAGCATTTTGCTTATCTATTCACAGAGTTGCAATTTCCTCCCATTGTACATGGATTGCCAAATACAGTTTGTGATTGGCATATCAAAGACCTCGGAGGTAAAGTCGTGCACTAACTCCCTACAGTGTCCTTTACCACGACATTGATTTACAACTCCTAACATATAAAGTCACTGCTCTGCAATCCTCACGCATACGATAAACATTCATAATTGTGACAGTGTAACAATTTTGATATTTCTTCTTGAATTAATGGCAAGATCTTAGCGCTGTATACTTAGAGGATAATATCTGTGTATGACAGTGTCGATCATTCTACTTTTTTGGGGGTTAGCGATCAGTATTTAAACGTATCACATGACTTGAACATTATGCAGTTTTACAAACTGCTTAATCATGTGAGCTACTGGTGTTCTCTGAATGCTTTGTTAAGTGTTTGTTTTGATTAATTTGTGTTTTTGCCAGCCTTTCTCCATACCTACGAGCATTCATCAATTGACATTGTGAGAATATACTTGTACACATGGCATGTTATGTTGTTAGTTTGATTACTTTTGGTACAGAAGAAAGCAATAACACTGCTTAACCTCACAAAAGTTCAACGATGGGCCTCCACTCTTAGAAGAGTTAAACTTCTTGATGTCTTGTGTGATGTCATGTGGGGTTGTGTGACAAAATGGATGTTAAAGTTGACAATTCAGATATTATGCCATCATCTCGCTGAGTTAGGAGTGGAACATCATAGAACATAATGGATCTTTGTTGACGTCATGACGTCTGGTTCGAAACATTAAAATGTGATAACAAAAGTGAAATCTAAGTGAAATATCACTTTTAACAGTGGTGGAAATTCTGACATTTTCTCCTTTAAATATCATTATAAATTGTTAGGTTACATGTACATGTGTCTGTGAAGAATACAGTGAGCCCTGAAGATTTTATTGCTTCCTGTATAATGTGTTGTGTGCATTATGCTTCATTGGGAACATTTAATCCCCCCAAGAAGAGTTGAATTCCTTCGGAGCATATTCAGTGTACTGGATGATAAAATCTTCCCTGTGATGTAATATCTGTAACCTATCCAAGTGTACATGCTCACAGTTATTGTTATCTTCAGATCTGTGTGTAGCAAGAGTTACATGTGTGTCAGACTGACCCTTAGCTACATGTAGTTTTACATCATAAGGGGCAGGGCACAAAGACAAAAGATGCTCAGCTTTTCATTGGGCATAACTTTAGGCCTCAGTTTTTGTATTTCATCCTCTAAAATATTTGAATAATTGTAGTGGAATGCAAAATTTTAGTACAGTATGTACTGTAACTTTGAATGGAGAGAGTATGGAATTCATTTGATAAACATGCAATACCAATTAGGACAGATTCATCTGGCATACGTCTATGAGTAGCGGGATGTGAGGCTGTCCTGTACCTATCATGCTAAGTGGTACAGTAGAAAAGCCATAGAATGTACAGCATCTGTGGTGTTGTTAGATGAAAACATGTAGATGCACAGATTTGATGGAGATAACATTATCAGTAACACTCCTATTTTAACTCTTTTCTTAGAAAGCCATGTGTTAACCTTGAACACAGAAATACCTCTGAACAGAGAGGTGTAGATTTTTAATATTACATACAGACCACTGCTAAACATCAGCAATTTTGAACAGTAAAACAAGAAAATGCCAGCGGATAGAGATGAAGTCTAAGAGTTCATAGAACTTGAAAAAGCATTTTATAAAACAAACATTATGGTTTTAAGGTAAATAAAGAATTGTTTAATCTTGGTTGCCGTGATATACTTGAAAATATTCTGGAGTATGGCAAGAATTGCCAATCAAATAATAAAAGAAATGTGTGAATGTTGTGTCATAGAGGTGTCTTGTAGGTTTGCATTGAAGTTGTGTGAGAATATGTACCGCAGAACATTAGAACATGCAAAGATGCATTAGGGGACCCTACCAAGGGGTGCTGTGTGTTGAACTCTGTGTGCTCAGTGTACAGTGAGACACTGTTGACAGCTTGCCACAACTGTCAGTGATGTTGTCATCTGATATGTCAGTGTACTGAGCTTGCAGTGTTAACACCATTGAATTGGGAATGGCATATTCTCTACATGGTCATCTTTAGAAACCATCATTCAGGCCTTCTGAATATTACGCTGCTTTTGTCTGACTAGTTGAGCGTCCTATTAATTACAATGTTACTCAGTGATAGAATACCCCAATATATAGTGTCAGTAATCCTCGCTTTGCCCAATTTGAGGATTACTGACACCATATATTTGTGTATCCTATCACTGAGTAACCATGTAAAAAATTTATCCTGCAAAGTTCCATCAGTTCAGTGCAGAAGACCGGTGACGATGTATAAGTGAATCTACTCATCAGACTCATTTGACGTCATCTACAGGGTTTGAGAATGTATCTGTATCCCATCTGACCGTTGTTGTCGGATGTGGGATGAATGTATACATATATCCTCAAATTCTGCAATATTTGAAAAGTATGGTAGACTTTATGAGACATACTGACAGTATCTAGGAACTGTGACATCACATAACCTTCTTTCCTGATTTTCACTGAAGGCAAGGAATTTTTGGGAACATTATTTCAGTTATCTTTCACTCATGGGTAAAAAGAGTTATTCCAACATTCAGTGTCTTGATTAGAGTTGGATAAACTTCCTGTGACGTCAGAGTTCCTAACCTCTGATGGTATGGTCCATAAAGCCCACCTTGCAAGTTAGATGTTTGAGTGCCGTCAATTCATTTCACAAAAAAAAAAATAAATAAATGAAAGTATATTTATGTATAGTTATAAGTGGTCTACTTAGTGATGCCTGCTTTGATTTCTAGAGGTTTTTTCCTGTAAAACACCTTTTTAAGATCAATAGAACGCTGAGAATTAGATAAACTATGCAATTTACGTGTATTTATGGGTAGAATTATAGGTCCTTTACATGTACAATAGTTTTAGTAAATAGATTTAAGAAAATGAACATTGTGTGCAAGGGGTGGTGATATTTTTCTGTTGTTGGGTGGCTCAAGGGTGTTACAGGCATAACAATTTCAGCGCATGTTTCACTGTGTACACAATGTGTAATGCCTGTCAGTGTTGCACTGATCATGCGCAGGTTTGCAAGTGTGACTCTTACATGCTGTACATGGGTTTTGAAACTGGTTCTTAATGTATCTACATGTATTCACAGATTAAACCTTCCTATCTTGACATGATTCAGCATGATGGGTTCCTCTCTGGCTGTACATGGGAAGGCCTGCTGGCAACCTGTGGATGGTCATGGGTTTCCCCTACAGTTTTTTTTATGAGTATGGCATAAAAGACCAATCAGATAAATAAATAAATACTGTACCTTGTAATGAATAACAAAACATTGAAACTGTTCATACAGATGGTTCTGTTAACATTGTGAACAGGGAAGGATAGTGGGAAGCAGTAAATACATGTCGACAGCCAACATGGGTTGTGGTGGGCTTCACTAACAGGTACACTATTGTACACCATAGGCATGCATATAATACACAATAACTTATCACAGGTCAGAGAAAATTCTAGGCTTCAGGTGCCTGATTTGGAAAGCTGTCGTAACACTATGCTAAGTACATTTACTATGTTGACTTACTGTATCTCTTCACTGTATGTTGGAAGTTATGTCAGGCGCACTTTGTGACAGCTTCGTAAAACATACCCCTGATTGGTCAATCCACCATGGATAATCTGCCATATTTGCCAAACGGAAGAGGCATACAGCCTCATGTGGATGTATGTGTCAGTTGATAGCAACACTGGGTGACAATGTAGTTAATAACATTTCTTACCTTCATTGTCTAAAGAGTTCTAATGATTCTGGAACTAAGAACAACGTGCAAATACTTTCTCGAAACATCTTTTTGAGTTAAATTCCACACACTTTGCAAATGAAATTGAAAATGTTTAATTAGCAGTTTACCTTAGGCAAATATTTTCTCTCATCACAACCAAAGAGTTGAGACAGGCCCTGTGCTCGTATGTCCTTTTAGTCATGTGAGCCCTGATGGCAAAGCATACATTGGCTGAAGTACTGGGATTAATTTAAGAAAGGCTGTCTGTAATGCTCTTCATCATGATAAACACATCATACCAAAAAAGTTGCGTGGGTATACTGTTTTATATATGTATTTTGTCCAAAAAAGATAGTTTTAATTATTCATTTTCATTGATGCTTACCTGTATGACCTCAGCAGGCAGCATACCATCTTGTATGGCCTCAGGATTAAAAATTTGCCACAACTATATGTTGCCATGGACTGTATCATCCTGTATGGCCAATGTATTTATTTATTTATTGGATTTATTTTACGTGGTACTCAGGAATATTTCACTTATACAATGGAGGCCAGTATTATGGTGGGAGGAATCCGGGCAGAGCCTGGGAGAAACCTGTAGCGTCTCTGTTTGCTGCATCATTCTGTATTGTAGTCCATATATCATGATATATGGCCTCCATAGTCAGGGTTTCATTGTGCGTGGCCTCCATGGTTAGTGCTTCATTGTGCATGGCCTCCATAGTTAGTGCTTCATTGTGCATGGCCTCCATAGTTAGTGCTTCATTGTGCATGGCCTCCATAGTCAGCGTATCATCCTGTATGGTCTCAGTAGTCAGTGTATCATCCTGTATGGCCTCGGTAGTCAGTGTGTCATCCTGTATGACCTCAGTGGTCAATGTGTCATTGGCCTCCATAGTCAGGGTTTCATTGTGCATGGCCTCCATAGTTAGTGCTTCATCTTGTATGGCCTCCATAGTCAGTGTATCATCCTGTGTGGCCTCCATAGCCAGCGTATCATCCTGTATGGCCTCCATAGTCAGCATATCATCCTGTATGGCCTCAGTAGTCAGTGTATCATCCTGTATGGCCTCCATAGTCAGCATATCATCCTGTATGGCCTCAGTAGTCAGTGTATCATCCTGTATGGCCTCCATAGTCAGTGTATCATCCTGTATGGCCTCCATAGTCAGCGTATCATCCTGTATGGCCTCCATAGCCAGCGTATCATCCTGTATGGCCTCAGTAGTCAGTGTATCATCCTGTATGGCCTCCATAGTCAGCATATCATCCTGTATGGCCTCAGTAGTCAGTGTATCATCCTGTATGGCCTCCATAGTCAGTGTATCATCCTGTATGGCCTCCATAGTCAGCGTATCATCCTGTATGGCCTCCATAGCCAGCGTATCATCCTGTATGGCCTCAGTAGTCAGTGTATCATTCTGTTTGGCCTCCATGGTCAGTGTATCATCATATATTGCCCTGGTAGTTCAAGCTGTGGGACAGATCATGTTACAAGATTGTGTAGGTTAGAGTGAGGAAAGGGGCTCTTGTGCTTCAGCCTGTAACCTGGAGACATCTGGGGCACATTGCATCACCAGCCTGAGGGCTGTGCTGCCCCACCAGACAGCCTGTAAATGTATAGGTTTATCCCCTGACCTTTTCTGCATCCATCAAGGGGCAGGCTAATCAGTGCATTGTGGGGGACAAAATCAAAGGAATGAAATCATTACTGCTCTCATTTGATTCTCCAATTGTGTATTAACTAAGGCATCACTAATAGGTGATAAGATTACATGGTTACTGTGCTCTGTTAAGCCTGTAAGTTAGACTTGCAGGTGTATGTCATGACTGTTAGAAATGTAAGGGTAAAAACCAGTGTATTTCGGCTGATGATGGGCTAGGTGTTGTACAGTGTGAAATGCAAGGGTACAAACCATTAACTGTACCTGGTGGTGTATAGGGTTTGATGATAGGAACTGCTAACTATACCTTGTGACATATCATACATGTAGAGGGTTTGACATTGGCATGTTAGGGGACAAGAGGAGAACAGGGATCTGCTAAGGGCTATGAGGACATGGGCTGAGTGGATTTTTGAGTGTACATTGGCAAGTGTTTCAGTAAACAGTGGCCAAACCAGGACCTGTGTATCTAGCCTCCTCTGTGGCATGGTGGTCACCCCAGATTAGGTCAGTTCTGTGCTATTCACTCTGGTCAGTGACAGATCTCCATGACCCAGCACCATGACCCAGCACCAAAATCATTCCAGGAAAAGACAGCAAAAGGATTTTTTAGTGGTAGATTTATTGTCCAAAAGTGGCGATGGGGAAGAGGGGGCGGGTTGGTCAAGACTGGCATAAATTCCCTCCATTCACATCACTGGCCTTTGACCAGGTCTCAGAGTAAAGATCAGTTTGCATTCACACTATCAGTTGCTAATGTTTTTTCCTAGATTCTGCCATGTTTTGTGTAAATGGAAGCAGCATTAAGTGAAATCAGTGAAATAATTTTATCATGAAGTACATGATGGATCATGTTGAAAGTTTCAGCTATTTGTGGCTCTTCATTCCTAATTTGTTTGTTTCTACCCTTTCTTTAAAAAGTTCTTTGATCACTTATTGAAGAATTTCTTCATGAAAAGCAATTTACATACATATACGCACACTTACAATTTGCTTTGGATATGTACATTTGTTTACGTATATATTACATGTGTGGTCATGTGTTTCGCACACATGTTCATGTGTGTGTATATATATATATATATTGCACAAATGCATTCATGTATATGGTACACTTGTTCATACATATTGCAACCATGCGTTTGTGTACAGGTATATCGCACAAACAGGGCCATATCTATATGTTTAGCAAGTTCTGATCTCCAGTTTTAAAGGTGACACTGTGACCATGCATGAAGAAGTGTCAGAAATACAACTTAAGATGATGCTTTCTGTGGATGAAAGAAATTTGTATGAAACCAATTTTTGTTGAGAAAGCACCCTTTATTTTTGTTCAGTTTACTTTGTAATAGTTATAATTTAATACAGCTTGATCAGTTTGGGTGATTAACAGTTTGGGATTGCAAATGTTTTCCAGAAGTAAAATTGTTTTATATAATAGGCCCCTCCACAAATACATGTGAGTATAGTATACATTGAAAACATTACCTTGTGAAATTATTCGCTGTTGTACAGTAAATCATCATCTAAAGTAGGAGTAATGTGGTTTTAAGTTAATTACTTCTTGGATGGTAACTACATTGTAACTGTATGTACTGTTGTCTGTTTCAGTGTGGTTTAAGGCTGTCCAGGGTCTGTTCACCTGTGCGGTGTTCAGCAGCCTGCTCTCCCTCATGGTCGCTCTCTTCTCCCTATGCTGTGGCTGTGACTGCTGTAACCCTCATCAGGCTGCAGGTGCCTTTGCAAACCTCACATGTAAGTTACCTGCATCATCTCTGATTTTTCTCGACCATGGAGGTCACTTACCATGATTAATTTACCATCTTAGATATGAAGTCAATATAGTTTTAGAAATACACCTACATGTATCACGTTATAGCCCAGTGTACATGTACATTTATACAAATCAGGGCTGGTATGGGTCATAAATTGAAAACCATAAGTGTAATCTTTGATGGAGTTTAACAGCGGTACATTACATTTTAGGTGTGGCATTGCGTTTACATCTTTATAGTGCCTCTGTGCTGTATATAGGCTGTATATCACTGTGTATAAGAGTAATGGAAACAGGGAAGTTGTGAGCTGGCAAAGTTTAGCCAGCTCACAACTTTCACACCACATGCTGTCTAACCTACACACCATAACTTTGTTACACTCTGTGGCATATTCTAGGGGTTGTGGTGCAGAGTCAGGTGAACCATGAGCTCTGAATCTGACCTGTTCCAGCACCCCTGGTTATAAATACAGCAGGCTGACTACATGGAGCACTGTACCTCATTCTACCGCTTTAGGTCACTGGCGATGTACAAATGTCTGTATTCACCCTGGCTGTAGTCCTCTCAGTTGTAATGTTTTGTACCAGTTTGGCTCCTCTTACAAATTACCAAACTGAAAAAAGAAGTTTGTTCATGGGAAGAACTTTATGGACAGAAGCCATCACAGGGAAATTGAACGGTCGTTTAGCACATGTTCGTCATTCTTAGTGTTAATTGCTGTGCAGCTTAACTGTTTATGGGGCAAGTTTTCGAAGTACAGAGAAGTACAAAATACAACCTGCTTTGCTCCATGTATGTGATCACTAAGAGACAGCTGGTTAATAAAGTAACTGGGCTATTATTGTGAATAAGGAGACATGAAGGAGATTCTAGATGTACAATAATACATTTCCCTGTGTGCTCCTAAACTGGTACGATGGACACACTGAACCAGTGTGATGTATTGTAGTGTTACAGTCACATGGGTCACCTCCTCTAGATCACAGTCTTTTCTGAAGGATTGGTTGTATGTAAACTATGAGATATTAATACATTGTGTAACATAATTTGCTACAGGTGAGCGTTGTTTTAAAATAGACAGTGTGATTGAACCATTTACCCAAGTACCTGTGAATTATGTTCATGTACCAGCATAGAGTAGCGATAACAATGTCCCCTATTTACCACCTTTGTCAATGTCAGACTGTACCTATGCAGTTTTCCTTTTAATTTTTACTATTAACTCTGTGTTTTATCTCTGCACATTTAATTCATCATTGACTGGCTTCCTCTCTGGTTGTACGTGGGAAGGTCTGCCTTACAGGGGAAGGTCTGCCATACAGGGGAAGGTCTGCCATCAACTTAGTGATTGACGGGCAGAGCCAGGAGGAAACCTGTGACTATCCGCAGGCTGCTACCAGATCTTCCCACATACATTTAATTAATTCATTAGTCATTTAATGTGCCTGCTTTGTATGTTACATATATGACTGTGTGCAGTGGGTGTGACCTTGGTACATGAGCTCATTTCTTTGGGGTGTTTCCTGTGTATAATGTTCTGTAGTCAGCTAGACAAATACATGTACTCTGTGCGGAAACTCCCTGACATGGACTAGTTCTGCGAGCAGTGACTCCCTCCAATGTCAGACTGAACAAGCAGTACGGAACCTCCCTGACATGGACTAGTTCTGCCAGCAGTGACTCCCTTCAATGTCAGACTGAACAAGCAGTACGGAACCTCCCTGACATGGACTAGTTCTGCCAGCAGTGACTCCCTTCAATGTCAGACTGAACAAGCAGTACGGAACCTCCCTGACATGGACTAGTTCTGCCAGCAGTGACTCCCTTCAATGTCAGACTGAACATGCAGTACGGAAACTCCCTGACATGGACTAGTACTGCCAGCAGTGACTCCCTCCAATGTCAGAGTGAACAAGCAGTACGAAACCTCCCTGACATGGACTAGTTCTGCCAGCAGTGACTCCCTCCAATGTCAGAGTGAACAAGCAGTACGAAACCTCCCTGACATGGACTAGTTCTGCCAGCAGTGACTCCCTCCAATGTCAGAGTGAACAAGCAGTACGAAACCTCCCTGACATGGACTAGTTCTGCCAGCAGTGACTCCCTCCAATGTCAGAGTGAACATGCAGTACGGAAACTCCCTGACATGGACTAGTTCTGCCAGCAGTGACTCCCTCCAAAGTCAGACTGAACATGCAGTACGGAAACTCCCTGACATGGACTAGTTCTGCCAGCAGTGACTCCCTCCAGTGTCAGACTGAACATGCATGTTATAATAAACCTGCTTTATTACCAACACAGAGAGAGAACATTTTCACTCTGATATACCCATTTTGTCAAGTTCACTCCTGTGAAATTTAAGTGTCCTAATATTGTCACAAAAGAATGAAATTCAGGACAGGT
Organism: Liolophura sinensis; assembly: GCF_032854445.1. Taxonomy (NCBI): domain Eukaryota; kingdom Metazoa; phylum Mollusca; class Polyplacophora; order Chitonida; family Chitonidae; genus Liolophura; species Liolophura sinensis. Next base: position 91,388,300 of record NC_088295.1, on the reverse strand, counting down.
TTTGATAGGTACCACAGTGGCTGATTTTGGTGTCTCTGTTCGAAGGGTTTAACAATTTAATAACAAAAAAAAAAAAAAAAAAACAGTTTCAAGACCAATTTAGCAAGTACACCTAGATTTAGAGGTTTATAGAATTTGAAATAGTCACATTGTTTAAAACTATCGGCTGTACGTAGGAAGGTCTGCTAGCTACCTGCTGATGGTTGTGGGTTTCCCCTGGGCTCTGCCCGGTTTCGTCCCACCATAATGCTGGCTGCCATCTTTATAAGTGAAATATTCTTGAGCACAGCGTAAAACACCAATCAAATAAAGAAATAAATTTAAAACTATCAAAACCTATGATCTACATGTTCCAACATAGGCTGTCATTTCTTTGTCACCCTATTGATGTTATCTGAACAAATATTATGTCATTGTGTACTAACTTTGACCATGTATGACCCGTATAAATACATACATGTAGAAAACAGGAGTAGATACTAGTAAGTGTGACAGATCATGACTCATAGTAATGAAGCTAAATGAGACGATGCTTGATGTGAAGGAGTCATTTCCCTGGCCAGGATTTTCTCCTCAGTATGCTTGAGTGGACAGGATCCCCAGCTGAGGGGTTGTTCCTGTGCTGTGAGATCAGAGTGCTATTATGTATTTAACTGGCCATAAGTTGTTCAGAGCGCAATTACCCTTAGTAGGTTCTTGGATTAAAACATACAGCACAATTTTACGTTGTATAAAACTCGTTAGACAGTTGATGCATAAATTACATGTATTGCTGCTATAATTTATCTGCTGAACTTACATGATAACAGAAAAGTAGCTGTTATTCAAATTAAGTTTACCTGGGGATATATACTATGAAAGTGGTCTGTTCTAAAATTAGTTGATAGAATGAAAGGGACAAGTAGGAAAGTTGTGCCCACGTTTAGTATGTATATAGTTTTCTAAATTTAGATGTGTTGTTAACACACAACTGATTTTCCTTGAGGAATCCTGTCTATTCATTGGAATTTGCCTTCTTGTTTAATACTATACAAAAGAATTGTTCACTTACACAGGGTGATGAGTTTTGTATGCAGAGGAAACCAGAATGGCATTATTCACTATTGACGCAGTGCTTAGCATGGGTCCAACCTACACTGTACCTTCATGGGAAAAGTTTCACTAACTCAAGCCTTTCCTTTTATTTGGTATGCACAGCCACTGATTTCCTAGTTCATCGAAAGTGTAGATATGTCTAAGTGAAAATTTAAACTTTCAAATCAAACAAGTTAATCCAAGGTCTGCTGGGTTTTGGATTTGAACTTTTAGTTAGTGAATATTAGTTGGTGGTGGTTGCCTAAGTCAGCTCAGCTTTCTCCTGTCTAGTATGTAAATATTGGTTAGTGGTGGTTGCCTAAGTCAGCTCAGCTTTCTCCTGTCTAGTATGTAAATATTAGTTAGTGGTGGTTGCCTAAGTCAGCCCAGCTTTCTCCTGTCTAGTATGTAAATATTAGTTAATGGTGGTTGCCTAAGTCAGCCCAGCTTTCTCCTGTCTATTATGTAAATATTAGTTAATGGTGGTTGCCTAAGTCAGCCCAGCTTTCTCCTGTCTATTATGTAAATATTAGTGGTGGTTGCCTAAGTCAGCTCAGCTTTATCCTGTCTAGTATGTAAATATTAGTTAGTGGTGGTTGCCTAAGTCAGCTCAGCTTTCTCCTGTCTATTATGTAAATATTAGTTAGTGGTGGTTGCTTAAGTCAGCCCAGCTTTCTCCTGTCTATTATGTAAATATTAGTTAATGGTGGTTGCCTAAGTCAGCCCAGCTTTCTCCTGTCTATTATGTAAATATTAGTGGTGGTTGCCTAAGTCAGCTCAGCTTTATCCTGTCTAGTATGTAAATATTAGTTAGTGGTGGTTGCCTAAGTCAGCTCAGCTTTCTCCTGTCTATTATGTAAATATTAGTTAGTGGTGGTTGCTTAAGTCAGCCCAGCTTTCTCCTGTCTATTATGTAAATATTAGTTAGTGGTGGTTGCCTAAGTCAGCTCAACTTTCTCCTGTCTAGTATGTAAATATTAGTTAGTGGTGGTTGCCTAAGTCAGCTCAACTTTCTCCTGTCTATTATGTAAATATTAGTTAGTGGTGGTTGCCTAAGTCAGCTCAACTTTCTCCTGTCTAGTATGTAAATATTAGTGGTGGTTGCCTAAGTCAGCCCAGCTTTCTCCTGTCTAGTATGTAAATATTAGTTAGTGGTGGTTGCCTAAGTCAGCCCAGCTTTCTCCTGTCTAGTATGTAAATATTAGTTAATGGTGGTTGCCTAAGTCAGCCCAGCTTTCTCCTGTCTAGTATGTAAATATTAGTTAATGGTGGTTGCCTAAGTCAGCTCAGCTTTCTCCTGTCTATTATGTAAAGATTAGTTAATGGTGGTTGCCTAAGTCAGCTCAGCTTTCTCCTGTCTAGTATGTAAATATTAGTAAGTGGTGGTTGGCTAAGTCAGCTCAGCTTTCTCCTGTCTAGTATGTAAATATTAGCTGTACGTAAAGTTGAATGAATTTGTATCAAATCATGTAAACAATGGAATAATAATGGTATATTCATTGTTTGGTTGTAGTTCTGCTGCTGGCCGTGGCTATGTGTGTGTTTGGAGCCAAAGCCCATCTAGAATTGGATGCTGAAATCAACCCTGACTACCCAATCTGCTTTGGCTGGAGCTTCTGGCTGGGGGTGGGGGCAACAGTCCTCTCCCTTGTCTCTACTGTTCTGTACTTTTGTGTCAGCCGCACTGAGGATGTTGTGGTCTAGCTGAAGATGGAATGATATCATCTTGTGGAAACACTGACTATCATAGCCATACAGTGTCTTGTCTTTGTATATCAGTGCATGGAACCTGTCGGTACATATAAAGTGTACCAGGGTACAGCCATGCTTGCATGTTCCGAAAATACCAACACAAATGTTATGGGTAATGGCTCTTAAGTTTTTGAGGTTTGTCTTGCATTGTAAAGAATGTGTATGGTGTATGACAGACTTTATTATGCAGTTGAGTTACTGATGTGGCAGGACTGTCATAGTCAGCTGTTGTGCCTGTGTAGAGAAATCTTTGGTGTAAACCAGTATGACTGACAGCAGGACACTGATGAGTTAAGATGACTGTCTCGGTGGTTTCGATTTTATGATGTCTTCCATGCCAAACAGGATGAAGTTTTGGAAGCATAGTAAGTGACAGTTGCTTTCATTACTTTCTCAGTTGTCTCTAAATCTGATCATCATTCATACAAGTCAAGAAAGAAGTCCCTGTGGGAAACTGCTGAGAGGAAAAACAGCTACATATATCTACCCAGTATTACTTGTAAGGAAAATACAAAACATACGAAAAGTTCCAATTTGATCAATGATCTCTTGGAACTCTTTCTCCCATTATCTACATATACATGTACATGTTTAGTGAAGACGGTTGCAGCCATTGATTTGGTATTTTGCTGATCTTAAGATTTAAAGAGAACATATCTTGTGCACTGTAAATTGTTGAGCAGTTTTGCTTTCTGGCAGTACTTTTTCAGATGTTATTTTATAGAATCAGTGCTTCCCTTTTTCCAAGATGTACTTCATCATTTCTGTGTATTTTTTGTGTTAGTTTTATTCAGGATCAATTTAGGTTTTAAATCAGCTCTTCTTCCTTAGCTTTACATGACGTAGATTCCCTATGACGCTAACAGTTACAATTGTTTTATTGGATCAATCCATTTTTTTTAATGCGTTATTGTGATGCCTGAAGGCAGCAAGGGTATTTTAATGATTGTTTTCTAAGGTGTGCACTGGTGGGCTGTTGTGTTAGATGTAGTCAGATGTCCACATACATGACATCTAATTTGTTTATTGTGGTGTGTAGGCCTACTTGTTTTAGATTTTTTTACCACATATGTGTACTTTAGATGGGACTCTGTTCATGCACTGTGAATTCCATGTTGATACACTCTGATATACATTATTCGTGTATTCTTAAGACATTACCATACCTAGGAAATCCAAACCTTAAGAGATGGTTTCATTGGACAGGCTACAGGTAGAAGTTTTGGGTGGCAGCCATGCCCTTGGCCAGTTCACACAGCCTAAAGGTGCCCCAAATCATGAAATAGGGCATGAACATTAAATGTTTTGTTTTGAATTGTTAAACATGGATCTATTGGATCGGGGAAGGGGGGATAATGTGGAACACCACAGGTCACAGAGACTAGACACCTGGAAGTGGGAAATCAGGGTAATTGCACCCTTTGCAGAGAGGTTAAAACTTTGCCAGAACGTAGATCGCAACATGCCACAGAGAACCAGGTTTGAGGTTGGGGAATGTGAGATCCTGAATTGACTACACCTGACTGGACCCCCATCGACCTTGTGGCCACCCGTGGTGGTGGTGGTGGCGGTGGCGGTGGAGGCTTACGGCTGTGAGAGATGTGGGTACTCCATGGAGCAGGTATGGCGGCAGGCATGTGTAGGGAAATAAGATAGCTCTTTCTGTTATCTGACCGCCAGCCGTCTGAGAAATTTCAGAGCAGCCAGGATAGCCAGTTTATGAGTAACGTCAAAATATGTACAGCAGTGCTGACCTTCTGCTGAGACCGCGTCGGAGGGCTGACTGACTGGCTTACCAGCTCACCACTCTGTGATACGGCTGCGGTAAATTACCATGGCAACAGGCTCGGTGGCATAAGATGAAAATCTGAGCCGGTCCTAAGTCACTGGTTAAAGAGTAAGATGGTTGACTGACGGACGGCTGAACAGCTTGTGGTGCAGAGCCCCCCCACCCTCCCCCTTAGCGGATCGACACACTCTCTTGCTCAATTGTAGGACCGTGCCGGAGACTTGTCAGAGTGATGCAGAAAACCCATGTCCGTTATATGTTCGATAACTTGTCTGTGAGACGGGCAGAGAGGATCCAAAGGCTCTTTGATTCGATTGTGTGTATTTGTTCAGTTCTGTGACCCATATTAAACTGTTTGCACGGTGTGCTGTGGGAGAGAGATCAGGGACGGGAGCACAAGTGATTGCTGCCAGGGCCCTGTCGTGTGCGGACGGCACTGTTGAGTAGGTCGATGTGTTCGGCCGCCAATACAGAAGAGTCGCCCAGACACTACTTAGGTCAACATGACCGTCCGCGGAATAATCCATTTGAATTCACAACCGGTTTTGGCATTTTAACATCCCACAAATAATTAGTAATATTGCACGATCTTAACGTTGTTCAGCATGACACATCTTTTGGACCGAAAGTCTATATAGACCTATCACATATCTCCATACGATGGACAGTGTCTTGATAGGCATTGAAATGCTCAAGATAGTTTTCTGATTGTTCGCCATAGAATGTACAAGTATTGGTATTTCGGATCAAATATTTTTTGCTATTTGTATTATCTGGTTACTTGACAATCATGTGTAAGGTTATTGCGCTAACCCTCCAACTCCTCCCCCTATATTCCTCAGAAGAATATGTGTTTTGGCTTCGTTTTCCATTGAGCCTCTTTTTTTCTATCACTGTTCGTCACCGAAACTGTTTATTATCATCTCCTATATTTCACAATGTTATCAAATACAGGTGTATTTGTTTGTTATTTGCAGTATTGTTTTCTAGATTTTAATTGCCTTTTTTCTTTATTTAATTTAAACATTTCTTGGATGATGATTCCTTTTACCTTACATAATTAACTTCAAAGTGTTGTAATATGGTAATAATATCAATACAATTAAATTATTGCCCTGAGGGGATTCATTAAGCACTACAGAAATATTTAGGTTTAAAGCGTGGATAAATGAAACCAAAGAATATATTCTCTACCTTAAACTCCTAAGAAAGAAACAAAAAATCATGATGGCTAAGTTTTCCTTTGGCAGCAGGAAATTTGTGTCTGGCAAATTCAGTGCAGTGTTAAGAGTTTTATTATTGCATACGTGAGAAAAGCATACAGATAATCGAACATGCGTACATATAAAATCGTTTGGTTACAAATTTACTTCAAAGGGTCAGACTTACAGCCGAAAGTTAATGTTGAATTATTCACTTTTGTGGAAACTATCAATAATAAAGAATGTATTATAACACTTACAAAGTTGCCGATAGACGAACTGTGAATATTGTAAGTCTCAAATCTAATTAAAACTCTAAACTCAAACTGGTATCTAAAGGTTATTGGTTTTTGGAAACAAAGTAGACCGTTACGACAGAATTGTACCTGTCTGTAAGGGGTCAATGTGATGTACAACGGCGCCGTATATCTAGTCAGTCTGTAGGACGGGAAGTCCGCTGTGTGGTGTGAACTACATGTACGTATATATGGTCTACAGTTTTCTCTATATTTCAAATGTAAATGATAGCGTGCCATTGTGTATTATCAAATCAATAAAACATATTTTTCAGTGTTTTATAATATTGGCATGTCTTCTTCTTTACTACGGTGATGTGGCATTTTCATCGACATCGGTAAAAGTTTGTCTTATCTCCCTCACGGGGGCCTCCGTGGCTCAGTTGGCTAGCGCGCTGGCGCAGCGTAATGAGTTCAAGTCCAGCTCATGCTGACTTCCTCTCCTGCCGTACATGGGAAGGTCTGCCAACAACCTGCGGATGGTCGAGGGTTTCCCCTGGGCTCTGCTCGGTTTCCACCCACCATAATGTTGGCCGCCGTGGTATAAGTGAAATATTCTTGAGAACGGCGTAAAACACCAATCAAATAAATAAGTCTTATCACCCTCTGAGGTGTTGAAAGTCACATTCTCTAACTTTACTTACGTTGAAGTCGGCTTGTTCACAAACACAAGTAAATACTGTTCAAATCACTATATGCGGATTCCGGTGTATCGTCGTGGGGGGTTAGCAGTCACAGTGTGTGGGTTCGATCCTGAGCCTGACACAGTAAATAGTGCTATGTTTTGTAGATGCATGTCTCCAGTTTCAAAGAAACAATGTAAGTAACAGGGACACTGTGGACGGCGAGATGGGGAGGGAATTAGCAGTATGAGCTGGAACATTCAGGGCGTCTTTCCATCGGTGCATCTCTCTGCGATGTAGACCAACGAAGTGAGATGAACATCGGCCATCAGATTATTTTTCAGCCTTGTCCATCTCTGAGTTGTACAGCCTCATTTGCTGTGCGGATCATCTTGATCTATTGCTTGTATTTCTAGTGGATGATTTTTTTTATTGCTGGTTGCTCGTCTTTGTCGCCGCTGGCCAGTGGGGCTTCTTGATGGCTCTTAGCTCGTCTCTCTCTACACTGCCTGGTGGATACATTTTTGATGGCTGATTGCTCGCCTTTGTCTCCATTGGCTCAGGAGGATGGTTTATTGATGACTCTTAACTCGTCCGACCGATGGATGATTTTTTGATGGCTGTTAGCCCGTCTTTTCTCCGCTGGTCCATGGATGGTTTCATCATGGCTGCTAGCTTGTTTCCTCTCCGTTGGCCGGTGGAAAGTTTCTTAATGGCTGTTAGATCGTCTTTTTAACCGCTCACCGGTGGGTGGATTCTTCATGGCTGTTGACTCGTCCCTCTCCGTTGGCCGGTGGAAAGATTCTTCATGGCTGTTAGCTCGTCTCTCTCACCGCTGACCGATCGGTGGTTTCTTGATGGCTGTTGGCTTGTCACTCTCTCCGCTCGCCGGTGCATGGATAGTGTCTTGATGACTGTTAGCTCATATCTCTCTCTCCGCGTGGATATCTCCAATGGACAGTGTTTAATATGGGCGTTTGTCCGCTGTACAAAAATCATGTAGCCCATGGGTTTAACACAGAGACATGGTCATATATAACACAAATGGACAAAAGGGGATTGAAGAAAACCACGTAGTCCTGTGGTTAGCGTTCATAGCACACAGCAATGACCCCAAAGCCTCTCACCAATGTATTCGCAGGGAGTTCAAGTCCAGTTCATGCTGGCTTCCTTTCTGGCCGTACATGGGAAGGTCTTTCAACAACCTGCGAATGGTCGTGGGATCATACTTGGCTCTGTCCTGTTTCTTCTCACAATAAAGCTAACCGCCGTCGTATGAGTGAAATATTTTTGAGTAAGGTATAAAACACCAGTCAGAAGAATAAAAAAAATCAGCGCGTGTATGATGCAGCCTTGGATGCGTATAGAAAGATGTTTCTTCTAGCGATAGTACACCTTGTATCAGCGATAGTACACCCTGTATTAGCAATAGTACACCTTGTATCAGTGAGCGTTGAGCCTGTGGCCAAGCATATACATATACATGTAGGCTACATTCTTTCATCGTATAGCCACGCTGTTCGCTGTAGCAATATCCGCCTTCCTTATAAGATTTAATATTAGCACAATGCAGCAGGGGGGAATCGGTTCCATTTTCAGGACAACAGATTTCTCCGATTTGCTTGCTGAAGTAATTTATGTGTTATGACCTATATTGAAATAACGTTGGACAACTGGGGAGATAACCCTAAACTGAGAGTTGAGTAGAATCGGGCTAAAGAGTTACTGCCCATTTTGGAAAATACATTACCTTATCAAAGGAACATCACTTTTACAAACATAAAAATACACCTGGTGATACCTAATAAATCAATTCAAGGCATGCTTACTGTTGTAAACCATGTTGTATACATCAGTAAGTCTGAATGTTTCGAATTTCAGGAGTACATGTACATGCATGTTCTAATAAAATGTTACAGCGCGGTATAGGCTAGATAACACTAAAAGAAGGGCAGTGTGAAAAATATATAAAAAATATTATTTAGCTGGATTCCTTTAAAGCTGCATTCATCCCAACTGGTATCGAACAGTTGCTAAGACATAAGTTTTATCTTGTTTTGAAGAACATTTAAGCATTTGTAAAGGCAAACGGCTATAATATTCTGTAAACTTGTACAATAAACAGAAGTTGATGTCCACATAAGCTTATAATGTTATCCACCTCCACTTCTATACCACGGAAGGAAGGCGGCAGAGCTACAGAGTACCACTTCTATGCCACAGAAAAAGACGGCAGAGCTACAGAGTACCACGTCTATGCCACAGAAAAAAAACGGCAGAGCTACAGAGTACCACTTCTATGCCACAGAAAAAGAGGGCATAGCTACAGAGTACCACTTCTATGCCACAGAAAGATGGTGATAAAACTACAGAGTACCACTTCACCACAGAAAGAAGGCGGAAGAGCTATAAGGTACCATTTATATGCCACAGAAAGAAGGTGGCAGAGCTACAGAGTACCACTTCTATGCCACAGAAAGAAGGCGGCAGAGCTGTAGAGTACCACTTCTGTGCCACAGAAGGAAGGCGGCAGAGCTATAGAGCACCACTTCTATGCCACAGAAAGAAGGCGGCAGAGCAACAGAGCACCACTTCAATGCCACAGAGGGGGGCCTCCGTGGCTCAGTTGGTTAGCGCGCTAGCGCAGCGTAATGACCCAGGAGTCTCTCCCCAATGCGGTCGCTGTGAGTTCAAGTCCAGCTCATGCTGGCTTTCTCTCTGGCAGTACGTGGGAAGGTCTGTCAGCTACCTGCGGATGGTCGTGGGTTTCCCCCGGGTTCTGCCCGGTTTCCACCCACCATAATGCTGGCCGCCGTCGTATAAGTGAAATATTCTTGAGTACGGCGTAAAACACCAATCAAAAAAATCGAAAATCAATGCCACAGAAAAAAATAAGGCGGCAGAGCAATAGAGTACCACATAAGATAGGGTGTCCAATGCAGTCCATACACATAGCTTCAGGTGTTCGGGCTGGTATTGTGAGTCCCAACATGTATAATAGTGTGAATAAAAACATGCAGCCAACAGGCTGTTAGCAGGTTTATATGTACCGATGTATAGAGCTCAGCGTGCTGTTCTTGTCATGATTAAGGTTATAGTGGCAGATGATTTGCGTGTACCAGAGACCACTTCTCTCTCCCTCCCAGCGCCTGAGGGGTCATTGTCACAGCTTATCTGACCGCTGGTCATCAAACTTCCCGGGGAGTAAGCAGCGAGAAGTTTACCTGTCAGCCCAGAGCGAGATGGCTGGACACAAAGTAAATATGACCCCATCGTGACTGATAGGTGTACAAGAGAAGCTGGCTAATGTGGGGTCGTGAACGCCTACCAGTGTGGAGAACGTTGGATACAGTGTCCTAAGGGACGCCTCCACGATCCATGCCTTAATTAAGAACAGGATATTAGGCCTACCTAATAACACACCTGTCACGAGATGAAGACGACCAGATGAAACAGCACACTGTCTTACCAGCTGACGTTTGTAAGGAATATAAGCAAAGGCATGTGGAGTTTTTACCCAGGATGTTAGGTGAGGGTGTCTCACTAGAGTGACCCAGGAGAAATAGGCCGGGGTCGAAGGGCCGCCAATGCCCCCAAAACTCCAGGACCCTAGATTGCCGGAGATGCAATCTAGAGGCGTTCAGAGGTCTATAGAGGACAAAATTTAGTCAAACAACTGTTCTTTATGTTATCATCATTTTTGTTATTTCCTCTGAAAATTTTACATGTTCCTGTTGTATGAAAGTTGCCTTTGTACATTGGGCGAATGCCATTAAAGCCTTCTTGGCCTCTGCAAAAAGTGCTCCAGCGCCACATTTATATCAAGGTCTCCGTGGGATGCATAAGACATCCTGATCAGCTGATCCAGATGCTCTACAGTTAGCCGCGTCCTCAGCCTCGTCTTTATCCGATTCTGGCACGAAAACACGCGCTCTGCATCAGCGTTCCCCACCATCACACAGAGGCAAAGCACCATCAGTTTGAACATTTCTGGAGAAAGAAAAACACATACTTTTCTTATTGGCCAAGGCAGGAATACTTTGTGAGTACTTTGGGTAAGTACGTAAATTTAGGGAAAACATGCTACTGTAATACAGCACAAGAGATAATGTTTTAACAGTTAAAAATCAAGTACATGTAATTTATTAAAGATGTTGTTTCATATATTATTTTAGAATGTATACTTATTATGAATTTTATGTATGTTTGCATTTCACGACTCATTTCAGACACCTGGGAAAATTTGTCGCTGCCCCTGTCCATCTATTAGACTGAACATGTGTTGAAACAGCTCTGTAGGCCTGTATCGGTGGACTTGGTCCTCCCCGAGATTCCTAGCCACAGCTCTCTTGAAGGGTAGGAATTCTTCCCTGCATCGGTCCGGGTCAACAAGTGGATCAAACCTAACACCTTCACTGTTCATCTCTTGCTGCCCATAGTGATCCAATAACGTCTCCAAGTGTACATTGCCCCATGCCAGAAGTCTGTCAAGCCCTGGGTAGCTGGCTGGTTCAAAGATCTGTGTATATAAACCCACTAAAGTTAGCTGCTTGAGTTAACATTTTTGATTGTTTAATTGGCATGAACTCAAAAACTGACACATGTATACCATCATGGTTAGAGATGTGGCTATGTTTTGTCAGTAAAATACTGATGCATTCACTGTATTGTTAAAAGTTCCTGTTTAACTTTGTATCTTAGCACTAAGAGTATTACATATGTTGTTATTGAAGATATTGACTGTAATATGAGAGTCGTTGATAACAGAAAAGTCAACAAACCTGCATAGCTTCCAAGATATCAACCCTTGGAAATCTCCCCCTTATGTTTCCATGTAAGGTTGTAAGAAGCTCCTCTCTTATCGTCCTGAACACCTCCTGCTGGTTTCCTCCACGACGACCTCTGGCGTCAGACAGAGTAACTCCTTTGAACACATTTTCAGGTGTCAGGCTGGTCATTAAACTAGTCATATAAGGGCCATTCTGTTGTCTCATGTCATTGAGTGTTTCCAAGCAATCCTGTAACTGTAAGATGCAAAGAGAAACAAAAATCAATCAAAGGAAAATTTTGTTTTATTGTGTTATCTATTATGCTGAGAGTTAATAAAATTCCATTTGTTTCTTAAATGGAGCTTATATTTATATCATACAGTGTAGGATTAGCAATTGGTCATCATTACCATGGGTGTAAAATTTTGACACTGGGCATTTCCCAGAGAAAACCTGTGTTCTTTGGTAAGTTAATTTATATTCTCACAAAAAGATGGAGTGAGATTGGAACTCATGGTTGGACAGCTTAGTGCATTTTTGTAAGACTTTGTTTTTGTCCTAGCATATTTAACAAGCATTGAATTTACTCTTATGAGGTGTTGTTAATCTCAAAAGGAATTTGTTTTTTACCTCGCCCCGAATTGCTGAAAAGGACACATCATTGTGCTGAAACAGCCTGCTGAGGTGATTAATTGTGTTCAGCACATCTGCAACCAGGTGTAAGAGGGCCACCCATTTAAATGACGATAGTTGTTGATTGAGACCTATGGCTGTTGGGTCGCCATTGTTAGCATCTTGGCTGAGAAGAACCATCAGAGGTTCATAATTCCTTATGACTGCCACAACTGCCTCGCCCAAGCATAGCCATCTGATCTCAAAAAGACGTTTGAATTTGACAGTGGCCATATCAAGTATTGCGGAGATGTCTTTGAACCTCTCAAGCTTGGAGTATTGGACATAGTTATATACACTCCCTATGATCTTAGTAAGTGTATCCAGAGCTGGTATCTGTTGTTGGCAGTTACTGACAGACAATGCCAGTCTGTGGCATACACAGTGAACATAGAGACAGTAAGGGTTCTGAACTTTCATGAGGCCGTTGAGTCCATTCTGCTCGCTTGACATCACATTCACACCGTCGGCGCCCAATCCAACAACCTTACTGAATGGAACACCAAATTGTAACAACACGCTGGCAGTGGCATCAAAGAGGGATTGGGCTTTTCCATCCTTAATGGCTTCCAGTTTCAAGAAGGTTGTTACCACTTGGCCCTCTACGGAAACATATCGTACAACCACTGCGATATGCTTTTCCTGCGACAGGTCCGTACTTTCATCGATCCCAATACCCACGAAAGGGGAATTACTTATAGCAGCTTTCAGCACTTGAATGGAAACTGCATTTAGAGCATCGAGCAGTTGGTTGAAGATTTTGGGACTGGTGTACTGGGCATTGCCAGATTTCTTCAAAGACTTTGCATCTTCAACACCAAGGTTTTGAAGGAAATGAATCAAACTTCGGTATTTAACATTAGCCACTTCCTCATTAGTTAACCATAGAACTGTTTTAAGTGCAACCTTGAATGCATTGTCTCTGTGTGCTTTAGCTTGATTAAGTGTCCTTTGGTGGCTGTCAGCTCCTGCCAGTGAAAGCATATGTGGTTCTGAGACTGAATGTTGTTTAATTGATTTCAGCCTGAAAAATGGACAAACTGGAATTATTAGTTGGTGTTTAAAAGCGATTTAAAAGCAAATTGTAAAATGTACTTTAAATACAATTTTTGATCTTAAAATGCCATTGTTTTAGACAACAATACATTCATGTTGAAAATTTATGTCACAGTAGTTGCAATGTTAATAGCACAATGTGGATGATGATTTTGTATAACAATACCAGTATCAAGCAATCAATCGAGTGTCAACAAAACTGAAAGTAAACCAGACCTGAAATTTCTTGTGCCCTCAGTCCAAACTCCGGGTCGCCCACTCTGACTGCACACTTTACATTTCATTGTGTTGTCAGCCTGACAGTAAGTTAGCCACGGGAACATCTTCGTCCAGCCTGGAGAAAACTTTTTGGTTTCGATCCGCCTTTTTTTCGGCGCTTTGGCCCGTTCCCAACACTGGCTCGACGGTCCGCTTCCAACATGTCTGCTGGAGCCATCACTCTTCATGTCAACGCTAGCGTGTGCCTAGAGTTCAACATCAAGCTCCAAATCAGAATCCTCTCCAGTGTCTGAGTGTACACTAGCACTAGTTGAAGCTTTGTTGAAGAAAGACGTTATCTTGCCTGATTTCTCAGAGCCACGTTTTGACATCTTCCAATTTCAGCGCTTAAATACAAGTGGGCTACACAGACCGACTCCACGTGGTTTGATGTTTCGTACCGCGTGCGCGTATCGAGTTTGAGTGTACTAACGATGGGAATTCCAAAAGTATTAAATCTTTCGATAGACTTAAAATACATTTTAATATCCCAAAAGTTTATGGAAATAATGTTTTATCCAGGGAAGGACTTTTAAGACAATTTCGCCGCTCTTCGTACTTCAGCAAAGGGAGACAACTCCTTGTCCGGCTAATACCGGCTCTGGTTGGATAACTAGGTCACGTTGATCGAAGGGTCGATTTTAACATTTCGGCTCGGTAGGCCTTCTTAAACTATCGTAGTGTTCAGCTAAATGATTTTTAAAATGCTGCCTGACAAGAAATAAAGACAGGATAAGACGGTATGGACATTTCATGTTTTATTGATTTGTAGACCGTCTCAACATATACCTATTTAGCTGGAAAATAATTTGGCTCCCGTCTCAAATCCGCTCAACCCGTCTCACTGTCGCACGCGAGGTTTGCCCGTCGCACGGACGGGGAGACGTATGGCTGGCTAAACCCTTGGTTAGGAGATACCTGGGTTAACACCATTACGCAGCAGATGGCTAACATACTTGCTTAAGGGTCTCATTAATTGTCATACAAGCCATCCTTTAACAGGTTACTTCTTGAATTTGGTCGTTAAATAAATAATAATTATAATGCATTATCTCGCGTGAGTATTTGCCGACTACAGCTCTTGGGAGGCCAGGGTAAGTCTACATGTATAACAGATGAGATGTGAACACAGGTAATGAGCCTTATACATGGAGAATAGATTATCATTTCCGCGGTTTTAATTGGGTGAAGTTTTTGTATAAGCTGCCACTCACCATTCTGGGTCACGTACGTATAGGTAGCCTCTATATCCTGGCGGAACCACTGACTGATGACCTCAACAGTTACACACGGTGTGTATACAAGTGGGCCTGGTATCACACAGGCTAGGGTTTGTTTCCATCTCATCTTTAATAAGACACATCCAGCCCCCCCCCCCCCAGCTAATTGTTAAAATCGTGTTAACAAACACAACAGCCATGGTAATTACTTGGCATGATTCTGTATGAAGCTTTACCTGGCATTTTCAGAAACCAACGTTCTGTATAAGGCTATATGTATGACAAGCCATCGCGCTGTCATTTGTAACAGCTGGCAATAAGTATAACATACATGTATGCACAGGCCTACACACGAATGGCAACATCACCTTGGCGTCTGTTGTAGCCACCTTCTGTATAATATAATTAAACGCGTACACCATGGAGATTAAAACCGCTGCAGTGTGGTAGCTGCCCTATCACACGTAACCGGTAAAACATGATCGCTTGTGAATTTACCTCAGTTAGGTTTATATTCCAAATGTAAATGCTTATATAGTAGTATTTTACACACACCCTAGCACCACGGCTTAAGCTGTTCGGTCAAAAAAAAAAATTAAAGCAGTGAGGCAATTTATTAGACGTCACTTGTCTAGAATTACTCCAAATGCTTTAGGGTTATGAAATTTAACATACAAGCACATTAAAACAATATAAAGCTACCAGGCCTCAGGGATGCTTAGTACATCAGGATAATCCTGATTTATGCAAATGGTCACACGTAACCGGTGAAATATGTCCTCTTGATATTTTACTATTACTATTTACTATTTACTTTTTTTCTATTTACAACTTCTCCCTGGTCATCTTTAGAAGCTATCTTCTGTATAAGTTAGTACAGACCAGCTTCTCCCTGACATCTGTAGAAGCCACCTTCTGTATAAGGTAGTACAGACCAACTTCTCCCTGACATCTGTAGAAGCCACCTTCTGAATAAGGTAGTACAGGCCAACTTCTCCCTGACATCTGTAGAAGCCACCTTCTGTGTAAAGCAGTACATGCCCACTTCTCCTTTCTTTATCAGGCAGTAAACGCCACCTTCTCTGTGACATCTGTCGAAGCCATCTTCTGTAAAATGCCAACTTCTCCCTAGCGTCGATCAGTATAGTTGTTTTCCTTGTCTTCTGTTGGCTTCGTTACTTCCATTCTCTCCCATCGATCAGCTTGGTTGTTTTCGTTATCTTTCGTCAGTTTAGTAGTGTCTGATATCTTCTGTTAGCTTTGTTTGCTTTTATTCTCTTCCTTCGATCAGCTTTGTTGTTTTCGTTGTCTTCCGCCAGTTTAATAGTTTCTGTTATATTCTGTTAGCTTTCTTTGCTTTTGCTCTGTACCGTTGAGCTGCTTGGTTGTTTTCGTTGCAATCCGTCAGCTTAGTTTTTCTTGCAGTCCCCCATAGGCCAAGTTTAGCTCATGTTTGAGGTCAGTCTCTCTGTGGGTTGTTGTATGTGACCATCCAGCTCTCTATACGACTTGTTAAACACACAGGACTTAACGTTGTGCATGTTTGACCCAGTCTGGCCGCATACAATATATACAACCACCAAACAGAAATGTGCTACAAGCATTGCGGCTCAAGTAAAACAGTGTGAGTTAAAAGAAAAAAAAGCAGCAAGAAGAAAATAGTCTGGTGAGAATACGCATGTATCTTAGTAGAAGTTGTCTCTGTTTGCGTGTTTAAACTGATAGCTAAACGGCGCTGACTGTATCTTAGTAGAAGTTGTCTCTGTTTGCCTGTAGAAACTGACAGCTGAACGGCGCTAGCTGTATCTTTGTAGGAGTTGACTCTGTTTGCGTGTAGAAACTGACAGCTGAACGACGCTAGCTGTATCTTTGTAGGATTTGACTCTGTTTGCGTGTAGAAACTGACAGCTGAACGGCGCTGGCTGTATCTTAGTAGGAGTTAACTCTGCGTGTAGAAACTGAAAGCTGAACGGCGCTGGCTGTATCTTAGTAGGAGTTGACTCTGCATGTAGAAACTGAAAGTTGAACGGCGCTGGCTGTATCCTAGTAGGAGTTGACTCTTCGTGTAGAAACTGAAAGCTGAACGGCGCTGGCTGTGTCTTAGTAGGAGTGGACTCTGTTTGCGTGTATAAACTGACAGCTGAACGGCGCTGGCTGTATCTTAGTAGGAGTGGACTCTGTTTGCGTGTATAAACTGACAGCTGAACGGCGCTGGCTGTATCTTAGTAGGAGTTGACTCTGTTTGCGTGTAGAAACTGACAGCTGAACGGCGCTGGCTGTATCTTAGTAGGAGTTAACTCTGCGTGTAGAAACTGAAAGCTGAACGGCGCTGGCTGTATCTTAATAGGAGTGGACTCTGTTTGCGTGTATAAACTGACAGCTGAACGGCGCTGGCTGTATCTTAGTAGGAGTGGACTCTGTTTGCGTGTATAAACTGACAGCTGAACGGCGCTGGCTGTATCTTAGTAGGAGTGGACTCTGTTTGCGTGTAGAAACTGAAAGCTGAACGGCGCTGGCTGTATCTTAGTAGGAGTTAACTCTGCGTGTAGAAACTGAAAGCTGAACGGCGCTGGCTGTATCTTAATAGGAGTGGACTCTGTTTGTGTGTATAAACTGACAACTGAACGGCGCTGGCTGTATCTTAGTAGGAGTGGACTCTGTTTGCGTGTATAAACTGACAGCTGAACGGCGCTGGCTATATCTTAGTAGGAGTTGACTCTGCGTGTAGAAACTGAAAGCTGAACGGCGCTGGCTGTATCTTAGTAGGAGTTAACTCTGCGTGTAGAAACTGACAGCTGAACGGCGCTGGCTGTATCTTAGTAGGAGTTGACTCTGCGTGTAGAAACTGAAAGCTGAGGGATTCCAGGGTTGTGCTTTGTAGAATGTAACTTCTGTGGGCATATGGCAGTGACGCATGTGGTTTACAGGTTTACGGTTAAACATAACATTGAACTGCTGAAGTAACTTAGGCAATTCACGCTGAGGTATCAACCAACATTTTGACATTTATAACGAAAACCAGGGTCACTGCTGGGAGAGTTTAAATTTATCCACAAAACTAAGTATATTTGAATCGGATATGCTCTATAGGGATCCGGAAGAGTGACTTGCTGGGCTGTTGTGAATGACGCATATTCCCTTATATCAGTTAATAACGGAACAAATAATAGTCACACGATACAAGTCATGATGTCAGGCACGAGTGTATGTATTTGTTTTTTCGGATTTGTGTGTCAAAATCTAGTCCGATCAAAGCGACAGTGAAAGTCTTATTTTACACGTTTTGTTCCCAGAAGAGAAATATTGTCATGTTCAGACAAGACAACCTGATGTTGTAGATTCACCTGAGATTTTTACACCACGCTACGCATACCCCCCCGCGCTATCCTCACTTTAATCTGAACTGGTAAAACGTGTAGCCCACTGGTATGCCTGTATAGCTTCATTACAACAGTAGAGGGCGTGTATTCTAGTCGGAATTTTTAGCCAAGTGTGCGCAGTGAAGGAGAACGATTAAGTCAGCAGAGAACGATACACAAGACAGTTTGTGTGACTCTTTGGATTTCTGGATTCTCTATTTTACCGGTAATTCAACGGAATTGTCTAATATAGCAGGTAAGTGAAACATTATATTCACTTCTCGGTTGTCAGCCTATACCTGTACTACAGTTACCAGTGTGATATATTCCATTAACATAGCGGTAATCGCTGTATGCTTTTGTTACTTCTCCGTCGTACCGGATAGAGGAGATGTAGGCGTACATGTGACTAGAAAACCCTACACGTGAAAATTCAGATGAACGTCTTGATGGACGTAGACTTATACCATCTATGCTTATACGTAGCTCAAGGGTAGGTCGTCCATATTTGGCCAGTGTCCTAAAATGTCATACAGCTCTGTCTACATACGGCAGGGCGACAGCCCGAGGGTAGCAGTAACCTGCATCCTTAACTTGCTCTGAAATCTCCGCATGACCACATTTCATACAGGCGTAGCCTTATTTGCTTTCAAAAAGTCTTTATCTAGACGGTCCACATGCAGCTATATTAACCTCCGTCTACCTGTATACCCCTTACCAGGCTGATATAACCATGTAAAGAAACTGGGCCAATTAGGTCTATAAATATTCTGTTGCATGAACTTCACTGCAAGATTCGAGTTTTTTGTATCAGCGATAGATCTGTTCAAAGCCCTAAAGACTTTAATTTCTTTTTGTTTGAGGGGCTGTGGGGGGGGGGGGGGGAGGGAGGCAGAAGGTAGGTGAAAACTTTAGTAATAATTTGCCGGGGACAAACAGGAGGAATTTGGCTTGGTAAACCCCCACCCCACTTTTACCCTACCCCTCGTTACCCCAAACTGCCTGGCAGCTGATCGACCGACAGAAACTTTTTGGCTTTTTTTTTTCATTAACATTTTTGAACTAGACTGATTCCCTGCGGCGTAGATACTGCATGTATACCTTAGCTATAGCACTTGTTGAAATTGGACATAAGGGGTGGGGGGAACACCAATTTAATTCATGGGATTTGTATAAAGGTGAAAGCTTTTGACGCATACCGCCTACATGTGAGGTTGCAGAGTCCATACACATAGCTTCAGTGTTCGGGCGGGTATTGTGAGTCCCAACATGTATAATAGTGTGAATAAAAACATGCAGCCAACAGGCTGTTAGCAAGGTTTATATGTACCGATGTATAGAGCTCAGGCGTGCTGTTCTTGTCATGATTAAGGTTATAGTGGCAGATGATTTGCGTGTACCAGAAGACCACTTCTCTCTCCCTCCCAGCGCCTGAGGGGTCATTGTCACAGCTTATCTGACCGCTGGTCATCAAACTTCCCGGGGAGTAAGCAAGCGAGAAGTTTACCTGTCAGCCCAGAGCGAGATGGCTGGACACAAAGTAAATATGACCCCATCGTGACTGATAGGTGTACAAGAGAAGCTGGCTAATGTGGGGTCGTGAACGCCTACCAGTGTGGAGAACGTTGGATACAGTGTCCTAAGGGACGCCTCCACGATCCATGCCTTAATTAAGAACAGGATATTAGGCCTACCTAATAACACACCTGTCACGAGATGAAGACGACCAGATGAAACAGCACACTGTCTTACCAGCTGACGTTTGTAAGGAATATAAGCAAAGGCATGTGGAGTTTTTACCAAAGCTTCCTTAGAACAAATCAAAACCGTGGTCATTTGCCACTTGCATCCATTCATACAAAAACGGGAACAGACGCAACAACGAATTCCCCTTGTAACCTGTGCACGGGTTTACACAATGACTGTCTTCGGCCTAACTGAAACCGTACTCAAATAATATCCACTTACACCATGTATACAAACAGTATCTGTGTCCTATGACATGTACATGTGTATCACAAATGTAAAGTCCATTATTGTTGGAAAGAGGACTGAACAGCTTCAACACTTTATTGTCTAGTAATAATCAAAGAGAATGTCTGAATTAATCTGTTTTTGTCTGGATATAAACCCCGTAGTATCAGTTCATCCTAACCGTAGGCACATTATGGCATGTGGCTTAACGCTGTCCTAGTCATCTAGTACTTGTATATGAAGTTCATCCGAAACAAGGACACAAACACGCAAGCTGTCAGTTCGCAGTCCATATCTTTCACCTCCATATTACCTACCGTTCCTTCTAGTATACTTGTATAGGAAATTCTTCCGCAACATGCATGCTCTCAATTAGCAATCCACGCCTTTAAACGGCATGTACATAAAGTTCGTCCACAACATGGTGACAAACCTTCAACCTATTCTGCATGTCCGTAATCTCTGGCGATCTTTTACTGATATTATGGGCCCTTTGTTATAAAGTTCATCCATCTTGTTAACCAGCATCGAATGTTCAGACCGTATTGACATCATGGTCATAGTTATCGAATATTGGAAACATGTACTCGTATCAAAGCATTTGTACGGTTTTATTATCCATCTGGGGAGAGACTACGTATCACAAAATCTATAGTTGTAACATCCATCAAGACAGTAAAACTATATCTGTCCATCAGAACGACGTTATAATGTATGCCATAAACTACCCTTGCACATAAACCTAAATAAATATATAAATATATTCCTTTATTTAAACCAAGCGCTATTCTTGTGTTATGGTTGAACTGGGTCGTGTGACTAAACAATAACAACACGATTTAATGTCGGCTTGGACCAAACTCTTCGAACTAGGTTAGTATACGCCACAGCGTATATATATATATATATATATATATATATATATATATATATATATATATATATATATATATATATATATATATATATATATATATATATATATATATATATATATTTAAACTGCATCTGATTTTCGGTTGGCTGTTTATTGACAAGGATGGAGATGATCATAGGGCTAGCACAGCTACTGTGACTCATCGGGATGTACAGTAGATTTTGTTAATGCACGGCAAGCTTAGTCAATCCGGTCTATATGACCTACACTGTAATGTGCAATAAGGAAGTATAACACTGGCTCATTAATTGCGATTGGTTAAAATGTCGTGAAACCTGCGTATTCCGTTTATCTAACATATGCTTTATAAAGTCAACAACTGTATATGAAGGATTGTATGTATTTAAAAATAAGGTGAACAATGTACAGAAAACGTCTTTGTTTGACGTTTAAACCTATAGTTGAACACCAAGTAAACAGTGTGCTAACAAAAGTAACACTGTCATCATGTAGCCGCCGTAGGCCATATATATTAAATGCAAACGTAAATATACCACTCCGAAGATATACAAAATCCAACACGAGCTGTAGTTCTTTTGGGAGCTTTTCTAGGGCCCATATGTAAACCCCAACGATGCCATTGGTTGTTCCAGCGGGTGTCCACTAAACAGCAGCTGTAAATACCACACGGCCAGGTATATCTGACAAGAACCACTCTACGTCTGTTACGTGAATTACAAATTGTGTGATGGCCAATCCTGGTGAACTTTACTCGCGTGCCACGGAGGTCAAAGAGAAAGAACAATAGCACATTTTTTGTTTCCGTGTATTTTTAGGATGCGTATCTCGACCTACATACCTCCAAAGTCTGTCTTTATATAGATATACATATCTTTTTACAAGCCTGCATGTATCTGCATGTAAGTCAGTAAGTACTCAATTCTGTACATGTCTTCTTCCAAGTCTGTAATTACCCAAATCTATACATGTCTTTTCCCAAGTTTGTAAGTACAGAAATCTGTACATGTCTTCCAAGTCTGTAAGTAACAAAATCTGTACATGTCTTCTCCCAAGTCTGTATGAACACAAATCTGTACATATCTTCTCCCAAGTCTGTAAGTACAGAAATCTATACATGTCTTTTCCCAAGTCTGTATGAACACAAATCTGTACACGTCTTCGCCCAAGTCGGTAAGTATAGAAATCTGTACATTTATACATGGGGCCTCTATGGCCGAGGTGGTTACCACGCCAGTACGGCGCAATGACCCGGTCACTGTGAGCTGAAGTTCAGCTCTTGCTGGCGTCCTGTAATATGTAATCCGTGCAATCCTGCATTTTGCAAGTTTTTCCCAGCGAGGGTTTAATCGAACTGTTCATGTAATTTTTAAATAGTAACAACGTATGCACCTCTAGTCTAGCGCGATGGCAACGCATGCACCCCCAATCTAGCGCGATGGCAACGCATGCACCTCCAGTCTAGCGCGATGGCTTATAAAAGCAACATTTGGTAATCAATGCGGTGATGTTAGGTACATTTTATTAGACTTCACTGGTCTAGAATTACCCAAAATGGCGTGTTGTCATCATATTTAGCAGCCAGTAACATGAATAGACAACACGATAGTATATGCGACTACTAGGTTATAAAAACATGTACTGCGTCCTTGTGTTCTGGTCAATATATTTATATACTTGGATAGATGTATATAAATAGTGGTGATCAAGAAAAAATTATGTAGCGAGTTGGTTTGTACAATGATGTGGCCAGTTGGTTTGTATACTGATGTGGCGACTTGGTTTGTATACTGATGTGGCGAGTATAATGATGTGGCGAGTTGGTTTGTATGATGATGTGACGAGTTGGTTTATATAATGATGTGGCGAGTTGGTTTGTATAATGATGTGACGACTTGGCTTGTATGACCTCAGGGCATTGTTTCTGTCATTTGATGTGACGAGTTGTTCGTATGACCTCAGGGCATTGGTTCTGTCATATGGCGAGTTGGTTTGTATGACATCATGGCATTGGTTCTGTTATATGATGTGACGAGTTGTTTCGTATGACCTCAGGGCATTGGTTCTGTCATATGGCGTCTGGTTGGTTTGTAAGATTACAGGGCATTGGCTCTGTCGTATGGCGTCTGGTTGGTTTGTATGACCTTGGGGCATTGGTTCTGTCATATTTCGCCTGCATATTGGAGTAGAGATGTGGCCAAATCAAATCAAGTTATAAGAATGAAGTTTGTTAACATGGTAATGCATGTACAGAGGCCCCTGAATGTGTTGAGTCTACCTGTGTTATGCGTATTATACACACTAGCTGTTGGTCCAGTGTGCGATCTGGTGTGTATTATAGAGAAGAAAAGATAGATCAGATTGCTGGTCTGGCCTAGAAATGACTGTGACAAATAAATGGAACATTTGTTCATGTCAAGGTTTAGATTTTCAATTAGGGTGCTAATTAAATGGTCATGCGTGTAACCCAGTGCAGTAATCTATTACCACCCGCTGTAAATGGTCAGTACATCAGAGCTTTAATTCATAAGCGTGTGTGTTGAATGTCAAACAGAAATGGCAGCTTGCAGTAAGGAATGCTAACATATTCTAGCAGTGTCAACGGCGGCTTCTCGGTCCACTTAGGGTTAGAAGTAAGTGAAATCTGTATTCAGCAGATGTGTTAGAGTACACCTGCTGTACGAAGCAAGAGCCGACAGAAATCGCATCGACACATGGCCATCTGCTGTTTCTGAAGTTCTCAGTGTGTACCCCATTGTCTCTTAACCGATCCCAGGTAAATAACCAGATGGACAAGATTCCACTGCAAGTGTGGAACATTGGGGTAATCAGAGAGCTGAATGTTACCTGCGTAGTGGTAAATGTCAGGGTGTGCGGGAGTAGCGGGATCTGAGCGGGTTATATATATATATATATATATATATATATATATATATATATATATATATATATATAATATATATATATATATATACATATAAGTGTGTAAGCAGGTAAAAGTTGTTGACAAGAACATTTTTACGGGGCTGTACACAACCCGGCGGCGCATCCAAATTTTGCAGATCTCATTAAAATAAGACCGATAACAAAAGTAGCTGTCATAAATAATTGAATATACCCTTTAGACATCCGTTGAGAGAACGTGAAACTGATCTGTTTTTATTTCAATCTACGGTTATAAGAAAATACCTAAGAAGAGTGGCTGTGAAGTTCACAACTTGTGATTTTCAGGTAAGCAAATGAAATCATAGGAAAACATAAGAGAATAAGGTCATGTAGCACAAATACTTCTGGGTAGCCACATCACACTCTCGTTGGGTGCATATTGCTAGGATGTCATATTTCTGTGTTATTTTTGCCGTCTGTAAGCACATGTATTATAGAAAGTCATGCGTGTAAGCAGTCAAGCATGGTGCTACAGATGTGCATATAAGCCATTTCCTGTGGTCTTAGATTTGATGTTCTCTTATCAGATAGCCAACTTGTACGACGTGAGTGACAAACGGGTTGGGACAGGCAATTTATGGACAGCGTGATCCAGTACTACGCCGATTAAGTGAACTGTGGAACACTTTCACTACACCAAAGGCCCATCTGATTTTGTCACAGTCTGACCTAAAAACAGGGCGATGTTTTGTAATGTTTAAACCATTTCAGCTGCTCACTCCTTTCTCCTTTGGTGGATACATGTATATATTACTAAATACCTCCACATGACAACAGAACGCCGTCCAGGCTGGTACATGTAGATACCACGTGTCCATGTTTGTTCTGTTATCTGTAATCAGATATTAATTATCACATTTTGTCATTGCCGTAGTTTAACTCACTTTTCCTTGCTATATCTAACATTGTCTTTCCATCTTTTGCCCCTATTTTCCCTTTTTTTGCCTCTATATATCCTGTTTAGCTCCAAGATCACCACGAGTTGCTCATTGATTAAGGCCATAAAGATCACTGTTGGAGTAAATAAATAGTCCAAACAAAACTATTTCACTGCCGTGACACACTTCATAAAAACCGTGACACACTTCATAAAAACCGTGACACACTTCATGAGACCCGTGACGAATTCTTCTAGTTTGCATTTTCCGGACCATAACCTGTATGTAACAAATTATTACTTTTGGCATATGATTGGAGCTAGACATAGAATTACACATACTACCGCCTGTAACTTCATTTATTCTTCACCGCACGTCATCATAAATAATTTGCAACGTGTCGCCCATGGGTGTTTAAGCTCCAGTGCTATAAGGACGTCGGTGGCTGTCTTCATTTATTACTTGTGTCTAAACTGACGAGTTTTTAAAATTGTTTTAAACTTCGGCTTTTGTGACAAGTACTCTGTTAGTTGAACACGTTAGCTATAATAGGCCAATTTATTTCACATGACAGAGACGTGGTTGAAGATCAACCTGTTCTCTTCCTAGCCAACAATGTTAATCTCGTATCCAAGGCTATTTCTTGTTGGTATCTTTGGCTGCGTCTTACATCATCAGTTTTGCCAGTTAATCTCTAAAAACGATCGTGTACAGCTCTACACATCCATTATGGCATGTATATGAGTGCTACACCAACTGTGGAGCCGTAGCAGTCCTCTATCGACCATTTACCACAATGGTCACAACGGCGTGGTGTCTTCTCTTGAACACAAATTGGAACACCAAACAAATAAAGGTCAAAATCTCCGCTGTGTCGATCAGTCAGGCTTATGACGTCGCTGTGCTATGCATTCAGCGAACAGTTCCCTCGTGTCTTCCGTATATTCCTCGTCGTCATGTGACTGAAAAAATTGTTGAGTACGACGTTAAACCCCAAACACTCACTGACTCACCCTTCCTCAATTCCTATCATGGATGCTGTTTTAACTCGTACACATGTTGCATCATGTCAGTCCTTACATTAGAGTCTGACCTGAACTGTCTAGTGTCCGTATCACAATGTGCAGGTAATAATACAGTGTCGGTGTTTTTTGCAGGTGAAATCTAGGTCCTTCTCTACCAGCGAAACATCTACCGCCAGGTAACAGTGGACGCCACACAGAAGTGGTTCCTTCTCGGAAGTACCCTGTGACAAGACTTGGTGCTGAGACACCGCCAATACCCCCCGCGATCCCCACTGAGAGTCCAGTCCGACCATGGCTAGCGCCCTGCACTGCATCGCCTTCTTCTTCCTGCTCCTCACATTCCTTGCCGTTGCTGTTGCCTTCTCATGTCCAGAGTGGTTGCTGGATCAACGAATTCTCATTTCAAGAGACTCATTTTATACAAAGGGACTATGGTTGCGCTGTCAACGACCAAGCTCAGATTTCCGCTATGGAAACTGCGAATGGCTTTTTGCCGATAACTTCCGAATCCAGAAGGATGAGCCAGGTGAGTATTTTTCTTTCTCTTATAGAACCCGGTAGCTATGTTCATATTAGGTGCTTTATCATACCTACCCCAAAGGTTGCAGGAAAGGTACGATTGTATCATTGTCGTATTCATGTCAGATTTGCCAATTTTCAAGTTCGTCAGAGATTTCAATAATGTAAACAAAATATATCAAAATATGTACTATTTTCACACAATAAATTTAACCCGTAGTGTAAGGTAACAAACCCAGATTAGTATGGCCAGTCAAGTCATTTATCTCGAGTTGATTAAAACCGATATCACTGCTCTATGGCACACTAAGGGAGTTGACGCGATGTCTGAGGTCTACTGTGTTGGCCAAAGAGGGGATAACCCATTTGAACAAGTAAGAAGAAGTGTTGTCAGACAACTTAGAATCCGGACATTTCAGCTTAACGTGCATGTTAGTATAAACATTACGTTTTCATGTGACTCACTTAACCATATTTACATGGACTGTTAGTAATTGCCTTTCCTGTTCACTTAACGCGCATACGAGCCCAAGGCCAGACTTGGCAATATGTGATCTGGGTGTCAGTGGTGTGGACAATCGCCAGGCAAAGGCCACGCCTGTCGGCTGTTGTGTCAGGGAAGATAACACATACGACACCTGCAGGCACAGCACGCATGAGGCTCAGCCCAGGGATATTCATTAATTGTGGGACAATTAAATGCGCATCGAATTCTGAATTATAAACGTATTCATGTATGACATTGACATTAGGTGGATTTTTTTTACTGTATTTCAGATATTTTATAACCAATCGAATGCTTCAACAGCATATTAGATGACTTCCTCCAGAATAAAATTTTAATAAATTACCATGAATGAGTGAGAAGGTGTGTTCTCAGGTAACCTCTGAAATCCCATGTTAGAAAAATCCTGCTCGCTAATTCTCTAGCAAACATAATTAGGAACTTTACTTTCACATTTACTCACATCTGTGATGTTATAAATTTCTCAGTACTGACTGATCAAAGTCTGAAGGAAAAGAGAGACACACAAGGAAACAGAAAAGAGGAGTGTTTATTGTTAACATTGGTCAGTATTAATCTCCCAGCTATCTGATGTACGTCTACAGGTATACAACCTCGTGTATCTGGTATGTGGGAACATAGCAAAATGTGTGTATGTCACGATATCAGATTATGAGGCACTTGTCTACTTTGTCCTCTCTATAGAATTGTCATCTCAGTCCACATTCTCACCACATACCGGTTAGATTTTGCACCTGCATGGCCAGAACTTGTGCTTAATAGCCTGAAAGTCTCGCCTATAAAGCTGACAATAGCTTTAGCTTTATCATTGTTCAAAAAAGGAAAAGCTATAGGCTACTCTGTAGGCTACTTTCTGCACGCAGTTCCGCGTTACCTTGGTGTAAAGTGCTTTTCTTGTTCAATTTTTACATGAACACAGTTTACAACATTATTTTCATAATTGAACAAAAAGGCATATAAAAGACGACATACATCATTCTGATCCATAACGGATATCCAACAATCCACATAAATGATCACTATGATACATAACGCCCATCCTACAATCCACACACTTGTGTCATTATGACACACAGCGTCCATCCTGCTATCCACACGCCTTATAAGTATGATACATATGGTCCATCCTACACTCCACACACGTTATCAGTATGATACACAGCGTCCATCCTACAATCCACAAGCATCACTAGTATGATACATCCTACAATCCACACACGGTATCAATATGATACATAACGCCCATCCTACAATCCACACACATCACCAGTATGATAAATAATACCCATCCTACATTCCACACACGGTATCAGTATGATACATAACGCCCATCTTACAATCCACACACGGTATCACTATGATACATAACGCCCATCCTGCAATTCACACATCAGTATGATACATAACGCCCATCCTGCAATTCACACATCAGTATGATACATAATGTCCATTCTAAAATCCACACACATCACCAGTATGATACATAAGGTCCATCCTACAATCCACACACGGTATCAGTATGATACATAAGGCCCATCCTACAATCCACACACGGTATCTGTATGATACATAACGCCCATCCTACAATCCACACACGTTATCAGTATGACACATAACGCCCATCCTACAATCCACACAAGATATCACTATGATACATAACGCCCATCCTACAATCCACACACGGTATCACTATGATACATAGCGCCCATCCTACAATCCACACACGGTATCAGTATGATACATAACGCCCACCCTACAATCCACACACGATATCACTATGATACATAACGCCCATCCTACAATCCACACACGGTATCAGTATGATACATAACGCCCACCCTACAATCCACACACGATATCACTATGATACATAACGCCCATCCTGCAATTCACACATCAGTATGATACATAATGTCCATTCTAAAATCCACACACATCACCAGTATGATACATAACGCCCATCCTACAATCCACACACGGTATCAGTATGATACACAACGCCCACCCTACAATTGACACATCAGTATGATACATAACGCCCATCCTACAATCCACACACGATATCACTATGATACATTACGCCCATCCTACAAAACGGTATCAGTATGATACACAGCGTCCATCCTGCAATTCACACATCAGTATGATACATAATGTCCATTCTAAAATCCACACACATCACCAGTATGATACATTACGCCCATCCTACAATCCACACACGATATCACTATGATACATAGCGCCCATCCTTCAATCCACACACGGTATCAGTATGATACATAACGCCCATCCTACAATCCACACACGATATCACTATGATACATAGCGCCCATCCTACAATCCACACACGGTATCACTATGATACATAGCGCCCATCCTACAATCCACACACGGTATCAGTATGACACATAACGCCCACCCTACAATCCACACACGATATCACTATGATACATAACGCCCATCCTACAATCCACACACGGTATCTGTATGATACATAACGCCCACCCTACAATCCACACACGTTATCAGTATGACACATAACGCCCATCCTACAATCCACAAACGTTATCAGTATGACACATAACGCCCATCCTACAATCCACACACGGTATCTGTATGATACATAACGCCCACCCTACAATCCACACACGTTATCAGTATGACACATAACGCCCATCCTACAATCCACACACGGTATCTGTATGATACATAACGCCCACCCTACAATCCACACACGTTATCAGTATGACACATAACGCCCATCCTACAATCCACACACGGTATCTGTATGATACATAACGCCCATCCTTCAATCCACACACGTTATCAGTATGACACATAACGCCCATCCTACAATCCACACACGTTATCAGTATGATACATAACGCCCATCCTACAATCCACACACGATATCACTATGATACATAACGCCCATCCTACAATCCACACACGGTATCAGTATGATACATAACGCCCATCCTACAATTCACACATCAGTATGATACATAATGTCCATTCTAAAATCCACACACATCACCAGTATGATACATAACGCCCATCCTACAATCCACACACGGTATCAGTATGATACACAGCGTCCATCCTGCAATTCACACATCAGTATGATACATAATGTCCATTCTAAAATCCACACACATCACCAGTATGATACATAAGGTCCATCCTACAATCCACACACGTTATCAGTATGATACATTTCGCCCATCCTACAATCCACACACGTTATCAGTATGATACATCCTACAATCCACACACGGTATCTGTATGATACATAACGTCCATCCTACAATCCACACACGGTATCAGTATGATACATCCTACAATCCACACACGGTATCTGTATGATACATAACGCCCATCCTACAATCCACACAGGGTATCAGTATGACACATAACGCCCATCCTACAATCCACACACGGTATCAGTATGATACATAACGCCCATCCTTCAATCCACACACGGTATCAGTATGATACATAACGCCCATCCTGCAATTCACACACGGTATCAGTATGATACATAACGCCCACCCTACAATCCACACACGGTATCAGTATGATACATAACGCCCATCCTACAATCCACACACGGTATCAGTATGATACACAGCGTCCATCCTGCAATTCACACATCAGTATGATACATAATGTCCATTCTAAAATCCACACACATCACCAGTATGATACATAACGCCCATCCTACAATCCACACACGGTATCAGTATGATACACAGCGTCCATCCTGCAATTCACACATCAGTATGATACATAATGTCCATTCTAAAATCCACACACATCACCAGTATGATACATAAGGTCCATCCTACAATCCACACACGTTATCAGTATGATACTTCCTACAATCCACACACGGTATCTGTATGATACATAACGCCCATCCTACAATCCACACACGTTATCAGTATGACACATAACGCCCATCCTACAATCCACACACATCACCAGTGTGACACATAACGCCCATCCTTCAATCCACACACGGTATCAGTATGATACATAACGCCCATCCTTCAATCCACACACGGTATCAGTATGACACATAACGCCCATCCTTCAATCCACACACGGTATCTGTATGATACATAACGCCCATCCTTCAATCCACACACGGTATCAGTATGATACATAACGCCCATCCTTCAATCCACACACGTTATCAGTATGACACATAACGCCCATCCTACAATCCACACACGGTATCAGTATGATACATAACGCCCATCCTACAATCCACACACGGTATCAATATGACACATAACGCCCATCCTACAATCCACACACGGTATCAGTATGATACATAACGCCCATCCTTCAATCCACACACGTTATCAGTATGATACACAGCGTCCATTCTGCAATTCACACATCAGTATGATACATAACGTCCATCCTACAATCCACACACGTCATCAGTATGATACACAGCGTCCATCCTGCAATTGACACATCAGTATGATACATTACGCCCATCCTACAATCCACACACGGTATCAGTATGATACATATCGTCTATCGTACAATCCACACACGTTATCAGTCTGATACGTCCATCCTACAATCCACACACGTCATCAGTATGATACACAGCGTCCATCCTGCAATTGACACATCAGTATGATACATTACGCCCATCCTACAATCCACACACGGTATCAGTATGATACATATCGTCTATCGTACAATCCACACACGTTATCAGTATGATACGTCCATCCTACAATCCACACACGTTATCAGTATGATACACAGCGTCCATCCTGCAATTCACACATCAGTATGATACATAACGCCCATCCTTCAATCCACTCACGGTATCAGTTTGATACACAGCGTCCATCCTGCAATTGACACATCAGTATGATACATAACGCCCATCCTTCAATCCACTCACGGTATCAGTATGATACACAGCGTCCATCCTGCAATTCACTCACGGTATCAGTATGATACACAGCGTCCATCCTGCAATTCACACATCAGTATGATACATACGTCTATCGTACAATCCACACACCTCACCAGTATGATACATAAAGTCCATCCTACAATCCACACACGTCATCAGTATGATACAAAGCGTCCATGAAAAACATCTGCATTATAGGCATACATACCTTTGTACGTTAAACAATGTCAACATATTTTACATTGTCTCGATGTTTGTCTTAAACCTGTAGAAAAAGACATTTGCAGATAGACCCTTTTTTCTTATCACAGTGAAGTTAGAACTTCATTAATTTGACGCATTGCTGTCTTAGTGTTTATTAATCATATGGTTTTGTATTTGTTTGATTTGTACCAGTGCACTTCACTCGGCCTGTCGTGATTCTCTCAGTGTACTAGACAGCCTACCACGTGTCACACTGCCGTGTGTTGCAATTATATTATAGACATGATGTTTGCGTAATTTTATTCCCTGATGTCACACGTACTTTGTAATTTGCATTTCATTTCCTCAACGAAAATATCACTAGCGCTCTCAGTGTTATATCAACGGTACTTGGATTGCCAAGTTTCAGACCCCTGTACCTGCATCAGTCTATTATCAACTGTGCCACGGATTGCCAAGTTTCAGACCCCTGTACCTGCATCAGTTTATTATCAACGGTACCATTGGTTGCCAAGTTTCAGACCCCTGTACCTCTATTATCAAGGGTACCATGGATTGCCAAGTTTCAGACCCCTGTACCTGCATCAGCCTGTTATCAAGGGTACCATGGGTTGCCAAGTTTCAGACCCCTGTACCTGCATCAGTTTATTATCAACGGTACCACGGATTGCCAAGTTTCAGACACCTGTACCTGTATCAGTCTATTTTCAAGGGTACCATGGGTTGCCAAGTTTCAGAACCCTGTCCCTGCATCAGTCTATTATCAAGGGTACCATGGATTGCCAAGTTTCAGAACCTTGTACCTGCATCAGTCTATTATCAAGGGTACCATGGATTGCCAAGTTTCAGAACCTTGTACCTGCGTCAGTCTATTATCAAGGGTACCATGGATTGCCAAGTTTAAGAACCCTGTCCCTGCATCAGTCTATTATCTTATCATGATATACCTGTCTCAGCAGTAACCCCAAGGCATAGAGATTACTTAAGTAGCACGCGGACGGAAAGTTTGTAGACAATAAGTATCGGGAAAGGCTGTGTAATCTTAACAGTAGGACTGCAAAAAGGTGACTCAGGATATATCTGCCAGTATACATTTAACTGATATGTTTTTTGTTTTACATCTAATTGTATTCTGGCCTGTTTTTTATTGTTCACTGCAGAGGAAATATAAATTTCCTTTCCCTGTTCTGTAAATGCGTGTACATATACTGTACGTCATTTAAACACGAATCGATCAAAACAGCACAGGAGCGTACAGAACAATGGTAACTGGTAACAAACACACAACTCTCCATTCCAAGGTGAAGTCTTCTGATAAAAGACAAAGTGGGCAGTGTCCAGTCGTAGAGACAAGATTGCGATATAGATTGACCTCTACCACCACGCCTCATCAGGCTTAAGTGTGTATTAAAAGATGGTCTATTTTAAGCGAAGCCACTGTGGTAGTTAATATGTGTGCAATATGATTAACACAGGACATGTGTCAGTGAGTCACGGACTGGAATGAGATGTACGTGATATTCTGACCTGTATGAAAAACTGCATATAATACAAATATTCTACAACAACTCTGGATCAGATAGGCTTCAACAATTTGCCGAACCCGAACAATCTGCATTAGGAAAAATGTCGACGGCTTCATCCTTGAACAACTATAACATAGGAGTCCTTTTATTATAGTAGAATAATGGGAGATATATGTGTCTGGAATTATCAATAGTTCAACATACATGTATGTTAGAGTTGTATACTGTCTGCATGAGGGAATATATGCGGACACATGTATTCATATTCAAATGTATGCATTTTTTGTCTGGACACTAAATATTACACCTGGTGAAGGAAAACCTGTAAATCACAAATACATGTAGGCCTACGTCATATGCCAGGGCTGATCTGTGTCGTTGTTTCAAGGGATTTTACAGAAGTGGTACGTTAAAATGCCTGTATGCAAGGTAAAAAAGTTTCATTTTCAGTCAATGATATGGGTGAATTGTATGTTTTAATCGGTTAATTGATCTCTGTCTCCTGTTAATTTATTGACATATTCATACTCATCAAATTGTCACTTGAAGAAAATATAATTAAAGCCGTACAGCATAGAGAGTAAAACCAGAGCAGCGACAACAGTGTGATAGACGTAAAGCATGTGGGTAAACCAGAGCAGCGATAGGCGTACAGCACAGGGAGTAAGACCAGAGCAGCGACGACAGTGTGATAGACGTACAGTATAGAGAGTATGACCTGAGCAGCAACAACAGTGTGATAGATGTACTACAGAGAGAGTAAACCAGAGCAGCGACGACAATGTGATAGACATACAGCATAGAGAGTAAACCAGAGCAGTGACGACAGTCTGACAGACGTACAGCATAGAGAGTAAACCAGAGTAACGACGACAATGTGATAGACATACAGCATAGAGAGTAAACCAGAGTAACGACGACAATGTGATAGACATACAGCACAGGGAGTAAGACCAGAGCAGCGACGACAGTGTGATAGACGTACAGTATAGAGAGTATGACCTGAGCAGCAACAACAGTGTGATAGATGTACTACAGAGAGAGTAAACCAGAGCAGCGACGACAATGTGATAGACATACAGCATAGAGAGTAAACCAGAGCAGTGACGACAGTCTGACAGACGTACAGCATAGAGAGTAAACCAGAGTAACGACGACAATGTGATAGACATACAGCATAGAGAGTAAACCAGAATAACGACGACAATGTGATAGACATACAGCATAGAGAGTAAGACCAGAGCAGCGACGACAGTATGATAGACGTACAGCATAGATAGTCAGACCAGAGCAGCGTCGACAGTGTGATAGACGTACAGCATAGAGATTAAAACCAGAGCAGCGACGACAGTGTGATAGACGTACAGCATAGAGAGTAAACCAGAGCAGTGGCGACAGTCTGACAGACGTACAGCATAGAGAGTAAACCAGAATAACGACGACAATGTGATAGACATACAGCATAGAGAGTAAGACCAGAGCAGCGACGACAGTGTGATAGACGTACAGCATAGAGATTAAAACCAGAGCAGCGACGACAGTGTGATAGACGTACAACATAGAGAGTAAACCAGTGCATCGACGACGGTGTGATAGCCGTAGAGCACAGAGAGTAAGGCCAGAGCAGCGACGACAGTGTGATAGACATACAGCATAGATAGTAAGACCAGAGCAGAGTCGACAGTGTGATAGACGTACAGCATAGAGATTAAAGCTAGAGCAGCGACGACAGTGTGATAGACGTACAACATAGAGAGTAAACCAGAGCATCGACGACAGAGTGATAGACATACAGCATAGGGAGTAAACCAGAGCAGCGACGACAGTGTGATAGACGTACAGCATGGAGAGTAAAACCAGAGCAGCAACGACAGTGTGATAGACATACAGCATAGAGAGTAAACCAGAGCAGCGACGACGGTGTGATAGCCGTAGAGCATAGAGAGTAAGACCAGAGCAGCGACGACAGTGTGATAGCTGGCAAATGGTCACACCTAATCGGTGAAATACGGTCTATTCTCGGTTTACTTCAGTCAGGTTTTTATTCTAACTGTTCATGTACATGAACAAATGGTAACAATTTACACGCCCTCCTAGCAGGCCTGTATGATCGTACGCACTGACCGATGTTGTTGTTGTTGTTACAGTGTGGTTCTTGGCGGTACAGATTCTGTTTTCGCTCGCCTTGGCTATCTCCGCTCTTGCTGTGATCTTTGGCAGCTGTGCAGCGATCTGTGGTAAACGATGCCGGGGATTCTCTGTTACCTGCGGTTTCCTCAACCTCACTTGTGAGTATCTACATGTAATCCAGCTCAATCTCCGTCTCTAAAATGTTATGTAAATCATCAGTTTGCAGCAGTAAGGAGGAATGGTTTGTGTTAAGGTCCATTTCTAAATTCCTGGACTTCGCCATTTGTATTCATGTACTTATTTCATGTATGTGACTGGTGTTTAGCGCGGTGTATGTTGTCGGGAATTGTCCACTTACGACGGCCTTCAGGTTTGTGGGTGGAGTAAACTGTGCCTGAATCACTGGAGTAAACCAAGAAGCTTCGTCAAAGCAGCGAGTCGTGGAATCGAGAATGTGACTCCATTTCTCATGGGTCGATTGGTTTTGGTCGACTTCTATTGTTAGATACGGAACTAACGCTTGGCGGTACAATCTCATTGATTACGGACTTGGATGAATAATTGTTGATAGTGACCCGCAATATTTATCAGATTTGAGTTTATCTTATCGTCCCAAGCAAAACACTTGTTACGTGGTGTACGTATATTTGTCACATTTATAGAAAATCATGTGTTCTTTCTTTCAGTCCTACTGTTGGTTGCCGCCGTAGCCTTGTTTTGGGCGGAGACTTACGTGAAGTTACAGGCCCGGCCGTCGGGGGATGGGCTCGTCATGGGCTGGTCATTTTGGGTGGCCGTTGGATCCACGGGCACCTGCCTTATTTCCACCATATTGTACTACTTCCTGAGTAGGCGAGATTACCACACCGGCTATTGAGAATTCCAAACCCAAAGATGACATTATTGTCTGAATAGCTGGGAGCAGAACCTCCCCAGTTCTAAGCGAACTTTCTGTCATTGCAAGAACATGGTGTTTCTGGTATTTGTCCAGATAACATTGACAGACTCTTGGTCCTAAGGTTTGAATCATTATATCTGGTACGAATTTGTTTTTATCAACACGGAAATGGATTAAAGGGAAAAGAAATCGTTTTGGGAGATAGGAGTTGCCCGGGTAAAGCAGCTGTGTTACTCACGCTTGGGTGCGCTATAAACTAGCATGCTGATTGAATATACAGCACTAATGACCCAGTTTACCAATGGCATGCATATCTCATTCAACAATTATCTTCGATTCCTTTTCTCTTTAATACTAATATTTTTTATTCATACATTTGCGTATTTTACGTCCTATAGGAGCCCGATTGATCAAATTGGTAACTTTGACACAAATATCAATGTTATTTTTATCTATATAATTGTATGTGTTTGTGATTTGAATATCTTGATCCTGATGTTTTAAGTAAAGGTTTTCTATATATTCTTCCTGATGTTATTCTTGGCAAATGTTGCTAGTCACTCCGGATTTTTCCTGGGAGGTACATGTAATATCAATCGTGGATCATCTGTTCATTCCAAGTGCATGTGTGTAAATACGGTTCTGTAACTATTATATATACATGTACAATTCTGGATGCTTACTTTTAGGGCTTGTAATAACCTGTTACTATATACCCGAACTTTCGCCGGCTTACTTACAGCTACAGTCAGTATGCTTTCTCTTCAGTCTGTATGCTTGCTCTTTAGTCTTTATGCTTGCTCTTCAGTCTATTTGTTTGCTCTTTAGCCTTTATGCTTGTTCTTCAGACTGTATGCGTGCTGCCCAGTTTGTATGTTTACTTTCCAGTCAGTATGCTTGCTCCTCAGTCTGCATGTTTGCTCCTCGGCCTGCATGTTTGCTCTTCTGTCTGTATGTTTACT
This sequence comes from Liolophura sinensis, assembly GCF_032854445.1. Classification (NCBI taxonomy): domain Eukaryota; kingdom Metazoa; phylum Mollusca; class Polyplacophora; order Chitonida; family Chitonidae; genus Liolophura; species Liolophura sinensis. The sequence continues at coordinate 91,350,799 of NC_088295.1, read as the reverse complement.
CTTCAGTCAGTATGCTTTCTCCTCAGTCTGTATGCTTGCTCTTCAGTCTGTATGTTTACTCTCCAGTCTGCATGCTTGCTCTTTAGTCTGTATGCTTGCTCTTCAGTCTCTATGTTTGCTTTTCGGTCAGTATGCGTGCTCCTCAGTCTGTATGTTTGCTCCTCAGTCTGTATTCTTGCTCTTCAGTCTGTATGGTTGGTTAGCGCGCTAGCACAGCTTGATGGCCCAGCAGTCTCTCACCAATGCGGTCGCTGTGAGTTCAAGTCCAGCTCATGATGGCTTCCTCTCCGACCGTACGTGGGAAGGTCTGCCAGCAGCCTGCGGAAGGTCATGAGTTTACCCCGGGCTCTGCCCGGTTTCCACCCATCATAATGCTGGCCGCCGTGGTATAAGTGAAATATTCTTGAGTGCGGCGTAAAACACCAATCAAATAAATAAATAAATTCAGTCTGTATATTTGCTCTTCGGCATGTATGTTTGCTCCTCAACCTGTATGTTTGCTCCTCAACCTGTATGTTTGCTCTTCAGTCTGTATGTTTGCTCTTCAGTCTGTATGTTTGCTCCTCAGTCTGTATGTTTGCTCCTCAGTCTGTGTGCTTGCTCTTCAGTCTGTATGTTTGCTCCTCAGTCTGTGTGTTTGCTCCTCAGTCTGTATGTTTGCTCCTCAGTTTGTGTGTTTGCTCCTCAGTCTGTATGTTTGCTCCTCAGTCTGTGTGTTTGCTCTTCAGTCTGTATGTTTGCTCCTCAGTCTGTGTGTTTGCCCTTCCGTCTGTATAATTGCTCTTTGGTCTCTATCCTTGCGTTTGTTCAGCCGAATGAAGCGGGCTCACCTGAACAGAGGTCGTCTTAAGTTAGTGATGCATCTGGTTTTTTGCCACACTCATAGTTACCAGTGAACGTCAAATTTCAGACGTTTGTGATTATTATTACTGCAGAATGCTATGTGGTAATTTCTGTAAATACTCGGGGAATGTTGACACTCTCTATCGCAGGGTATAAAATCAATCTAAATAGCAGTATTTGCCTACTTATTTTTATATACAATATTCAGTTAGTTTACGATTATATTTCTTGCCAAATTTGTATGTTTGTGTAAATGTCTAAAATTTTCAAGAGATTGCCCACAGATTGAGACTATGCAAAATTGTGCATTTTTCATAGTCAGTTGGCGATGTGTAATACCGTAGGTCTTTGTCCCATGTCACGAAGTACAATATGAAGTCGTATGGACTGATCTGTACCTCCAGTGGCAGTCACCTATACGAGTGGTGATTCTCCACTTCAAAACAAAGCAGTTCACTCCCTCGCCCAGCCTGTGAGAATAAAGAAGAACACAGGATTAAAAAATAAGATCTTAGTCGGGATTCTGATTCCGTCCGAACAATGTCACGATCACGACGCGTTATGAATTTTCATAACTTACTGCATGTGGAGATACATATCTTCACTGTTATGTAAAACAAACGCATGCTCGTGACTTTGGAAGACCCAGTGTTCACGATCGACCACGACAACGTCCCATCGACGCACATTGCTGGAACGATCGGGGCAGTTTGGATTGTCACGCCGTCGTGTACAACAACTATCTTGTATAGCTCGGGTGCTTCATGGATGTGGGGAGATGAAACGCAACTCCAGAGATGTGAGGACCTGTCAGCTGAGGAGGAAATGTAGCTCCGGCCTTTACCCAGACGTCAAACCCTGAATATGTAAAAATGTGTATTCATGGGAGAGAATAAGTGTAGAGCAGGAAGCAGGAAGCTTTCGCTGGCGACGTAGTGGGGCGATTATCTCGCGATGTGTGTCGATTGATTTAGAGGAAAGGGGATTATCTCGCGATGTGTGCAGATTGATGTAGGGGAGGGGCGATGATATCTCGATGTGTGCAGATTGAGGTGGTTGGAGGGGGGGGAGAGGGGCGATTATCTGGCAATTTGCGGTAATCGATGTACAGGAAAGGCATTTCTCTCGCGATGTGTGCAAATTGATGTAGAGGAGGGGTGATTATCTCGCAAAGAGCGTGATTGATGTACAGGATGGACAATTTACTGGCGATGTGTGCCAATTGATTTAGAAGAGGGATGATTATCTCGCGATATGTGCTGATTGATGTAGAGGAGGGACAGTTTTATCGTCATTTGTGTGGTGATCAATTTAGAGGAGTGACGATATGCGGTGATTGATGTAGAGGAGGGACAGTTTTATCGTCATTTGTGTGGTGATTGATTTAGAGGAGGGGCGATATGCGGTGATTGGTGTAGATTAGGGACAGTTTTATCGTCATTTGTGTGGTGATTGATTTAGAGGAGGGGTGATTGTCTTGTAATGCGCGGTGATTGATGTAGGGGAGGAGTGATTATCTCACGATATGCTGTGACTGATGGAGAGGAGGGACTGATTTATCGTGATTTGTGTGGTGATTGATGTAAACGAGAGGCGATTATCTCGCGTGGTGCGCAGAATGACGTGGAGAATGGACAGTTAACTCGCGATGTGCGCTGATTAATGCAGAGGAGGGGCAGTTATCTTACAGTGTGTGCAATTTGATGTGGAGAAGGTACAGTTAAATGGCGATGAAAGTGATTGATGTAAAAGAAGGGACCTTCCTCCGGCTTGGGAAAGTCTCACAAATCCCAAATAGTTATGCTTTTCACATTAGAAGTTTGACACAGGCAAGAAATTCAGGATGAGGATCGTATAGTTAGTTGGAACAATGGTGTGTTGTGTAAATGTGTATGAAAGTCATACAGAAACAATAGGCACATTTAACGTTATTCACCAACTATTCTGCGCAATATATTGAATTTTCTGAATATTGTCGTTTCCGCCTGTCCAGTTCTGGGGTTCAACGTGAACGCTACTGGATGGTACTGCTGCGCAAATGTGTTATTGTATATATTTTAACAAATATATATATATATATTTTTTTTATGGAAAAAGCATTTTAATGAAACATTTAAATAAAACGGTAACAAGCATATGCTCTGGTAATTGTTATGTGTTATACTCAATGTCAGTTATTTACATGCTGCATATTGAATCCAATACTAATTCCGAGCAAAAGAGGCCACGTAATCTAGGTATAAACACATAACATGTATATGGTATGCTTAAGGCCACTTTTGACAAATTATGTTCGACATGCTGAGAAAATACTTTGGCAAGTGCATCCCTTAACGCCCCCTTTTTCATCTGTTATCGTATGATGTAACAAGTATAGGTCTTTGATTGTCACCTTGGAGATGAAAAGTTGTGATAAAACTTTATATAGACACCGAAGTGAAGTATTGAACATTTTGCAGCAGATCTAATAATCTGACAAACTTCAGCAATCAGTTCGCGACAGTAGGTTTTCTGTCCACCGATTTGATCCACATTTAACACGTTTTGGGACTTTGAAAACCACATTCAGCCATGCACAAAGAAAAGCTTTTTCATTGACAGATTCTCACAACTTACTTTTACTTTCTTTCACTTGTTGAAATTGAATGTAGGGACGAAGCATTCATGCTGAAACTATTATCCACACAAAGCATAGCTGTGAATGGTAAGGCACGTTTGCAGAAGTTTGCTCAGAATGCCTTGTAATAGTCGTGAATTGTGAGCTTTCAGGCTGAACGTGTACACAAACAGAATTGCTGGTTCCAGCTCAGTGCCTTATAGTGGCTGGGGCGATAAGTTCATGGCCCCAGCCCTGCCACAGTAGCCTGTTATCAGAGTTCATTCCACACAAGTGCCCCCCACCCCCCACCCTACGAGCTGGGTCCTCCGAACTTCTTGTGTTATAGCTAGTTTGAACTCCAGTATGTGTATTTTAAGTGTGGTGACAAAAATGACAATAACGGATGCTATGGATATTTCAACCTAATTGCCTCCCACGGAAAAGAGGCGCTGATGTTGGCCATGTTTCATAAAGAAAAATTGTGTCTCAGGTCACTGAGTCTCATGTCTTGGTGATACCCCATTGTTCTATAAGGCGTGTCAATATTCCCAGCGCTAAGTAATGCCCCGCTGTTCTATCAATCATACAAATGTTCCTAGCACTTAGTAATGCCTTGCTACTCTATCAGACATGCGACTATCCTCAGCCCTAAATATTGCCCCGTTGTCCCATAAGACATGCGAATATCTCCAGCGCTAGGTGATGCACCGTTGTTTTGTCATACATGTGAATATCCCCCGTGTCCGGTCATACATGTGAATATCCCCTGTGTCCGGTCATACATGTGAATATCCCCCGTGCTAAACGATGCCTCGCTGTTCTATCAGACATACCAATATCCTCAGCCCTAAGTATTGCCCCGTTGTCCCATAAGACATGCGAATATCTCCAGCGCTAGTTGATGCCCCGTTGTTCTGTCATACATGTGAATATCCCCCGTGTCCGGTCATACATGTGAATATCCCCCTTGCTAAATGATGCCTCGCTGTTCTATCAGACATGCCAATATCCTCAGCCCTAAGTATTGCCCCATTGTCCCATAAGACATGCGAATATCTCCAGCGCTAGGTGATGCCCCGTTGTTCTGTCATACATGTGAATATCCCCCGTGTCTTGGTTGGTTAGCGCGCTAGCGCAGCGTAATGACCCAGGAGTCTCTCACCAATGCGGTCGCTGTGAGTTCAAGTCCAGCCGGCTTCCTCTCCAGCCGTATGTGGGAAGGTCTGCCAGCAACCTGCTGATAGTCGTGGGTTTCCCCCGGGCTCTGCCCGGTTTCCGCCCACCATAATGCTGGCCGCCGTGGTATAAGTGAAATATTCTTGAGTACGGCGTAAAACACCAATCAAAAAAAAAAAAAAAAAAAAAAATCCCCCGTGCCCTGTCATACATGTGAATATCCCCCGTGCTAAGCGATGCCTCGCTGTTCTATCAGACATGCCAATATCCTTAGCCCTAAGTATTGCCCCGTTGTCCCCTAAGACATGCGAATATCTCCAGCGCTAAGTGATGCCCCATTGTTCTATCAGACATGCCAATATCCTCAGCCCTAAGTATTGCCCCGTTGTCCCATAAGACATGCGAATGTCTCCAGCGCTAGGTGATACCCCGTTGTTCTATCAGACATGCCAATATCCTCAGCCCTAAGTATTGCCCCGTTGTCCCATAAGACATGCGAATGTCTCCAGCGCTAGGTGATGCCCCGTTGTTTTGTCATACACGTGAATATCCCCCGTGTCCTGTCATACATGTGAATATCCCCCGTGCTAAACGATGCCTCGCTGTTCTATCAGACATGCCAATATCCTCAGCCCTAAGTATTGCCCCGTTGTCCCATAAGACATGCGAATATCTCCAGTGCTAGGTGATGCCCCGTTCTTCTGTCATACATGTGAATATCCCCCGTGTCCGGTCATACATGTGAATATCCCCCTTGCTAAATGATGCCTCGCTGTTCTATCAGACATGCCAATATCCTCAGCCCTAAGTATTGCCCCATTGTCCCATAAGACATGCGAATATCTCCAGCGCTAGGTGATGCCCCGTTGTTCTATCAGACATGCCAATATCCTCAGCCCTAAGTATTGCCCCGTTGTCCCATAAGACATGCGAATATCTCCAGCGCTAGGTGATGCCCCGTTGTTCTGTCATACATGTGAATATTCCCCGTGTCCTGTCATACATGTGAATATCCCCCGTGCTAAACGATGCCTCGCTGTTCTATCAGACATGCAATTATTCTCAGCCCTAAGTATTGCCCCGTTGTCCCATAAGACATGCGAATGTCTCCAGCGCTAGGGGATGCCCCGTTGTTCTGTCATACATGTGAATATTCCCCGTGTCCTGTCATACATTTGAATATCCCCCGTGCTAAACGATGCCTCGCTGTTCTATCAGACATGCAATTATCCTCAGCCCTAAGTATTGCCCCGTTGTCCCATAAGACATGCGAATATCTCCAGCGCTAGGTGATGCCCCGTTGTTCTGTCATACATGTGAATATCCCCCGTGTCCGGTCATACATGTGAATATCCCCCGTGCTAAACGATGCCTCACTGTTCTGTCAGACATGCCAATATCCTTAGCCCTAAGTATAGCCCCGTTGTCCCATAAGACATGCGAATATCTCCAGCGCTAGGTGATGCACCGTTGTTCTGTCATACATGTGAATATCCCCCGTGTCCTGTCATACATGTGAATATCCCCCGTGTCCGGTCATACATGTGAATATCCCCCTTGCTAAACGATGCCTTGCTGTTCTATCAGACATACCAATATCCTCAGCCCTAAATATTGCCCCGTTGTCCCATAAGACATGCGAATATCTCCAGTGCTAGGTGATGCCCCGTTGTTCTGTCATACATGTGAATATCCCCCGTGTCCTGTCATACATGTGAATATCCCCCGTGCTAAACGATGCCTCGCTGTTCTATCAGACATGCGAATATCTTTAGCCCTAAGTATTGCCCCGTTGTCCCATAAGACATGTGAATATCTCCAGCGCTAGGTGATGCCCAGCTGTTCCATCAGACATGCTAAATGATGCCCCGTTGTTCTGGCAGGCGTGAAGTAATGTCCCAGTGTTCTATCAGCCAGAACAATGTCCCAAATCATGGATTATTGTCTATTAAACATGGGGAAACCCAAAACCGTTGTCCCCTAAGACATGCGAATATCTCCAGCGCTAAGTGATGCCCCATTGTTCTATCAGACATGCCAATATCCTCAGCCCTAAGTATTGCCCCGTTGTCCCATAAGACATGCGAATGTCTCCAGCGCTAGGTGATACCCCGTTGTTCTATCAGACATGCCAATATCCTCAGCCCTAAGTATTGCCCCGTTGTCCCATAAGACATGCGAATGTCTCCAGCGCTAGGTGATGCCCCGTTGTTTTGTCATACACGTGAATATCCCCCGTGTCCTGTCATACATGTGAATATCCCCCGTGCTAACGATGCCTCGCTGTTCTATCAGACATGCCAATATCCTCAGCCCTAAGTATTGCCCCGTTGTCCCATAAGACATGCGAATATCTCCAGTGCTAGGTGATGCCCCGTTCTTCTGTCATACATGTGAATATCCCCCGTGTCCGGTCATACATGTGAATATCCCCCTTGCTAAATGATGCCTCGCTGTTCTATCAGACATGCCAATATCCTCAGCCCTAAGTATTGCCCCATTGTCCCATAAGACATGCGAATATCTCCAGCGCTAGGTGATGCCCCGTTGTTCTGTCATACATGTGAATATTCCCCGTGTCCTGTCATACATGTGAATATCCCCCGTGCTAAACGATGCCTCGCTGTTCTATCAGACATGCAATTATTCTCAGCCCTAAGTATTGCCCCGTTGTCCCATAAGACATGCGAATGTCTCCAGCGCTAGGTGATGCCCCGTTGTTCTGTCATACATGTGAATATTCCCCGTGTCCTGTCATACATTTGAATATCCCCCGTGCTAAACGATGCCTCGCTGTTCTATCAGACATGCAATTATCCTCAGCCCTAAGTATTGCCCCGTTGTCCCATAAGACATGCGAATATCTCCAGCGCTAGGTGATGCCCCGTTGTTCTGTCATACATGTGAATATCCCCCGTGTCCGGTCATACATGTGAATATCCCCCGTGCTAAACGATGCCTCACTGTTCTGTCAGACATGCCAATATCCTTAGCCCTAAGTATAGCCCCGTTGTCCCATAAGACATGCGAATATCTCCAGCGCTAGGTGATGCACCGTTGTTCTGTCATACATGTGAATATCCCCCGTGTCCTGTCATACATGTGAATATCCCCCGTGTCCGGTCATACATGTGAATATCCCCCTTGCTAAACGATGCCTTGCTGTTCTATCAGACATACCAATATCCTCAGCCCTAAATATTGCCCCGTTGTCCCATAAGACATGCGAATATCTCCAGTGCTAGGTGATGCCCCGTTGTTCTGTCATACATGTGAATATCCCCCGTGTCCTGTCATACATGTGAATATCCCCCGTGTCCGGTCATACATGTGAATATCCCCCTTGCTAAACGATGCCTTGCTGTTCTATCAGACATACCAATATCCTCAGCCCTAAATATTGCCCCGTTGTCCCATAAGACATGCGAATATCTCCAGTGCTAGGTGATGCCCCGTTGTTCTGTCATACATGTGAATATCCCCCGTGTCCTGTCATACATGTGAATATCCCCCGTGCTAAACGATGCCTCGCTGTTCTATCAGACATGCGAATATCTTTAGCCCTAAGTATTGCCCCGTTGTCCCATAAGACATGTGAATATCTCCAGCGCTAGGTGATGTTCAGCTGTTCCATCAGACATGCTAAATGATGCCCCGTTGTTCTGGCAGGCGTGAAGTAATGTCCCAGTGTTCTATTAGCCAGAACAATGTCCCAAATCATGGATTATTGTCTATTAAACATGGGGAAACCCAAAACCGTGACGCATACGGGGCCAGACAGAACGATGTCATAAATCATGGACCATATTCTATTATACTAGGGGCTATTCCAAGCACTGACGCATATTGGTGTTCTCTCATAGAGCATAATGTCACAAATCATGAACCATGTTCTGTGACACTGGCTTATTCCAAACCGTCACGCACGCCGGTGTTCTATCAGAGAGAATAATGTCACAAATCATAAACCATGGTTTACTAGACATATGTCTATACCAAACCGTCACGCACGCCGGTGTTCTATCAGAGAGAATAATGTCACAAATCATAAACCATGGTTTACTAGACATATGTCTATACCAAACCGTCACGCACGCCGGTGTTCTATCAGAGAGAATAATGTCACAAAACACGGACCATGGTTTGTTAGACATGGGCCTATTCCAAACCATGAAGTGTACCGGTGTTCTTTTAGAAAGAATAATGTCACAAATCATAAACCATGGTTTGTTAGACATGGGTCTATTCCAAACCATGAAGTGTACCGGTGTTCTTTTAGAAAGAATAATGTCACAAAACATGGACCATGGTTTGTTCGACATGGGCCTATTCCAAACCATGAAGTGTACCGGTGTTCTTTTAGAAAGAATAATGTCACAAAACATGGACCATGGTTTGTTCGACATGGGCCTATTCCAAACCATGAAGTGTACCGGTGTTCTTTTAGAAAGAATAATGTCACAAAACACGGACCATGGTTTGTTAGACATGGGCCTATTCCAAACCATCAAGTGTACCGGTGTTCTTTTAGAAAGAATAATGTCACAAAACACGGACCATGGTTTGTTAGACATGGGCCTATTCCAAACCATGAAGTGTACCGGTGTTCTTTTAGAAAGAATAATGTCACAAAACATGGACCATGGTTTGTTAGACATGGGCCTACTCCAAACCATGAAGTGTACCGGTGTTCTTTTAGAAAGAATAATGTTACAAAACACGGACCATGGTTTGTTAGACATGGGCCTATTCCAAACCATGAAGTGTACCGGTGTTCTTTTAGAAAGAATAATGTCACAAAACATGGACCATGGTTTGTTCGACATGGGCCTATTCCAAACCATGAAGTGTACCGGTGTTCTTTTAGAAAGAATAATGTCACAAAACACGGACCATGGTTTGTTAGACATGGGCCTATTCCAAACCATGAAGTGTACCGGTGTTCTTTTAGAAAGAATAATGTCACAAAACACGGACCATGGTTTGTTAGACATGGGCCTATTCCAAACCATGAAGTGTACCGGTGTTCTTTTAGAAAGAATAATGTCACAAAACATGGACCATGGTTTGTTAGACATGGGCCTACTCCAAACCATGAAGTGTACCGGTGTTCTTTTAGAAAGAATAATGTTACAAAACACGGACCATGGTTTGTTAGACATGGGCCTATTCCAAACCATGAAGTGTACCGGTGTTCTTTTAGAAAGAATAATGTCACAAAACATGGACCATGGTTTGTTAGACATGTGGCAAATCATGTCCACTCTGACAGAGAAAACACACGCAAAACATCACTGCATTTCCACTATATATTTTCTGCTATCTTAGGTAGGTTACATACAATTTTGAAGAAAAAGATTTGTGTTGCGTTGTTTTATTTACGCCTGATCCACATGAGCCCATTAGCAGGATAGGTGACATGAACATACATTGAATATACTAATAATACAGAGCTGGAGTACACTTACATTGTTTATGCACATGTATACGCGTTGCTATATAGACAAAGCTCACATTTCATCATTGCACAATGTATAATGCCACTTTCTTAAAACGCAGAGGTTAAAATGTGTGAGTATGCTACATCATGCTAAATACTATGTGGGAAATATATGCGGTTCAACTGCTTGAAATGTTACACCACGTATTGGTTGTTTATGGTACTAAGTTGTACCATAATGTCAGATTAGAGAATTTTTATCATTTACAATGCAGAAGACAACACCTATTTTTGTTAATTTGGCAGCAGATAGTATTAGTTTTCTAAGCATGGTATAAAGTGTCAAACTTCCAACACTTAAGAAATCGTTATCCTAACATTATAAATGTTTTCTCTCCTCCATTACTCCTATAATGTCAGATTTTACTGTATTGAAGTTAAATATTTATTTATTTGATTGGTGTTTTACGCCGTGCTCAAGAAACATTTCAGTTTTAAGACAGCATATCCACCAAGATATCCATGTAGTAGTATCCTGATTAACCACTTGTATTCCGGTAATCAAAATCAGTCAGACTTTTACTTCCGCAAATATATTTATATCAGGCTACTGCTGTAAACCATTGAAACATCCCTGTCGAAAAGAATGAAATAGAGTGTTCTGTTCTGTTCTTCGTTTAGGAACAAATGGCCACCAACAGCACAATCACATAGTGTGATTAGTTACATGTAATTATATTAATTTGTAAACTTCGGCTAAATATAGCGACATATGATCTTATACCTAAATACCAAAATAAAACAACCGCTTTCTCCATGGGCCATCATGCACGACAAGACCTTTGTACTATTCGCACATACCAACACATAACGACACTATGCTACAACAAAATACCCACACATAACGATACTATGCAGCAACAAAATACCCACACCTAACGATACTATTCAATAACAAAATACCCACACATAACGAGACTATGCTACAACCAAATACCCACATATAACGATACTATGCTACAACAAAATACCCCCACACAACGACACAGTGCTACAACATATACCCACACATAACGACACAATGTTACAAACATATACCGCACATAACGACACAGTGCTACAACGTATACCACACATAACGACACAGTGCTACAACGTATACCAAACATAACAACACAGTGTTACAAACATATACATATATATACAACGACTTAATTTTACAAATATATACCACACATAACGACGCAGTGCTACAAACGTATACCACACATAACGACACAGTGTTACAAACCTATACATATACATAACGATTTAATTTTACAAACAAATACACACACATTACGACACAATGTTACAAACAAATACCTACACATAACGATACAATGATACAAACCGATATCCACACATAACGAAACAATATCAGCATTGTATTTATTTATTTATGTACTTGATTGGTGTTTAACGCCGTACTCAAGAATATTTAACTTATAGGACGGCGGTCAGCACTATGGTGGGAGGAAACCGGGCACAGCCCGGCGGAAACTCATGTTTGTAACATTGTGTCGTTATGTGTGGTACATGTTTGTATCACTTTACTGTTATGTGTGGGTATATCTTTGTAACACTGTGTCGTTATGTGTGGTCATATGATGTAACACTGTGCCGTTATATGAGGGCATATATCTGTAACACTGTGTCGTTATGTGTGTATATATCTCTGTAACACTGTGTCGTTATGTGTGAGCATACAACGGCACACTGTGCCGTTATGTGTGAGCATATCTTTGTAACACTATGTGTGGTATGTGTTTTTAACACTGTGTCATTATGTGTTGTATATGTCTGTAACACTGTGTCCTTATGTGTCAGCATATCTCTGTAACACTGTGTCGTTATGTGTGGCTGTATGTTTGTAACACTGTGTCCTTATGTGTGACTGTATGTTTGTAAAACTGTGTCGTTATGTGTGGCTGTATGTTTGTAACATAGTGCCCTTATGTGTTGATGTATGTTTGTAACACTGTGTTGTTATGTGTAGCTGTGTGTTGGATCATTAGAAACAAATTTATAAGTTGCGAGTGAACATGATGATTTATATACGCCATGGCCTTTACCACAGATACACCTGTAGGTTTTTTGATACAGATAATGCAAGCATGATGTCTATGTAGACGTTATGGCCGAGTGGACCTATGAGTAAAACGTGAGGACGTTCTGCTGGTTTCCTCTGAGGAGCAGGAATGGTGGCATATCGCGGGTGAGTACTTCCATCCAGGCCATGTACAGCCCGGTAGACATGGATGTCTCTGGTATGGGCAGCGTCCTGGAAACAGGCAGAGATAATTCAGATTATCAGACAGTCAAGCTGGTTAATAGAAAATGCAGTTTTTCACTAACTAAATATATAAATCGATATTATGTCATGTTCACACAACGTATTTTTTAAAAAAAAAATGTGATGTAGTGAAACTGATATGCAACAGTTCAAAGTAAGCAACATCGAGCGCTTAGCCCAAAACGAAGCTGTCAATCTTAACCCATAGTTGCACTGATTTAGATCAGTTTCAAGCCCTCGTCTGAAATAACCCAAGTTAAATTATTTGTGGTCATTTCTGCTAAGCTGTCACAGGAGATCACTGAGAAGCGGAAGTAGTTAAACTAACACGAATAATGTACGTACATGACGTGTACAATGGACGTAACTCGCATGAATAATATACGTAAATGTCGTGTACAATGGACGTAACTCGCATGAATAATATATGAAACTGACGTGTACAATGGACGCAACCGACATGAATAATGGACGCAACCGACATGAATATTTGATTTATGTATTAATTAATTAATTTATCTATTTTATTTTAGGAAAATGCAATTACATAATGTTTAACGAGGTAGTTAAACCCTAATTTATAATTTTCACTCAATCAGACCGGGTGCCCAGAATAAACTGCCAGTCTTGGCAAGTAACAGCGGGAGAGAAGGACGGGAGCAGAAGATGGAGGCCATGAACCAACATCAATGTGTAATAGGGATAGTAAAGCAAGCTTCTAAACCAGCAGCTGTTCCATATAACTGACGTCTATATATAAATGACACTCAGTACGTTTTTGTGATATCAGAAAAATATAATTCAATCAGTAAATCACGTGAATTCTAGAAAATGGATACAGTGTGGGCTGTATGAAGACGTCTTGGTGAAATAGAGAGAGAAGAGAAGATGAATAATATATTTGCCCAGGTAGCTTTGTTTGACAGTTTCTTAAGTAGCTTTGCTATACAGTTGCTTACGTAGATTTGCCGTGCAGTTGCTCAGGTAATTTTGCTTTGGTGGCTTTGATATACACTTGCTTAGTTTTGCTTTACAGTTCCTTACGTAGCTTTACTATATATTTCCTTAGGTAGCTTTGCTTTACAGTTACTTACGTGGCTTTGCTATACAGTGCCGTAGGTAGTTTCGCTATACAACTGCTTGGACATCTTTCTCTATTCAATTGCTTCGGAAGCTTTGCTTTCCAGTTGCTTTGGTTGTTTTGTCATAGGTCATTGCTTAGGTAACTGTGCTGTACAGTTGTTTCGAAACTGTTTGGTGCGAAATACTGAGATATGTACTTAGTTTGGAAGGCTGACTGAAACACACACTAATATTTTTGTTTAAGAGTATTGACTGACACACAACCGAATATTGTTGTTTTTTGCTGAGATCTTTGTTTACTTTGGGAGGGTTGACAACTTACATGACAATCAGATTCGTGTCATCTGTTGTATGATCATCCAGCAATTCCTTCAGTCGGATTTTACGATGAGTCTGGAAAGAAGAAAAATTTAATTCAGCGGACGAAGTAATATAATTCAACTGGCCTTCCATTTACACTACAATGTGCCTTAAGTTCATCCAAGACAATGATCTAGAAACAAGAGTTGTTCTGACTACTTATATACATACAGTTTGAGACCGCCAGAGTGAAATATCATACAGATGTTAACAGAACCACAACATAAAGTATGTTTGTCTGTATAAATGGGTATACAGGGCATACACTAAATGGTTCGTCTTAAGCACAGTTCTGGCTACATATGATAGGTCACAGACAAATGAGGTCTAACGCTCGGATACAGCTTACACCAGTGTCGCTACGACTTTAGTTTGGAGGCTTGAGGTGAGCTACTCGAGACCCTCGTGGCTTCTCCAGCTAAAACTATGCTGCCGTCGTTCATACAAGATAGTTTGCAGATTACGGTGATTAATATCAATGAAACAAATAAACATTACGAATATGTAACTGGTCGTGGGTTTCTCCCAGGCTTAGCCCGGTTTCCTCCCACCATAATGTGGCCGCTGTCGTAAAAGTGAAATATCTTTGATTACGGCGTTATTCTCTGTGTTAAATAATGCGCATATGGAATTATGTCCGTTTTTGGTCTGTGTTATTAACCTTTTTTTCGAAATCCTTCATCTCTTCAGCGGTTATATTGATTGCGCCCTCTGATGGTACGGCCTCGTTCTCAGTGGCCCTCCAGTCTTTGGTCAGCTCTTCAAACGCGTCAATGCTGCACAACAAGCCACGGTGATTCTCATTAAGTTCATCAATAAACTTTTGCAACTTATCCAGCTATCTGCATTCAGCTCACCTTGTATAATTGATGCACGGTGTGTACATGTACATGTGTAGGCCTACATAGAAAATGGTTATTTTCGGAGAGAACAGATGTAAGGAGTCATATGGGAGATTTAAGTACGATACCATTGTACTTCTTGAAATTATCTGGAGAAAACAAATCGAAATTGTGAATTAAACAAAACAAGTATTTCTTTTTCTAAAAAATTATTTCGATAGACTATAGTATCGCGTACAAACTTCTGACTACATTTCGATCATTCAACAGGTGTTCCGCACAGCACTAAAACGTCTGCAAATCCTCACAGAAGTACCTACCTCTCCTGTTCCGGTAACTTGCCCAGGTCTGTCAGCAGAGTCAGCTCAGAGTAGTCAATCCTGAACTTGCTCAACAGCGTCGTCATCCTGTGCAAAACAAACATTAAAATGTCAATATCTTAATAGGCTACACTTATGACGGGCAACCAACCAACTGACATCGTACAAAGCCCACGTTTAAGCAAAAGATGCAACCAAAAGTCTGAGTATGGCATGTTAAAGCTTCACCAGCTTTCTATTAATATAAGCGTCAAGTCCAACATTCATATACCACTCGTAGTCTGTAAAAGGCGTTCCAAGTCGATAATCGCAAGATCCATTTCCAAATCAACGTTTAACACTAGCTCCCGAAGACAAAGGTATGTAAGAAATTATACAAATAAGAAATAATGCCGGTAACACACAAGAGAGAAGCGGTCATCAGTTTTCAATGAGGCCGGGCAGATAATGAATATTCCAGGCATGAATTTCATATAAAAGTTCGAATTTGTAGTCCGTGAATGAGTAAAATGTCAAATAACAATTAAACAAGTATCTCAGTCGCCCTTTAATTGCAACTGTTATAAAGGCATCATGCTGATGTAATGAGCATGGTTACCTTTACGGCCCCTAGCCCCAGGTTAAGTGGTATTAGATACAGTTTGAAAATGACGAGCGTTACACACCTTAACCGATCAGATTGTGATTCAAAAGTAACGGACGATTACGTCTTTCCCGTTAATATGTAAAGTTCTCATGCTACAAGAGGCGCCATCTATGATGTTACATATGACATACACGACAGACGGTTGCACTGGGCAACCAGCGCCATCTATGTTGTTAAATACCATGTACGTGATAGATATGTACATAGGGATAACAGCTCCGTCTATGTAGTTGATCACAATGCAGATCGCTAGAGATTCTGAACGCTCTGTCCATACCTGACAACGAGAGTGTTACACTCATTGTAAAATTTGAGAAACTTAGAATGAAGGCGTTTGATGGAGTATCCTTGACAAACTAGTTTTTGAACTAACAACTTGTGACGCAGATTAAAGTCATCACAATTAACGCAAGATCTGACAAATGCAACAAGGCGAGATATGTATACGCCATATGCAGGACCCTTTGGTATATTGCTATCTAAATAAGGATAATTTACAATATCAAAATTGAAATTATCCCTTTTGCCGTAAAGGCGGCGTGAAAGGAGACCTTGTTCGTCTTTGTACAGATATAGATCCAAATAAGATACCATCAGGACCATCTGTTGTCTCCTTTAAATCCAGTGAAGGCGGATAGATTTCATTCACCGCTTCAGCAATATGGGGATTATTTAACGCCAGTAGATCATCAATATACCACTTGGTAAATGAAAAGGATCGAGTTTTAAAGATATTACTTTTAAGTTATTTCTGCATATAGTCGTATTCATATGAAAACAGGTATAGGTCTGCCAAAAGAGGCGCACAATTGGTACCCAATGGAATACTTATGCACTGTTGGTAAATGGTATCTCCGAATTTCACATAGATGTTGAAATTCAAGTAATTCAATAAATAATGTAACATCCCATGAGCAGTAACCTTTATAAAGAGTAGAACTAAAGAAAGCCTTATTACTTCCGACGTTAATGTAACGGTGACCTGTTTTAGTAAATACCGAGACAATAACGACGATATTCTTTCAATAAGATCTTTGTGAGGAATCGTAGTATAGAGAGTACAGAAATCCCATGTGGATACGTCTTTGTACGTTATATGCATATGAGCATCAAGTTCTTCTGTAAGACGTTTGGAGTTGTTAAGAATCCCCATGCAGTAGACACCTGAATTTTTTGTTATGGCACAACAATACTTATTCCAAAATCACTTTACTTCTTGTAACGCTCTCGTAAGTAGGGTTGACTATAGCTTGGTGGTACAGCTTCTTGAGCCTACAATAAATCGAGCCTTGTATGGGGATTTATGCATTTTAGGAAACCAGTAAAGTTGTGGTATTTCTGTATGACGGGTAGGTATATTTATACGCCTTTCTGTAAGAAAGGTTTTGTATTTGTTAAATAGTTCCTCCAGGGTACATGTAGTAGCAGAATACGTGCATGTTGATGTAGATGCACATAGCTCTTGAACAAGAATTTGATAATAATAATTCTTGCAAATAAAGATGACATTAATAGGAGCCTTGTTTGCTACAGTGATGACAAATTTACTATGAAGGTCAGCGAGTGTTTCTTGCACAGTGGGATCCTTCAGAACCTGTTTAACTTTAGGTAGAGAGTCAATGTCTATACGATGTATAGGTAAACTACCCTTCTTTTTGATCTCAAGCCAATCGTTAAGTACCGAAGAATCCACTTTCTCCCGTTTTGACCATTTTTAAACATACTCCTCAAGTGCCGAGATGATATATTTTTTGTTTGATCGAATCTTGACATTTCTCTTTTCTCTATACTTAGGACCCCTCACAATCGAAAATACGATATGTCTTGGCACAGACGTACAAGGTGAGGTGGAACATTAAAATTGTGCATGTTATTGGATACATCTTGAACTATCTGTTTTAGCAAGTTCAATGGCAGTGGATATAATACTGTGCGTAGAGCATGCATGCCATTGGTGTCATACGACAATCCTACTAAATAGCTAACTGTAACGTGTTTGTGAGTCATGTTTCTGTTGAACTTCCTCCTACCATGACTGCAAGGTCTACATTTATGGTATTTGAATGAATTTGTTATGATGGAGTCATGTGGTTGGCTAAATGTTACATTGCCGATTCCCATAACGTTATCATTCAACCCATATGGGAAGACTGAACCAATCTCTAGCATCCAGAAAAGCTCACGGTCACGGATTTTACGTTCAAATTCGACATCTTTCTCATTTGTTGATGGATAAACCGATTCTATTATTTGAATGCTGAAATGGTCCCAGTCATGGTCGGAGGCGGAGAAATGCTTGCGTATTAGCAATGGTTTCTTGCTCACGGACTTACGGTGCCCGTTCACCCGTAGATGTAGTTTCTGGGTGGTCTTCCCAACATACTCCCGACCAAACTTCTTGCATGTCGCCAAGTAAATACAGTTGGACGCAATACAACTTAAGTTAATGTAGGAAATAACAGAATAACATTTACCAGTCAGTGAGGAAATAAAAGTGGCGGATGTATCAAATGATGGACATGTAAGACAATTGGTATGTCCACATTTGGAAATAGTTAAATGTTTACTTTGGGAATTCAGTGTCAAACAATCGTTCAGCTGGATAGAACACGGTTTGGTGTAAATACCATGTTTAATGCTCTCAAATATATCCGGCATTTGGATGGAAATGGGTCTTAGTGCAAAGGAATCATTTATTAACTCGCCCTGGGGACATGTCCCACTATTCCCAGCGTTAGTCCTA